>NC_041392.1:302956984-303032597 GCF_002162155.2 Triticum dicoccoides | reverse complement strand
CTCTGGCTCCCCCATTAGCTTGCCCCGCCACCATGTCCAAGAACTCGTCAACGCCGTTCGACTCTCCGTCGTGGCCACAGCTTGCAGGACTCACGACCGAGCTTTGCCTCGTGTTCCTGGGCTCCCCAGGAACCATCTGATGCCCTTTGGTCGCCTCACCCGCTGCCCTTCTCTGTTCGTTGTTGTTGTTGCTTCTCCCGTCGCTGGCTGCAGCCGCTGATGCCCACCACTGCTGCACACCTCTGCTGCCGCCGCTACTGCTGCTCCGCGTGCTGCCGCCTCTGTTACGGCCCCGCTGCGACGCGTCGGTCGCCTCGGTTCCGTCCGGCGCACCCGCCCCAGGCCTCTACGCCGCCTGCCCTGCTCACTCGCCGCTGGCGGCACTGGCCAAGTCCAGCCGCAGCTGGCCAGAGCCACCGCCGAGTCGGGCCAGCCCCTGATTAGTTTAGGGACTAATCCCCCTTCCCCACTAATCTACGGCTAACCACCGAGACCCACCACTACTAAAACTAATTAAGTCCAACTATTAAAATAAAAGTGTCCCAATGACAGGTAGACCACACCTCTAAATATATTTTTAAAGAAGTGTTAAAAACTGTAGATATGACACCTGGGCCCCACTAGCCCTCTTTGACCAGTCAACTGGGACTGTTGACTGCTGATTCAACAATCAATAGGTCCCACCTGTCATGGACATGCACACACTGCTGGGTACACTTCTGTGTACCCATAGCAGTTCTGTATTTAATATTTTCAAATTAAAAGAATTCCAGAAATTACAGAATATTAATAAAACTTTGAAAATTAATATAAAATAAATCGTAATCCGGATGAAAATACTTTGTACATGAAAGTTGCTCAGAATGACGAGACGAATCCGAATATGCAGTCCGTTCGTCCGCCACATGTCCCTAGCATTACAAGAAACTTTCTCCCTCCGGTCCGTCTGTCCAAAAATGCGAAACACCGGGAATACTTTCCCGGATGTTTCCCTCCTTCGCCGATATCACCTAGTACTGCACTAGGTCAACCCTAGCACCGCGTATTGCCTTGTTATGCTTTGTGTTGCTTTGGTTGTTCTATTATTTATTTGCGTTTCCCCTCCACTACTTCTTTCCGGTAGACCTTGAGACCGCCGCCGATACCCCCATGATCGACTACATCGACGACGACCCCTCCTTGCCAGAGCAACCAGGCAAGCCCCCCCCTTGATCACCAGATATCGCCTATTCTTCTCTCTACTGCTTACATTAGAGTAGTGTAGCATGTTACTGCTTTCCGTTAATCCTATCCCGATGCATAGCCTATCTTTGCTACTACTATTGTTACCTTTACCTGCAATCCTAAATGCTTAGTATAGAATGTTATTTTATCATCAGGGCCCTACATTCTTGTCCGTCTGCCATGCTATACGACCGGGCCATGATCACTCGGGAGGTGATCACGAGTATATACCTATATACATAATATGTGATACATGTGGTGACTAAAGTCGGGTCGGCTCGTAGAGTACCCGCAAGTGATTCCAATGTGGGGGCTGAAAGGACGGGTGGTTCCATCCCTATAGTGGTGGGCCTAGGTTCCCGACGGCCCCCGACTGTTACTTTGTGGTGGAGCGACAGGGAAGGTTGAGACTACCTAGGTGAGAGGTGGGCCTGACCCTGGTCGGCGTCCGCGGTTACTTCAAAATAACATGCTTAACGAGATCTAGGTATTTGATCTGAGTCTGGCCACTGGCCTATATGCACTAACCAACTACGCAGGAACAGTTATGGGCACTCGATGTCGTGATATCAGCCGAAGCCTTCTTGACGTCAGCGACTGAGCGGCGCGCGCCAGGTTGGACCATGTAACGCAACTTCCATTGTAATGGAGGTTGTTAGGTCTGCTCACCAGCCGCATACGCAACATGCAGGTGTGCAATGGGCAATGGGCCTAGACCCCCGCGCGCATAGGATTTAGACCGGCGTGCTGACCTCTCTATTGTGCCTAGGTAGGGCTGCGACGTGTTGATCTTCCGAGGCCGTACATGACCCAGGAAAGTATGCCCGGCCAGAGGGATCGAGCATGTTGGGAAATGTGGTGCACCCCTGCAGGGAAGTTTATCTATTCGAATAGCCTTGTCCCTCGGTAAAAGGACGACCCGGAGTTGTACCTCGACCTTATGACAACTAAAACCGGATACTTAATAAAACACACCCTTCCAAGTGCCAGATACAACCCGGTGACCGCTCTCTCACAGGGCGACAAGGAGAGGATAACCGGGTAGGATTATGCTATGCGATGATACTTTGTGAACTTACCATCTACTCTCTTCTACATGCTTCAAGATGGAGGCGACCAGAAGCGTAGTCTTCGATAGGACTAGCTATCCCCCTCTTATTCTGGCATTCTGCAGTTCAGTCCACAGATACTACCCATTTCATTGATACCAATGCATATGTAATGTAGATCCTTGCTTGCAAGTACTTTGGATGAGTACTCACGGTTGCTTTGCTCCCCCTTTTCCCCTTTCTATACCTGGTTGTCGCAACCAGATGTTGGAGCCCAGGAGCCAAACGCTACCGTAGATGACGACTCCTACTACACTGGAGGTGCCTACTACTATGTGCAAGCCGCTGACGACGACCAGGAGTAGTTTAGGAGGATCCCAGGCAGGAGGCATGCGCCTCTTTCGATCTATATCCTAGTTTGTGCTAGCCATCTTATGGCAACTTGTTTAACTTATGTCTGTACTCAAGTATTATTGCTTCCACTAACTCTTGTGTATTCGAGCTTATGTATTCGAGCCCTTGAGGCCCCTGGCTTGTAATATAAATCTTGTACTATTTTAATTTGTGTCTAGAGTTGTGTTGTGATATCTTCCCGTGAGTCCTTGATCTTGATCGTACACATTTGCGTGCATGATTAGTGTACGGTCAAATCGGGGGCGTCACAAGTTGGTATCAGAGCCGACTGCCTGTAGGAATCCCCCTTCCGAACTCCTTGGCCGAAGTTGAGTATAGTCATTGCAAAACTTTTACTAACATGGTTGTGTGTCTTACGGGCTCACGTCGCCATTTGGGTGATATTAGGATCTTTTATTCCTCGTCTATACTCAGGGACTCTGAACTCTCTTCTATTCGGGTTAAATCGAATTTACTAACTCTGACATTAGGATCTCGTGATCACATTCACCCGGAGAGCCCCTTATTACAGATGATCGACTGCTGCACCAAAAGATTCCGAAGTTACTCTATGATGTTCTCTCAAGACTTTGTGCCCGTCACTTTTGGAATTCCCTACCATCGATATATCCCTATGGATAAATACATACACTTGTCATTCTTACTTTCAATCCCATTAATCTTGTTATTACAAGATGCCCCGAACTGCTCTTCATTGTTCCGAGAATCCTTTTAAGCTTACTGCCTTGCAGTTCCTTGTCACCTGAATACTCATATAGATCATTTTGTGCACATAACGAGTATCCGCTCATCCTCAGTTGATTCATGTACTTCACAAAAGTCTTTGTAATACCATTCGTTCTTTTGAAAATCCTCAATAGCCTATTGTTCTTGAATTTCTTGCTTGCTTGCATTATGGTTAATACCATAAGTCTAGTAATCTTATTGTCATCCTTTGTCATTATCATTTTGAGTCCGTTGATACAATATGTTGTGAATACTCGCGATCCTCAATCAGATCCTAGAATTCATCCTTCTGGCTCAGACGTCATTTTAACATGTGCTGGATCTCGACCAATCAAATCGCCATCGATTGTACCCCTAAGGCTATTCTACCTATCCATCCCTAATCAGAGCATTGCTTCTGATCCCTTGCCTTGGAATTCATAATTCCTTTGCAATTGAGCTTTGAGTTAGTCAGTTGTTTCTATAATTTGATCTCCTTGCATTCTTTCTTCCTCTGGTTGAGTACTGATGCTCATGTCAGATCCCTTGTGGACCACCAGACCCTTTGTCGGATTTTATCCGACAATGTCCTTCATATTCAATAAGCTTGTGAATCTTTCCTCAGATACATAATGCCTTTGGCAAATTGTATCCTCTACTTTCTCAAGCATGCTCTTCTATCGAGCTTGTGTTATTTATTCTTGAAATTTATGGTATATGCTCCTAAGATGCCCTGATGGGTTGAACCTATGCCTTCCCCAAACCGTATGAACCCGAAAGTTTTCATGAGTCATACTCTTTTGTTGCTTCGCCAAATAAAATTTCAACACTACAACTTTTTCGAAAACGAGAAGTGAATGAAAGGTTATGCATTGCAGAAGTGGGAGTTGACCCTGAACCTTTGTGTTCATGCCCGCGGACACGGTGTGGAACTTATCATGAAGGCTTCTTGTAAGAATATTTAATCATTTGAATAATTCTTCCGGTATTGTAAAATGGGATCCCTTGCAGTTATGGCTCCGACCATGCTAACCTTATTCAATACATCTGAATGGAAACCATTCCATTGCCTCGTCTATTATGACAAGATTAAAGTATCTTCCATTGCAAGTCAACACTCCAGATCAGTTTCTATTCTGGTCTGCCTTCGAGTATTACCCTCTGGTATCTCGAGAATACCATGGAATACATAACTTCTTATGAGTTCTTCATCAACCAATATTCTTGCCGATTCCATTTTTCCAATGGGTTCTGGGTTGTTAGAACCCCTCAAGGACACCGACAACTGAATCGAGTCTGCACTGCGATTCAACAACTATTAGTAATCTTCATTGCTTACGAGTTTGTACTCGATCGTGTCATTCCTAGCTGATTGACTACATCATCTTCGTTAGGCTGACTGCTTGACCATTCTACCTATATCCTTCATCCCCGGGGCACAATCCCGACAATGCTCTAAGCTAACATCGAACTTTCACCATCATATTGATTGCCTTGAGAGACAACTCTGAATCCTGAGATGACATCTTATCTATGGTTATAATAGCTAGCTTCACCATTCCCTTGGCTTGATGTCATCACCGAGCGATTGCATCTTCATGGAGCCTCTTGACAAAATTTGTCGCGATCTTCATCAACATTTTGACTCCTTCCAGGATATCAACCAAATTCATGATGATAAGTACCATCCTCGTCCCTTGGTAGTATGAGTTACCATCGACAACATCCTTATCTTTCTTTCATCATAAACTTGTTCATGTTGTGGATGCAACTTCCTATCGAGCTTGTATTTCGTTCTACCTTGACATATTACTACCTTTTATGACAAGGATGTTGTGAGAATTGCTCCACCTCTAAAGAATTCTTGGTATAGTGATACTTCTCACCATCACCATTCTTTCTACCAACATGTGAACGGTGCTATTTGGATTCTGCCCTTCTAACAACCCTATTGCTTTGGAGTTAATGGTCAACATTACATCCTTAGGTCATTGATTACCGAATCACCATTCTAACATTGATCGTACTACCTAAGCCCATATTTCTGGTGCACTTTTCAGCCAATGTTTAATTTTGTATGTTTTTTCTCTAGCATACATCATTATATCATTTGATCTGACAAATGTTATCCCCTTGCTCACATAAGTGTGGAAATCCATCTTTTGAAAATCTCAATGAATTGTCGATGAGTCAATCAGACACCTCCTCACCTCTCCTTCATTTAATGATGAACTCTTGTTTTGGAACTAGCTTCCATAGTTCAATTCCCGAGAATCTTACAATGTCATCTCGACAAATTGTGTTGCGCCTTTCTTCTCAGGCATCCTGAGTCTGAGTTATCCTGACACCAATCAGATCTGAATCTCGGTCAGATATGATGGTTGGAACATACTTCCAAGAGTTATAACGTTGGTCTTTATATGGTCCGGTAAGGTGATGTCATGCCTAGCAAACCTGGCCGAAGAACCTATTGTTATAGTTTCCATTTCAGCAAGGTTATCCATTCTTCCATGAGTAAATTGTAAGACTTATTCTACTAGTTTTTCCTAATGGATTCTTTGTGTATCCGAAGTCTTGACCTTTGCCTAAAGACCATGTCAACGCTGTCTTGAAGCATGTATGTGGTACTCTGATTTTCAATAAGAACATTTGAAGCACAATGCTAAAATTTCTTTATTAATTACCCCCAAACACCGTTGTATGGGTATTGTCATGAAATTCCTCTCCCCTTACCTAAATTGTTTCTACTAACTATCCTAACATGGATATCATGCTCTGCTTATCCTTGGATAGGATATACCCTTGAAATATGTGTTTAAACACATTTTCCTTTCCATTGTTCTGTTTAATTTGATAATCATATTATCCTTCCATTGTTTGGTTTAACCCTTCTTGAGGTCTATATGATCTAAGCAGTAACATTCTTCTGCTTATGTAAACACCTTGGTGAACAACCGTGTCAGTAAGACCATGTTGCTTTTGATGATGGCATTCCGGTAACCACCGCTGGACGAGAACTTTGCCTATTGGTCCGCCTCATTCAACGAGCAGGAAAAATGTTCTCTTCGTCCTTCGCCCTTGGTACCGACAGTGCAGCCAACATAACTGACCGGTTATTCTCTGGCATGCCTTGCTATCATGTCCATGCAAGATGTGAACGCCCTTCCTTCTTTTAACCCACATGGTGGGCCCATAACCCACATTTCCCACGGGATCGAAACCTGACTCTCCTGTACACCCTGTTGTCAAAGTTATTCCTCGCATGAGCCACCTGCCTAGTGATCTGTTCTGGTATCAAACACAAAACTTATTCCCATTGCTCTGGACCCCCCCCCCCTTTTACACTTTGTTTCAGGCTCTGAATGATTGCCTACCCGCTTGACACTTCTCATGGTACTTTCTTACTTTGCTCTCGATATTTTCTTAAGTTACAGTTCGAGAGTTACTTTCTGCAGCCTTCCCCGATGTTAGCTACCAAATAGTCAACCTTGCAGGTCCGTTCTCCTAGAATACCCACCTTTTATTCTTTCGTAAGTACGATCGAAATTCCCGGAGAAAGAATGCTGACTTCATCACATAAACGTAATGGATCGACCTCTTTGAGAAGAGCAACCAAGACCGAGAAGAATTGTTAGAATTTCGTTACCTAGTCTTCTCCCTTTCTCCCCTCTTAAATCTCGGGACGAGATTTCTTGTAGTGGAGGAGAATTGTGACACCCGGATAATTAAGCTACAATAACCCTCTACTAATGATGCCACGTCACCACTACTATTGTTGCTAAACTATCTCTAGCTCAAAGCCAATTCGAAATTCAAATTTCAGAAAATCAAGCCTAACAATAAAAGTTTTCAAAAGTCAAAACTAAATTGTTCTAAATGTGTCAAATAATTCATGAGTAATTATGTTGAAGAAACCACATTCTTATAAAATAATTAAATGCACTAAAATAATTAAAACGGTGGCTTAGGCAATTAAATAAATGTCGTTTATAAATTATAAATTATTAAACTACTTTATCTAGGTGCCAAATTATTATGGTAGTGGTATAATTAGTATTACTAACTTAGATGCTATTTGCATGTCTCATAAAACTAAAACAATTTGGAAAGTAAAATAAAACATAGAATAAAATAAATAAATAAATAAATATAAAGAAAAACACCTAACACCTACTGTGCCACTAGGCTTAGTGCCACAGTGCACTGGGCCCAGTGCGCACTGTACCAGGCCCAACCCACTGCCTTGGCCTTCCCCTACCTCCCGCTGCGCCAGTAGAAGGCCGCGCGCGCCATGGCCCGGTACACTCCTTGCTTTGCACCGCCACGAGTGTGGATAAGAGCAACGCCCCCATGCTATCTCACTCCCGTCCCGGAACCCTAGCCTCGCTCACTCCCCTCTCACCCGAGCGCCATCTTCGGCGTCCACTCGCGCCCTCGTGGCCACCGAGATCCCCGACGACCGAGCTGCTGTCCAGGAGGACCGCCATCATCTCCTCCATCGCCTGAGCCATTGGATTGGAGCCGGTGAGCCGTCTCGACGCCGTTTGCCCCAATCTCCTTCGTCGGATGCCGCCGCTACCTCACCGTCGATCCCCTCGACTCCGGCACCTCTGGCTCCCCTGAGCCCCCTGCTGGCCCTCTGTGAGACCCCGCCCCACATCCTCCCCTCTTCCTTGAGCTCTGGCTCCCCCACTAGCTAGCCCCGCCACCACGTCAAAGAACTCGTCGACATCGTTTGACTCTCCGCCGTGGCCACAGCTCGCAGGACTCGCGACGAGATTTGCCTCGTGTTCCTGGTCTCCCCAAGAACCATCTGATGTCCTTTGGTCGCCTCGCCCACTGCCCGTCTCTACTCGTTGCTGTTGTTGTTTCTCTCGTCGCTGGTTGCGGCCGCTGATGCCCACCGCTGTCGCACACCTCTGCTGTCGCCGCTACTGCTGCTCCGCGTGCTGCCGCCTCTGCTACGGCCCCGCTGCCGCGCGTCGGTCGCCCCGGCTCCGTCCGACACGCCCTCCCCAGGCCTCTACACCGCCTGCCCGGCTCGCTCGCCGCTGCCGGCGCTGGCCAAGTCCAGCCGCGGCTGGCCAGAGCCACCACCGAGTCGGGCCAGACCCTAATTAGTTTAGGGACTAATCCCCCTTCCCCACTAATCTGCTGCTAACCACCGAGACCCACCACTACTAAAACTAATTAAATCCAATTGTTAAAATAAAAGTGTCCCAATGATAGGTAGACCCCACCTCTAAATATCTTTTTAAAGAAGTGTTAAAAACTGTAGGTATGACACCTAGGCCCCAATGGCCCTCTTTGACTAGTCAACTGGGACTGTTGACTGCTGACTCAGCAGTCAACAGGTCCCACCTGTCATGGACATGCACACACTACTGGGTACACTTCTGTGTACCCATAGCAGTTCTCTTTTTAATATTTTCGAATAAAAAGAATTCCAGAAATTACAGAATATTAATAAAACTTTGAAAATTAATATAAAATAAATCGTAATCCGGATGAAAATACTTTGTACATGAAAGTTGCTCAGAACGACGAGACGAATCCGAATACGTAGTTTGCTCATCCGCCACACATCCCTAAAATAGCGAACATGCAACTTTCCCCCTCCAGACCGTTTTTCCGAAAACGTGAAACACCGGGAATACTTTCCCGGATGTTTCCCTCCTTCGCTGGTATCACCTAGTACTGCATTAGGTACCCCTAGCACCGTGTATTGCCTTGTTATGCTTTGTGTTGCTTTGATTGCTCTATTATTTATTTGTGTTCCCTCTCCATTACTTCTTTCCGGTAGACCTCGAGACCACCGCCGATACCCCCGTGATTGACTACATCGACGACGACCCCTCCTTCTTGCCAGAGCAACCAGGCAAGCCCCCCTTGATCACCAGATATCGCCTATTCTTCTCTCTACTGCTTGCATTAGAGTAGTGTTGCATGTTACTGCTTTCCGTTAATCCTATCCTGATGCATAGCCTATCTTTGCTACTACTATTGTTACCTTTACCTGCAATCCTAAATGCTTAGTATAGGATGCTAGTTTATCATCAGTGGCCCTACATTCTTGTCCGTCAGCCATGCTATACTACCGGGTCGTGATCACTCGGGAGGTGATCACAGGTGTATACCTATATACATAATATGTGATACATGTGGTGACTAAAGTCGGGTCGGCTCGTAGAGTACCTGTAAGTGATTCCGATGTGGAGGCTGAAAGGACGGGTGGTTCCATCTCGGTAGTGGTGGGCCTGGGTTCCCAATGGCTCTCGAGTGTTACTTTGTGGCGGAGCGACAAGGGAGGTTGAGACTACCTAGGTGAGAGGTGTGATACGTCTCCATCGTATCAACTTTTCCGAACACTTTTGCCCTTGTTTTGGGCTCTAACTTGCATGATTTGAATGGAACTAACCCGGACTGACGCTGTTTTCAGTAGAATTGTCATGGTGTTATTTTTGTGCAGAAATAAAAGTTCTCGGAATGACCTGAAAATCAACGGAGATTATTTTTGGAATATATAAAAAATACTGGAAGAAAGATCCACGTCAGGGGGCCCACACCCTGTCCACGAGGGTGGGGGCGCGCCCCTGCCTCGTGGGCCCCCTGACGCTCCACTGACCTCAACCTTGACTCCATATATTCACTTTTGGGGAGAAATTAACCAGAGAGAAGGATTCATTGCGTTTTACGATACGGAGCCGCTGCCAAGCCCTAAACTCTCTTGGGAGGGCTGATCTGGAGTCCGTTCGGGGCTCCAGAGAGGGGAATCCATCGCCATCGTCATCATTAACCTTCCTCCATCACCAATTTCATGATGCTCACTACCATGCGTGAGTAATTCCATCGTAGGCTTGCTGGACGGTGATGGGTTGGTTGAGATTTATCATGTAATCGAGTTAGTTTTGTTAGGGTTTGATCCCTAGTATCCACTATGTTCTGAGATTGACGCTGCTATGACTTTGCTATGCTTAGTGGTTGTCACTAGGGCCCGAGTGCCATGATTTCAAATCTGAACCAATTATGTTTTCATCAATATGTGAGAGTTCTTGATCCTGTCTTGCAAGTCTATAGTCACCTATTATGTGTTATGATCCGTTAACCTTGAAGTGATAATAATCGGGATACTTACCGGTGATGACCGTAGTTTGAGGAGTTCATGTATTCACTATGTGTTAATGTTTTGGTCCGGTACTCTATTAAAAGGAGGCCTTAATATCCCTTAGTTTCCAATAGGACCCCGCTGCCACGGGAGGGTAGGACAAAAGATGTCATGCAAGTTCTTTTCCATAAGCACGTATGACTACATTCGGAATACATGCCTACATTACATTGATGAACTGGAGCTAGTTCTGTGTCACCCTAGGTTATGACTGTTACATGATCGATCGCATCCGGCATAATTCTCCATCACCGATCCAATGCATAAGAGCTTTTCTTATATTGTTCTTCGCTTATTTGCTTTTTCGTTGCTACTGTTACAATCACTACAAAACCCAAAAATATTACTTTTGCCATAGTTACCACTACTTTCATATTACTTTGCTACTAAAGACCTTGCTGCAGATATTAAGTTTCCAGGTGTGGTTGAATTGACAACTCGGCTGCTAATACTTGAGAATATTCTTTGGCTCCCCTTGTGTTGAATCAATAAATTTGGGTTGAATACTCTACCCTCGAAAACTGTTGTGATCCCCTATACTTGTGGGTTATCAAGTACATTTTCTGGCGCCGTTGCCAGGGAGCATAGCTCTATTCTTTGAGTCACTTGGGATTTATATCTACGTATCATTATGAAGAACTTGAAAGATCAAAGAACCAAGATTTTTCCCTCAACTACGAGGGGAGGTAAGGAACTGCCATCTAGCTCTGCACTTGATTCACCTTCTGTTTTGAGTAAGCTTGCGACACCTAAACCTGCTTATGCTATTAATTCTGATATGTCGCATGCTATTGATGATGCCACTTCTGCTTTGCATGATACTTATGATGAAACTACTTCTATGCTTGATGCTACTGTGCCACTAGGTGAATTTCTTGATGAACAACTTCCTAGGGCTAGAGAGAATGAAATTATTGAAACTGATAATATTGATGAAAGTGATGATGAAGATTCTCCCCCTAGATATGAATTGCCTATTGTGCGTGAGGGTTGTGTTATGGATGAAGAAACTACTAGAGACATTCTTCCTTGCAATGATAGAAGTGATCTTAAGAAATTATTAGCTAAGCTGAAAGAAAAATCTCTGAATGCTAGAATGAAATATGATCCTGCTTATGCTACTTCACCTATCTTTATTACTGATAAGGATTATGATTTCTCAGTTGATCCCGGCATAATTACTTTGGTTGAATCTGATCCTTTCTATGGCTATGAATCTGAAACTGTTGTGGCACATCTTACTAAATTAAATGATATACCTACCCTATTCACTAATGTTGAGAAAACTCGCTACTATTATATCCTTAAATTATTTCCGTTCTCATTAAAGGGTGATGCTAAGATATGGTTTAATTGGTCTTGGTTGTGTGCGTAGTCCCTAGGATATGATTTACTACTTCTCTGCTAAATATTTCCCCGCTCATAAGAAACAAGCTGCTTTAAGGGAAATATATAATTTTGTGCAAATTGAAGAAGAGAGTCTCCCACAAGCTTGGGGGAGGCTTCACCAATTACTTTATGCTTTGACTGATCATCCTCTCAAGAAAAATGAAATACTTGATATCTTTTATAGTGGACTAACCGATGCTTCCAGAGATTACCTAGATAGTTGTGCTTTCAGGGAAAAAAATTGTTGATCAAGCCGAATTGCTATTGAATAATATGTTGACTAATGAAAATAATTGGACACTTCCTGAACCAAATCCTAAGCCAACTCCAAAGAAAAGGGATATTCTATTTCTCAGTCCTAGAGATATGCAAGAGGCAAAGAAATCTATGAAAGAAAAAAGGTATAAAAGCTGAAGATGTTAAGAATTTACCGCCTGTTGAAGAAATGCATGGTCTTAATTCATCACCTATTGAAGAAATACATGGTCTCTATAACCCGACACAAGTAGTAAAGGTAAATTCTCTCTATAGATTTGATGAAGGTGATATTCCTCATAATAAGCCTGCTAGCCAATGCTTAGATGAGTTTGATAATTTTATTGTTAAATAAGAAAACTTCAATGCTTATGTTGGTAGACAATTGAAACATAATGTTTATATGATTGAACACTTGAGTGATTATATGGCCAGAGTTAAAGGTGAACTTAAACTCATTAGTAAACATGCTTCTATGGTTACCACTCAAGTAGAACAAGTACTTAAAGCTCAGAATGATTTGCTCAATGAATTAAATAATAAGAAGAATGATAATGTCGTTAGAGTTATGACTAGAGGTGGTAAAATGACTCGGGAACCTTTGTATCCTCAGGGCCATCCTAAGAGAATTGAGCAAGATTCTCAAAGAACTACTATAGATGCACCTAGTCCTTCTAAGAGAAAGAAAAAGAAAATTGATAGGACTTTGCATGCTTCTAGTCAACCTGTTATTGACACACCTGAGAATCCCAACAATATTTCTATTTCTGATGCTGAAACACAATCTGGTAATGAACATGAACCTAGTGATAATGTCAATGATGATGTTCATGTTGATGCTCAACCTAGCAATAATAATGATGTAGAAATCGGACCTGCTGCTGATCTTGATAAACCACAATCAAAGAATCAACGTTATGATAAGAGAGACTTTGTTGCTAGGAAGCACGGTAAAGAAAGAGAACCATGGGTTCAGAAACCCATGCCTTTTCCTCCTAAACCATCCAAGAAAAATGATGATGAGGATTTTGAGTGCTTTGCTGAAATGATTAGACCTATCTTTTTGCGCATGCGTTTGAGTGGTATGCTTAAAATGAATCCTTATGCTAAGTATATGAAGGATATTGTTACTAATAAAAGAAAGATACCGGAAGCTGAAATTTCCACCATGCTTGCTAATTATACTTTAAGGGTGGAATACCAAAGAAACTTGGAGATCCAGGAGTACCAACTATACCATGCTCCATTAAAAGAAACTATGTTAAAACTGCTTTATGTGATCTTGGAGCCTGTGTTAGTGTTATGCCTCTCTATTTATATCATAGACTTGATTTGAATAAGTTGACACCTACTGAAATATCTTTGCAAATGGCTGACAAATCAACTGCTATAACTGTCGGTATTTGTGAGGATGTGCCTGTTGTGGTTGCAAACGTTACTATTTTAATGGACTTTGTTATTCTTGGTATTCCCGAGGATGATAGTATGTCTATTATTCTTGGAAGACCCTTTTTGAATACTGTAGGGGCTGTTATTGATTGCACCAAAGGCAATGTCACTTTTCATGTTAATGGTAATGAGCATACGATACACTTTTCGAGGAAACAACCTCAAGTCCACAATATCAATTCTATTGGAAAATTTTCAACAATTACTATTGGAGGTTTTGAATTTCCTATTCCTATTGTCAAAGAGAAATATGATATTCTTATTGTTGGGGACATGCATATCCCCATTGAGGTAACCTAGTGTTATTCAAAAATTCTCCTGTTTCATGTTATTCGAAATGAGTTTGTTAACAAGACCTGATCAACCTTGTTAGTGGATTCCTTTTGATGAGCATGAGATGGATGAATTTAGAAAACACAACTTTCTGTACCCTCTTTTTACTTTCTGTTATTTATATTAAATAAAGCAAAAATAGTATTTTTTCTGTCTATTTTCTGAATTATCAATGCAATGAAAAAATACCCCAAAAATAAAAGTCCTCCAAATGCCCTGAAAATTAAATATGATTTTTTCTATAATATTTGAGAATATCTGGCATTGAGAACACACCAGGGGGACCAAGCACCTGGCCACGAGGGTCCAGGGCACGCCCACCCCCCCTCCCCCGGGGGAGCACCCCCTGCCTCGTGGGCCCATGGTGGCTCCCCTCCACTTATTCCAGCTACCGCACACTCCTTCCTCCCAAAAAAATCACTAGCCAGCTCAAGCACGAGTTCTTGCTCATCTTGCTGCCATTTTCGATCTCCTAGCTCAAAGCTCCATTCACAAAACTGCTTTGGGGGATTGTTCTTTGGTATGTGACTCCTCCAATGGTCCAATTAGTTTTTGTTCTAGTTCTTTATTCATTGCAAATTTTTGCTGCTTAGGTGACCATGTTCTTGAGCTTGCATGTCAAATTTATATGGTCAAAAGTAGTTTTAATGCATGATATTGCCTCTAGGCACTTGTAGGAGTAGTTGCTATCAATATTGTTGAGTTTGGTTCACTTTTCTTTTGAAGTTACTACAAATTTCAGAAATTTTTCAGAGGAAGAAATATGTTTAGGAAAATGTACCAAGGTGGTTCTTCAAGAAGTAAGGACCCAGGCCCGCAATACCTGATGCGGATGAGGAACCACCAAGAGAAGCTCAAGTGCGGCCTTGTGAATGGCCGTTAGACGATTTCATGGCCCGGGCAGGAATTAAGGAGGAATTTGATGCATATGTGCATAATGCCGAACTCGAGGGCTTCATGCTAGATAAGTGCCCTCAATACTATCACCTAACTGATTCCTTTGTAAGAAGGTTCAAATTTTCATCTTCATGTAATTCTCACACTGTCCTATTTGATCTTTATGATAAATCTTATACCATCGACTTAGAAGATTTTAACACTGCTTGTAAACTTCCACAGTGGGGTAATGTTAGTGAACCTCGCAAATCTGAATATAGACACTTTCTTGCTAGTATAACTATGGGGGAATCTAGGGAAATCACGCAGGCCACCATAAGGAGCATTCATTTTCCTGCTATACATTATTTTGCTCTCTTCATAAGAAGGTGCATAAACGGTAAAGATGAAGCATGTCACATGTGTGTACCTGATCTTAGTGTTCTCAGGAGCGCTGTTTTAGGAGATAAACAATACAACTTGGGCTCTATTGTTGCACGCAGGTTGCATAATAATCGTATTCATGGAGATTTCTTTGGTGGAATTTATGCAACTCGTATAGCTAACTTTCTTGAGATACCCATACATGGAGATGATATTGAGTTGCCTCCTTCTTATCTAGATTATGATGCTATGGTTCGTCATCAGTTGGTTGAGAGGAATGATCAGTTCCTCCAGTACTGACTAATCTTTGACAGACGACGCACCTATCACGTCGCTCTTCCTGCTCCTACTTTCTTTGACTTTCAGGCAAAAGGGAGATATGTTATAACCAGGGAGGAGGCGACCGAGTATGAAAGAAGGGCGGAGACAGCTCGCCTCCAAGCTGCAGCTCATCGGGCAATTGCCGCTGCATCTTAGTACGACCCCAACTATAACTTCGGATATCCGTCAGGCCAGCCGTGGCCATAGACCAACTTAGGCCAAAAGCCTAAGCTTGGGGGAGTACATATCTCTCACCGAAATTACATTCCTGTAAACACACTCATGTTAGTTGTCGGTGCTCATACTTTTTCATTATAATATCCATGCTAGTTTATTTCCCTTTTTATGCTTTCTTCTCGTGTGTTTGATAAACCTTAAGAAAAACAAAAAAAATAGTTGTAGCTTTTAGTTAGTTTACTTTCCATGCATGTAGTGGTAGTAATTAAAAAGAAAAACCAAAAAGATTTCTCGTTCTTCTTTTGCTTGTTGGGAGCTTTCCCGTGTAAATAATTATATTTCTTTTCTTGTTCTTTGGGGGTCAAGAGGAGAAGACCATAATGCAAATGTTGAGTGGCTCTCATATGCATTGTTCTTGATCCAATAAAGAGCCCATATTACCTTGTCTTCTCTCTTGAATTGAATGCTTGCAGATTCCAGCTTAGTCCAATGCACGTGCACTATTATTATTATCCACACTATTCGGTCGTGCAAGTGAAAGGCAATAATGATGATTATATGATGAACTTATTGAGATGAGAAAAGCTGGTATGAACTCGACCTCTCTTGTTTTTGTAAATATGATTAGTTCATCATTCTTGATTCATCCTATTATGAATAAACATGTTTGCAATGACAATTAGAGATTGTAGTTGCTTATGCCATGCTTAATTAGCTAGGAGCTTATAATGGTTTACCTTGCGTGCCAACATGCTATTAAAATGGTTGTGATGTGGTATGATAGGGTTGTATCCTCTTTTGAATGATTCGAGTGCCTTGACTTGGCACATGTTCACGCATGTAGTTCATGACTGTTGTCGCTCTCTAGCTGGTTGCTTCCCAGTCTTTTTCTAGCCTTCACTTGTACTAAGCGGGAATACTGCTTGTGCATCCAATTCCATAAACCCCAAAGTTGTTCCATATGAGTCCACCATACCTACCTATATACGGTATCTACCTGCCGTTCCAAGTAAATTTGTATGTGCCAAACTCTAAACCTTTAAATAAACATTCTATTTTGTATGCTAGAATAGCTCATGTATCAACTAGGGTTGTCTATATCTTCCATGCTAGGCGGGTTATTCTCAAGAGGAGTGGACTCCGCTCCTCACTCACGAGAAAATGGTTGGTCACCGGGATGCCCAGTCCCATGCTTTATGCAAATCAAATCAAAATAACTGCAAACAAAACTCCCCCGGTACTCTTGTTAGTTGGAGGCACTCGTTGTTTCGAGCAAGCCATGGATTGATGCTTGTTGGTGGAGGGGGAGTATAAACTTTACCATTCTGTTTGGGAACCGCGTATAATGTGTGTAGCATGGAAGATATCGAGATCTCTCGGTTGTTATGTTGACAATGAAAGTATACCGCTCAAACTATTATTCATATCTATTTCAAAACCGAGCTTTGGCACCTCTACAAATCCATACTTCCCTCTGCGAAGGGCCTATATATTTAATTTTATGTTGAGTCATCATCCTCTTATTAAAAAGCACCAGTTGGAGAGCACCGCTGTCATTTGCATCCATTACTGTTAGTTTAAATTGAGTATGACTGTGACTGGATCTCTTTTACCATGAATTACAATGTCTAGTCAGTCCTTGATCTTTAAAGGTGCTCTGCATTTATGTTTTGCAGTCTTAGAAAGGGCTAGCGAGATACCATCTTGTCATATCATATCATGATTATTTTGAGAAAGTGTTGTCATCCGAGATTTTTTATTATTGCTCGCTAGTTGATTATGTCATTGATATGAGTAAACATGAGATTTAAATGTTATTGTGAATATTGTTAGTTCATAATCTTTGCTAAAAACTTGAATGTTGGCTTTACATATTTACAACAACAAGAGCAAACAGAGTTTGTAAAAGTTTTTCTTTATCACTTTCAGTTTATCAACTGAATTGCTTGAGGACAAGCAAAGGTTTAAGCTTGGGGGAGTTGATACGTCTCCACCGTACCTACTTTTCCATACACTTTTACCCTTGTTTTGGACTCTAACTTGCATGATTTGAATGGAAGTAACCCTGACTGACGCTGTTTTCAGCAGAATTGCCATGGTGTTATTTTTGTGCAGAAATAAAAGTTCTCGGAATGACCTGAAAATCAACGGAGATTATTTTTGGAATATATAAAAATATTGGAAGAAAGATCCATGTCAGGGGGCCCACACCCTGTCCACGAGGGTGGGACGCGCCCCCCCTGCCTCGTGGGCCCCCTGACACTCCACCGACCTCAACCTTGACTCCATATATTCACTTTCGGGGAGAAAAAAAATCAGAGAGAAGGATTCATCGCGTTTTATGATACGGAGCCGCCGCCAAGCCCTAAACTCTCTCGGGAAGGCTGATCTGGAGTCCGTTCGGGGCTCCGGAGAGGGGAATCCATCGCCATCGTCATCATCAACCTTCCTCTATCACCAATTTCATGATGCTCACCGCCGTGCGTGAGTAATTCCATCATAGGCTTGTTGTACGGTGATGGGTTGGATTAGATTTATCATGTAATCGAGTTAGTTTTGTTAGGGTTTGATCCCTAGTATCCACTATGTTCTAAGATTGATGTTGCTATGACTTTGCTATGCTTAATGCTTGTCACTAGGGCCCGAGTGCCATGATTTCAGATCTGAACCTATTATGTTTTCATCAATATATGAGAGTTCTTGATCCTATCTTGCAAGTCTATAGTCACCTATTATGTGTTATGATCCGTTAACCCCGAAGTGACAATAATCGGGATACTTACCGGTGATGACCGTAGTTTGAGGAGTTCATGTATTCACTATGTGTTAATGCTTTGGTTCGGTACTCTATTAAAAGGAGGCCTTAATATCCCTTAGTTTCCAATAGGACCCCGCTGCCACAAGAGGGTAGGACAAAAGATGTCATGCAAGTTCTTTTCCATAAGCACGTATGCCTATATTTGGAATACATGCCGACATTACATTGATGAACTGGAGCTAGTTCTGTGTCACCCTAGGTTATGACTGTTACATGATCGATCGCATCCGACATAATTCTCCATCTCCGATCCAATGCCTATGAGCTTTTCTTATATTGTTCTTCGCTTATTTGCTTTTCCGCTGCTACTGTTACAATCACTACAAAACCCAAAAATATTACTTTTGCCACCGTTACCACTACTATCATATTACTTTGCTACTAAATAACTTGCTGCAGATATTAAGTTTCCATGTGTGGTTGAATGGAAAACTCAGCTGCTAATAGTTGAGAATGTTCTTTGGCTCCCCTTGTGTCGAATCAATAAATTTGGGTTGAATACTCCACCCTCGAAAACTGTTGCGGTCCCCTATACTTGTGGGTTATCAAGGTGGTCCTGACCCTGGTCGGCGTCCGCGGTTACTTCAAAATAACATGCTTAACGAGATCTTGGTATTTGATCTGAGTCTGTCCACTGGCCTATACGCACTAACCAACTATGTGGGAACAGTTATGGGCACTCGACGTCGTGGTATCAGCCGAAGCCTTCTTGACGTCAGCGACTGAGCGGCGTGCGCCGGGTTGGACCGCGTAACGCAACTTCCTTTGTAATGGAGGTTGCTAGGTCTGCTCACCGGCCGCATATGCAATGTGCAGGTGTGTAATGGGCGATGGGCCCAGACCCCTGTGCGCATAGGATTTAGACCGGCATGCTGACCTATCTATTGTGCCTAGGTAGGGTTGCGACATGTTGATCTTCCGAGGCTGGACATGACCCAGGAAAGTGTGCCCGGTCAGAGGGATCGAGCGTGTTGGGAAATGTGGTGCACCCCTGCAGGGAAGTTTATCTATTCGAATATCCTTGTCCCTTGGTAAAAGGACGACCCAGAGTTGTACCTCGACCTTATGACAACTAGAACCAGATACTTAATAAAACACACCCTTCCAAGTGCCAGATACAACCCGGTGATCGCTCTCTCACAAGGCGACGAGGAGAGGATCGTCGGGTAGTGTTGGGGTTATAACTATTAGGTATGACCCGCCCAGAAGGGGCCGGGTCATCCCTATGAAGACTCAACACAATGAAGCCCAAGGTCACATGGCAATTCATAGATAGGCTTAGTACAGGGCCCAGACCTGGAGGCGGCTTAAGGCCCATGATTGTAAACCGCCATGTATGTAAACTTGTATTGTAAGGCATATGAGAAAGGGTACCGAGCCGAAGACGTTGTACAATCCGGTCGGGACTGTGAGGGCCGCAGGGCGTCAACCCGTGTATATAAGGGGACGACCTAGCGGCGGCTTAGGACAAGAAACAACAGATCGAGAGCCGGGTCAAGCGTATTCGCTCCCTGCTCATCAAAACCCTAGCAATACCAACCTCAAACCAGAATAGGCTTTTACCTTCATCATAAGGGGCCGAACCAATATAAACTCCTCGTGTCCTTTTGTCCTGATTAACCCCTTTAAGCTAACCTCAACGCGGTGGCTCCACTACTAAGTCCTCACACTAGGACATCTGCCGTGACAATTCCACGATAGGTAGGATTATGCTATACGATGCTACTTGGTGAACTTACCATCTACTTTCTTCTACTGCTTCAAGATGGAGGCTGCCAGAAGCGTAGTCTTCGATAGGACTAGATATCCCCCTCTTATTCTGGCATTCTGTAGTTCAGTCCACAGATACTGCCCATTTCATTGATACCAATGCATATGTAGTGTAGATCCTTGCTTGCGAGTACTTTGGATAAGTACTCACGGTTGCTTTGCTCCCCCTTTTCCCCTTTATATACCTAGTTGTCACAACCAAATGCTGGAGCTCACGAGCCAGACTCCACCATCGACGACGACTCCTACTACACTCGAGGTGCCTACTACTATGTGCAGGACGTTGACGGCGACCAGGAGTAGTTTAGGAGAATCCCAGGCAGGAGGCCTACGCCTCTTTCGATCTGTATCCTAGTTTGTGCTAGCCATCTTATAGAAACTTATTTAACTTATGTCTGTACTCAGATATTATTGCTTCCGCTGACTCTTGTGTATTCAAGCTTATGTATTCGAGCCCTCGAGGCCCCTGGCTTGTAATATAAAGCTTGTATTATTTTAATTTGTGTCTAGAGTTGTGTTGTGATAGCTTCCCGTGAGCCCTTGATCTTGATCGTGCATATTTGCGTGCATGATTAGTGTACGGTCAAATCGGGGGCGTCACACACACATAGTTCATCCCAGTGAACTGTATTTTGTATATCGCACACGCCTTCATCTAGCTGCCCATTTCTTTTGTGCCTCCTCATCCCAAACAGTTAATTGAGCTGAACCTTATGCCCTACATCGCACACGCAACTAAATTCTGAAGCGTGTTTGATGCATCTGTCATCGCAAACGTATTGCACCTTTTTTGATGGGTTTTTTACACCATCGTTTGCGATTATGGCATCGCACACAGTTTCGTCGGAAGGTCTCTGATCGTAGTGTCGCGTTTGGACCATCCTGAAGTAGTGATTAGTCATAAAGAACTCACATACTTATTGCAAAAATCTACAAGTCATCAAAACCAAGCACTACGCGCATGCTCCTAGGGGATAGATTGGTAGGAAAAGACCATTGCTCGTCCCCGACCGCCACTCATAAGGAAAGCAATCAAAGAACACCTCATGCTTTCAAATTTGTCACACAGCATTGTGGCACCCCGGCTCAGAGCGACCGGTTTACCCTGCATTGCCAGCCCAGAGACCATGTCTTCTGGCAACACACAACATCTTGGTACATAAAAACAACCGCTTTATTTATGCTAGCGGATCCGAGTTTATATTACAACAGATGTCGAGGCCGAGTAGCACGCACGGTGCGGCTGAACAATATGTACATTATTTAGTGGACATAAAGGGGCCTCAATCATACAACTACGCGGCAGCAGAACAATGTCGTAGCGGAAACTCCATAACACAGGGACACCGATGTGGACACGATCTAGACTCGAGCAGTGCTCCTTTCCAACGCGACTTTCCTGAAATCTGGCATGACACGCCAGGTCAGTACATTGAATGTACTTGCAAGCTCATAACAGGCATAATCATAATGACAAACAATATCATGATATTTAACCAATTAATAATGCAATAATGTTCCAACATGATGTGCTCATGCTCCTGGGATAGACGTCCCTCGGGACCGACTTACCAACCGTGATTGTTCTCGGATCACAAACAAACCACCATCATGGTCTTAACCAGAGTAACTCGTGATCCTTACGGCGATCACAACCAAACCACCATCGTGGTCTTGACCAGAGTAACTCGTGATCCTTACGACGATCACAACCAAACCACCATCGTTGTCTTGACCGGAGTAACTCGTGATCCTTACGGCGATCACAACCACGACCCATATTGGGTCTCGAACATCTCGATGGCCTTTCCGCCATCATCATTAGTGCAAAGTTCATAACTTATTGTGCAGGTTTATTAAACGTTGACTCATGGTGGGACCTACTACGAGGTGTCCGTGACCGTGGACTCGGCTATCGATAGATTATACACTCTGCAGAGGTAGCACACTGTACCCACACCACGGAACCCCATGGCCTCGCACTCCCATTCGGGTGGACCAACGGCATTCCGACAAAACCCTTCCATTGCCATGACACTCTCCCGGCCACTCCGACCCAATCCCCAACGGGCTAGCCCTGGGTGGCCCCGTGTCTACCAAACACACAACGACCACCGTCGTGGCCAAAACGATCCCACTCGGGGACCCGGTACCATAATCTCAACAACGGGCACACAAGGTTATGCCTGCTTACCGGGCCAGGGTAAGCATGCCCATAACCTTCCCTAGTTGGAGGCACCGACCAGAGGCATGTCAATGGACCGAATCAAGGCCTTCCCACAAAGGAAAATGTGGTTGCACTGGGAAAATCTCGATTCAGCGGCACCATGACCCAGTCAACAATATATTCAAGTTGAGTTATATTCAGGTTCAACTTATAATGAAGATGACTGGTGTCATAGCATGCCATGAAATGCAATACTACACATGCATCACATATTAACGAAAATGACTGATGTCAACCATATTCATACTAAGCATAAGCATCAACAACTTATATTACTTTCCTGGTCAGGGTAAATCTCACTTTAACAATATATTTTGCAGCAAGCATTATCATTTTCTCATGCAAGAATATAACTTCGATTAATTTCTCATATGCATAGCAAAGATTTTACTATCACCACAAGCAAATCCTATTCTCTTTGCCAACCAAGTTAGGTTCAAACATTCTGTAACTTAAGTAAAATGGCTAAACAAGCATTTAACATGATATTTTCTAGCAAATTTAACTATTTTATTTATGCAAGAAAATAACTTTAAGCAATTACTCATATGCATAACAAATCATTTTATCATTACCATAATTAGATCTTAACTTCTTTACCAACTAAGCTAGTTTCAAGGTTCTGTAAATCAAGCATAATACTAACACACACTTAACAGAATATAAATAACATAATAGTTATTTAAATGCATGGATTAATCATTTCATTCAAGTAAGAAAATCATCAATATTGAATGGCACCATGAAAATGTTGTTGTGGCTTACCTTAGTGCAGATGAGGTTCACAAGCCTTCTGGTGATCCTCAAGACAAGCCTCACCTCTGAAAATAATTTTAAACACAAGAATAAAATATCAAGAACTCTTCTGAAAATCACCAGAAATTCTAGACAGCTCAGAAAAATCTCATTTTTGGTGAGCTGCTAGATTTCTGTGCAAAGAACATAATGGAAAAAGAATCAATTCATTTGGACTTATGGTTAAAGAGTTATAGCTGTTTGAAGCTCTCTGGAATTGAATTGAATTTGAATTTAGATAAACAGACTAGGGGGTGACGTCGAAGGCGTAAAGCCTCAGGGCGCTACCACTCGTACAGCTCCGCGCGCATACAGAGTGGCTGACTAGCGGGCCCCGCTAGTCAGGTGAGAAGGAGGGGAGAAGGAAACAAAGGGGGGTTGCGGCTTCACCGGAGCTCTCGCCGGCGACGAGGGATCCTTGGCCAAAACGAGAGGGAGGGATCGAGAGAGAGGATGTAGGCACACCTGCTCGTACCTGTAGCGTAGCTAGGGGCGGTCGGACGGCGTCGGAATCGACCTCGCAAGCGGATGTAGAGGGCGGTGGTCGCCGGAGATGAGGAAGACGACGAGCAGAGGCAACTTCAGGGGCTCCAGGGGGACGGGATGGCTTCACCGGAGAGAGGCGGAGGCCCTGGAAGGATCGCCCTAGCCTGAGAGGGGATGGAGCTACTGTGGCGACCAGAGGGGATCGCCGGCAAGCTCGAGCTCGAGGACGGTGGTCCGCGGCCTGCCCGGCCGGGCTACGGTTTCCTACGCGCTTTTGGGGTGTGTGGGAGTGGTGGATGGTGCTCGAGGAGGCTGGGGGCGGCTCCATTTATAGGCGAGCGGAGAGGGGGGTTCGGGCTCCGCCGGTGGACACCTGTCCACGGCGCCCGACGACGAGCGGCGTCAGTGAGAGGGGGAGAAGGCGATGCAACTCACGCGGCGACTGTTGGTGAACGGGGACAAGCACAGGAAAGAGGAGAAGGCGACGAGCATAGTGCGCACCGCACTATTGGGTTGGCCGGACCATGCCCGTGCTCGCTGCGGCGAGCTCCGGCATCGGCGAGCGCCAGGGGGGAGTTAATGGCATTGAGACGAGTATGGTGGTGAAGTTTGGCACGCTTAGGCAGGTGGGGAAGCGAGCACGCGATCAATAGAGGCTCGGGCGCGTCGCAGAGTGCGTCGGCCGCATGCCAGCACGCCTAGACGAACGCGGTCACCGTGTGAAATCTGACCTCATGCTGACCTAAGCCCAAACTTCATGTCTGGCATGTTTTTTGTGGTAGTTTTGAATGTTTCCACGCTTTGGTTTGGCTCCAGATGCAGTAGAGAAGATTTTACACGCCAGGTAAGTTTCTGGTCAATAACTTTGAGATGTTAGTGCGGTCAAATGGCTGGGAGTTGGGGGTTGTGCTTTGGAGGCTAGCCATCATCTTCTAAGGTGATGATGCACAAGAAAATTCAGGCACAAGGGAGCAAGTAAAATGGTAGTTGTTGTAAAAACCACCATTTCTGTCCAGAACAGAAACTATTTTCTGTAGCAAAAATGTTCTGAAAAGTGATGAAATATTTTTGCTCGGGAAGGTGCCCTAGGGTTCAAAGAATATTTGGGAATTTTCTCAGATTTTTGTGGGCAAGAAAATTGAGGGTTGCTTTGGAGCTCATTGAACTAGCTAGGGTTTTAGAGAAGAAAAATGAAAAATATTCCCAAGATTATTTTGAGATGGGTCAGAAGGGGAATGATGGTTAGAGAGGGGAATGATGCACTTGGGTGAATGCCAAGGGTACCCAAGTGCCTAAGTCCATATGAAAAGATTCAAAAAACCCAACTTTCAAAGTAAATCCAAATGAAAATCAGGCAAATAAGAGAGGGAAAAAATCAGGCTGTCACAAACCTCCCCCACTTAGAATGAATCTTGTCCTCGAAATTCGGTTGCTTGGGAAAACCACTCTGGATAATGAGCCCTTAGGAATTCTTCCCGCTCCCAAATTGATTCTGACTCTGTGTGATGCTCCCACTGAACTTTGTAAAATCTTCTTACTTTGCTGCGAGTAACCCTTTCCATCTGATCCAAAATTCTAAATGGTCTTTCTTCATAGGTCAAATAATTTGCCAATTCTACCTCAGCCATAGCAGTCCATTTCTCAGGCGGGGATATGCAGCGTCTTAATTGTGAAACATGAAACACGTTATGCACGTCTGCCAATTCAGCGGGTAGTTCCAACTGATATGCAACAGTACCCACTCGGGACATAACCGGGAATGGACCAATAAACCTGGGTGCCAACTTTCCACGGGTCTGGAATCTCTTGACCCCTTTCATAGGAGTCACTCGGAGGTATACATGTTCTCCGGGTTCAAACTTGATCTGTCGATGCTTTGCATCATAATAACTTTTCTGTCGAGATTTGGCAATTGCAATCTGTCCCTGATTTCCTTAACTTGTTTCTTAGCTTCCATCATGAGATCTGTTCTGAAGATACAGCTATCTCCGGTTTGAGACCAATTTAAAGGAGTGCGGCACTTACGGCCATACAGAGCTTCATACGGTGACATCTTTAGACTGGTCTGGAAGCTGTTGTTGTAAGAAAACTCAGCATATGGCAAGAAATCTTCCCATTTAGGTCCTTGGGCTAAAGCGCAGGCTCGCAACATATCTTCAAGTATTTGATTTACCCACTCTGTCTGTCCATCGGTCTGAGGATGATAAGCAGTACTATATTTCAGCGCTGTCCCCAAGGCTTGATGGAGACGGGACCAAAAAGCGAAGGTAAATAGGGAACCTCGGTCGGAACTGATGGTTCGCGGTACTCCATGCAGACTGACAATTCTGGATACATACAGCTATGCAAGTTGATCTGCTTGATATCTGGTGCTGATCGGAATGAAGTGAGCAACCTTGGTTAAGGTGTCCACTATCACCCAGATTGCATCATTTCCTCGCTGAGTCTTAGGCAATCCCGTAATGAAATTGTAAGTGCATCTAGTGCCACCCCTAGTTGGTTTTGGAGTATTGACGACAAACCTAGTTGAGGGACTAATGTGTTTGTGAGAGTTGCAGAATAACACAGGTAGAAGTCCCTCGTGATTCGGTTTTACTACCAGAGATGACCCCTAAAAATGTATGAAGACATTGAAGTCAAAGGTGGTATATGAAGATATTCACATTGAAGACTATGACAAGAGAAGACAAGATATGAAGCCTATGGAGCTCGAAGACTTAGATTTTCGTAGTTCTTTTTCTTTTGTGTTGAGTCATAGGAACCACCGTACTGTTAAGTGGGGTCCAAGAGAACCAGTCAGAATGACTGAAGTGATGCCTAAACCAAAAACCTATCTCTTCGAGTGAAGACAATGAGAGCGAATCTTGTCCAGAGTCGGACAAGTCAGCTTTGCTTGTAGCCCAAGTAAAGTTGCCGTGTGAGTTTGAAATCTAACCGTTGGAACACGTGTCAGTTCCTTAGTGACCCAGGGTCATTTCAGACAAATCAGGTCGGGTTGCCAAGTGGCTATAAATAGCCCACCCCCTACAACCATAAATGGTTGGCTGCTCAGATTGAAAGCACGGCTTTTGTCGTTTGAGAGCAACCCACCTCGAAGCCTTTGAGAGAGAATTCCTTGCGAGGATAAAGACCTAACCACCAGAGCCAGAGAGAATTGGGCATCACTTAAGTCTTCTTGTCTGTGTGATCTGAAGACTTATTACACTTGAGGACTGTGCATCCTCCAGCCGGTTAGGCGTCGCATTCAGAGCTTCCAAGAGACATTGTGGATTGCCAGTGAACGAAGTCTGTGAAGGTTTGGGAGTCTACCTTGAAGACTTACCAGAGTGATTGGGCGAGGTCTATGTGACCTTAGCTCAAGGAGAATACGGTGAGGACTGGGTGTCCTGAGCTGCATGTTCAGGACTGGGTGTCCGGGACTGTGTGTCCTAAGGTTTAAATACCTAGCCGCTCCAACCAGACGTACAGTTGTCACAGCAACTGGAACTGGTTCAACATATCATTGTCTTCAACGAGTCACTGGTTTCATCTTCACTTCACGTTACTTACTGTTACTCCTTGTGAAGTCATTGTATGTTTGCTCTATCATTTGTCTTCACTAAGTGACTGCGTGTTCTGTTTGGCTTCACAATATCTTCCTATCTGATCCTTACTACCTAGCTGCTATTAGTCTTTGTGCTTTCACTTCATTGAATACTTGACTATGGTTTTCCTAGTGTAGTCTACCTTCCGTTGCATGGTAATAGGTCTATTTTTATCGTTTGTCTTCAAAACTCCCATGTTCTGAAGACTTTCAAAAAAATCGCCTATTCACCCCCCCCTCTAGTCAATGTAACACACTTTCAATTGGTATCAGAGCAAGGTGCTCCCTTGTTCTGTGTGATTCGGTTTAACCACCTGGAGTTTTAGCTATGTCGTCTGCAGGGATAATTAAAGTCTCCGCTGCGTGCCCCGTCTTCGATGGAACTGAATATCCCTACTGGAAGAATAAGATGCGTATGCATCTTGAAGCTATTGACGTCGACCTATGGTATGTCGTCGAGAATGGCGTTCCTAAGGCTGGAGAAGGTGTCACTGCTGCTGATGTCAAGAAATTCGTTCAATTGGACTCTACTGCCAAGAATATCATTTGTGGTCATCTGACCAAAGGACAGTATGGCCGTGTGAGTGCTTTGAAGACATCCAAGCTGGTCTGGGATTGGCTCTCCAAGGTCAATGAAGGCATCTCAACCCAGAGAGATCAGAGAATCAGTGTCCTTCGCAACCTCTTCAACCGCTTCAAGCGAAATGACAATGAGAATATCCAACACACATTTGACTGACTCACTGACATCACGAATGAGCTTCAAGCCCTCGGCACCACTGAGATTACTAAACACGAAGTCGTCAAGACGCTGCTGAGATCACTTGATAGTTCGTTTGACATCCTGGCCCTGATGATTCAAGAACGTCCTAATTTCAAGACACTCGATCCGTCTGACATACTTGAGAGGCTCAACACACATGAGTTTCAGCTTTCGGAGAAAAGAGATATCTACGGTCCAAACTATGGGCGAACTCGTGCCTTGAAGGCAAAAGGTGTCTCCTCATCTGAAGAAGAATCTGACAGCAGTTCTGATGATCCTGAAGACATTGGAAGGGAACTTGCTATGCTTGTCAAGAAGTTCCAAAAATTCACCAAGAAGAAAGGCTTCAGAAAGTCTTCCCGATCAAGTTCAAGGAATGATGAAGCTCCTGCTCATGACTACAAGAGGAAAACATGTCACAAGTGCAAGAAACTTGGCCACTTCATCTCTGAGTGTCCACAGTGGGACAATGAGAACAAAAAGAAGAAGAAGAGCAAGGAATATGACTCTGACGACAAGAAGAAGAAGAAGAAATACTCAAAGTCTTCTTCCAAGTCTTCCTCAAAGTCTTCATCACATAAGAAGAGCTCATCTGGCAAGGCACGTGCGTTTGTTGGCAAGGAAATGGATTTAGAGGAGGAGTCTGCTTCTGAGGAGGCGGAGGTGGAGTCTGAGGAGGAATCCGACTCAGGCGTCGCAAGTCTGGCTACAGCATATGTTGCCAAGTCCATATTCAACACTGAAGACAATGACTTCATCACCGACACCGATGAAAATGACAAGGACTACTCCGCTTCTACCTACTGCTTCATGGCACGCGGTGCCAAGGTAAACACACGCACTACTCACTATCAAACATCTAGTGACGATGACTCCGATTGTGGTTCAAAACCTAGCTACAAAACACTTGCTAAAATTGCAACTGAACAACAGAAAGCTATGGAACATATTCAAAAACTGTTAGACAGAAGCGATGATCTGTTAGGTGCTGAAATGACTCGATCGGAATCCTTAATTGAAGACATAAAAAATCTTCACGTTAAGTATCAGGAACTTGAAAGTCGTCATGAAACTCTCTCAACAACTCATGAAAAGCTTTCCTATGATTATCTTCAAAGGAAGCAAGATCTTGAGAAATTGAGAGCGGTTCATGAAGATCTTCAAACGGAAAATGAGTCACTTCGCCCCAAACAGATCAGTCCCGCTCAGGAAGGATTTGAACCACCATGTCTTAAATGCATTGAGCGTGATAATGTTACTTCTGTTGCCGAATGTTCTACTGCTACTACTGTTGCAATATCTTCAACTGTTGATGTGGTAACTAACCCCTCTGCTGAGGATACCACCGCTATTGCTGATGAGAATGCTAGGTTGAAGACATTGCTTGAAACAGGGATGTACAAAAGTCTTCAAGGGCATCAGACAGTATGTGATGTCCTCAAAAAGCAAATTCTGAACCGAAACCCTAGGAAAGAGGGTGTTGGGTTCGTAAGGAAAATGAATGCAGATGGCTCTTACTGGAAACCTGAGCAGTACCCCAAAACCATGTGGGTTGCTGCAAAGGAACCTTCAGCAGATCCATCCAATCTAACTGGCTTCACTTGTGCTAACCCCATTATCATTGATGAATCCTTTGATGCAAACTATATACTGTTTAAGAATCAGAATGGTGAAGTGTTTGCCAGGTACATTGGTACTAACTGCAGGAATGGACCGCCTATGAAGAAGATCTGGGTTCCGAAAAGGTGTCTGGAAAATCTTCCTATGAATATCTTCATGACACCTCACGTGAAGAAGACAAACCTCAGACCAAAGGCACCATACGGTCCAAAGGCTTCATACAGACAGAAGACTCACCTGAGTCGCACTAAAGCAAATGTTTTGCAGGGAAACCATACTCAGGCACGGTTCATCAAACCGCATGTTCATAAGACCAAGAACTATTCTGCTTATTCTTATGAGTACTATTGTCCGCCTGCAAGACTGTTTGCTAGGGCTTCAAAGCCAAAATTCTCAGATGCTGCACTTAGACTCATTGCTTCTAAGCCGCCCTTGAAGATGTGGGTGGCTAAGAAAGCTTAACTCTCTTTTGCAGGGAAAGGTCTCCAGCAGAAAACCAAAATCGTCTGACGCTATTGCTGGGGACCTTAAACATCTTGTAGGGCGCAAGATCAAATGCCCAAATGGTCTTACTATGTACTTCGTACCTGAATCGCTTGCTACTCTCCCTATTAGTCCTAACTTGGATCTAAGCTTTCATAACCCACTGGTTTGTCAAATGTTTTTGCTTCACAATGCTCTTGGTGAAGCCTATCCCCCTAACTGCACTGTAGGGTATGACACCAGCGTCTTCAGAATGGATTGTTGACAGTGGGTGTACAAATCACATGACTGGCAAAAGAATTCTTCTTATGGACTCAACCTTACGTCCATCCGACAAGAGCCACATCACATTTGCTGACACTGGTAAAAGTAAGGTATTGGGTCTAGGTAGAGTTGCAATCTCAAGGGATCAACACATGGATAAAGTCATGCTTGTTGAATCCCTTGGCTTCAACTTAATGTCTGTCTCAATGCTTTGCGATTTGAACATGATCGTAATGTTTGGAAAATATCGTTGCCTTGTACTAATGGAATCTGACAAGTCTCTAGTGTTTGAAGGGTATCGAAAAGATGATTTGTACATGGTCGATTTCTCAGCAGGGCCACAGCTTGCAATATGTCTTCTAGCAAAGGCTTCAGAATGCTGGCTCTGGCATCGGAGGCTTGGACATGCTGGCATGAGGAACCTCCACACCCTTGCGAAGAAGAAGCATGTCATAGGCATCGAGGGCATTAAGTTCAAGAAAGACCACATATGCGGTGCCTGTGAAGCAGGGAATATGACGAGGGCCAAACATCCCTCGAAGACAATCATGACCACTACTCAACCCTTCGAACTGCTTCACATGGATCTTTTCGGTCCCACTCATTAATCAGCTCTAACTACTACTGCTTGCCTCTATGGCTTCGTTATTGTTGATGATTATTTTATATATACTTGGGTGCACATAATCCTTTACAAGACTGAAGTGCAGGATGTCTTCAGATGCTTCGCCAATCGAGCTATGAACAATTTTGGCGCCAAGATAAGGCACATCAGAAGTGACAATGGCACTGAATTCAAGAACACTGGCCTTGATACATATCTTGATACCTTGGGCATCACACATGAATTCTCAGCCCCGTACACGCCACAGTAGAATGGCGTCGTCGAATGCAAGAACAAAACACTAATTGAAATGGCCAGAACGATGCTAGATGAATACAAGACCCCAAGAAAATTCTGGCCCGAAGCCTTTGATACTGCATGCCATACAATCAATCGTGTTTATCTTCACAAGCTATTGAACAAGACATCTTATGAGCTCCTTACTGGCAAGAAGCCAAATGTCAGTTACTTCAGAGTATTTGGCGCAAGGTGCTGGATCAAGGACCCACATCACACCTCAAAGTTTGCACCAAAAGCACATGAGGGTTTTATGCTTGGATATGGAAAGGATTCTCACTCCTACAGAGTCTTCAATCTCTTTCATTACAAAGTGGTTGAAACAGTGGATGTGCAGTTCGATGAGACCAACGGTTCACAAAGAGAGCAACTGCCAAATGTGCTAGATGAAGTTCCATCCAGTGAATCAATCAAGCTAATGGGAACTGGAGAAATTATACCTTCTGAAGCTCATCCTGAAGAAGAACTTATCATTTTAGCACCTGATCAACATGAAGACAATGCTCGGCCTGAAGATATTCCTTCCAACAACGACAATGAACACCAAGAGCAAAGTCTTCGCCCTGTACATCCTCGCGTTGCCAATGAAGTGCAGATTGAAAGAATAATTGATAGCATCAATGCACCTGGTCCACTCACTTGTTCAAGGGCGACTCAGCTAGCAAATTTCTGTGGGCACTTCGCATTCGTCTCAATAGCAGAACCCAAGAAAGTTGAAGAAGCCTTCATGGAAGCTGAATGGATTCAAGCTATGCAAGAAGAGCTTCAACAGTTTGAGCTGAATAATGTATGGGAACTGGTTAAGCGTCCTGATCCACGGAAGCACAATATAATAGGCACCAAATGGATATACCGCAACAAGCAAGATGAGCATGGTCAAGTTGTCAGAAACAAAGCTCGTCTCGTTGCTCAAGGATATACTCAAGTGGAAGGCATTGACTTCGATGAAACATTTGCTCCTGTGGCTAGACTTGAAGCCATATGCATACTGCTGGCCTATGCAAATCATCATAACATACTTCTATATCAAATGGATGTGAAGAGTGCCTTTCTCAATGGCAAGATTGAAGAAGAAGTGTATGTTGCACAACCACCTGGCTTTGAAAATCCAAAACATCCTGACATGGTATACAAGCTCAACAAGGCACTGTATGGCCTCAAACAAGCCCCTCGGGCCTGGTATGACACACTCAAATACTTCCTGAAGAGCAAAGGCCTCATACCTGGTTCCCTAGATCCCACTCTTTTCATGAAGACATATGATGGTGAACTGTTTGTGTGCCAAATATATGTGGATGACATTATCTTCGGCTGCACCAATCAGAAGTACAGTGAAGAGTTTGGATATATGATGCAAGAGCAATATCAGATGTCCATGATGGGGGAGCTAAAGTTCTTCCTTGGTCTTCAAATACGACAACAACGCAATGGCATCTTCATATCTCAAGAGAAGTATCTCAAAGATTGCCTGAAGAAATTCGGTATGCAAGACTGCAAAGGCTTCACAACACCAATGCCAGCCAAACATCATCTGGGTCCTGACGATAATGGTAAAGAGTTCGATCAAAAGGTATACCGCTCCATGATTGGTTCTTTACTTTATCTATGTGCATCTAGGCCAGATATTATGCTTAGTGTTTGCATGTGTGCTCGATTTCAAGCGGCACCAAAGGAGTCGCATCACTTAGCTGTGAAGCGAATTCTTCGATATTTGGCTCACACTCCAACTCTAGGATTATGGTATCCAAAGGGCTCAGAGTTTGATCTGGTTGGATTCTCAGATGCTGATTATGCTGGTGACAAAGTTGATCGCAAGTATACATCAGGCACATGTCACTTTCTAGGACGATCACTTGTATGTTGGTCTTCAAAGAAGCAGAACTGTGTATCTCTCTCCACTGCCGAATCTGAATACATTGATGCTGGATCTTGCTGCGCTCAGCTTCTGTGGATGAAGCAAACACTCATGGACTATGGCATTCATCTGAAGCAAGTGCCACTTTACTGCGACAACGAAAGTGCCATCAAGATTGCTAACAACCCAGTTCAGCACTCGAAGACAAAGCACATTGAAATTCGTCATCACTTTCTCAGAGATCATGTTGTGAAGGAAGACATTGATATCATACACGTCAACACTGAAGAGCAATTGGCAGATATCTTCACCAAGCCCTTGGATGGGAAGAGGTTTTGCAAGTTACGGTGTGAGCTAAATATCCTGGAATCCTCAAATGTCCTGTGATCAGGCACACATCCTAACCCTTATGCATATTGATGACTTAGATGTGCAACACACGAAGTGAAGTATATCTTCAATCAATGAAGACATACATTCTAAGTGTGAATACATTAATGTGGAATTTGACTTCGGAGCACCACGATAATTGTGCGCCGTGTCTGGGTCTAATACTTCCTATACGCTGGGTAACGCCACCACCAAACGTTCTATTTTGAAGTGTTTCACTCATGGCGTTACCTTGCAATGTCTTCACATTTGGTTTGGCTTCGATCTCAACATATTTTCATGATTATCTTCACTATGTTGATTATATATATATATATATATATATATATATATATATATATATATATATATATATATATATATATATATGCTAGTATTCTATCCTCTACAGCATTCACTTATAGCTATGTCTTCGTGTTGAATCTTTTGAACTAAGTGAATGTGATCGGACCCTAACCTCTCTATGCTTTCTATCTCAAACTCTATCTCTCCAAGTCATAAGCATTCTATTGAAACTGTCGAATGTCTTCTATGTGTCCTTGTCAGCAGAAGATACAGAGACAACCATTAAGTCCGTTTTCAATGCTCATTCCTCCACATGAATTCCGGAGAAGTAGGAACGACCACCTGACAATCCAGGCGTGCGTGGGACGTGGAACAAACCCCAAAATTCCGCATAATGGCCACGTGTTCCCCAAATGCGAATCGCCAGGGGCACCTGTGCAATAGCACAGTGCTGCCCATGTGCCTATAAATACACACTTACAGCGGTCATTACCTCTTCTTCCACCCTCGCACAAACCCTAGCGCCACCGCTAGCTCTCGACGACACCGGCGACGATGCGCTTCGCTGCCGCAACCTCTCCGACACCGTCTTCACGCCGACCGCGGACATCGTCCTCTCCGCCGTCGCCATAGGTGTCCTCCGTCGCCAAGTTAGGGCACGGAGGATCGAACTGCTCTGCCTCATCTCCCACTTTGTCTAGCAGTTCTCAGTGTGGTAAATAAAACTCCCTTTTTACAGCACCGTTGATCCTATTGATATGTCACTTTCTACCACAAGCAGTTTCTGTTCACACAAGCTAGATCTCTCTCATACTGCATCTCATAAACATGCCTAGTATATTCACTTGTGCTTCACAAAGTAGTTAGATTCCTCACTTGTACTGATCTGTGGATTCGTACAAATCTGGAACCAACTTCTTATCTATGAGTGAATGTCTTCGCACGATGAGGTCAATGTCTTCTAAAATGATTTATCTTCAAAATCTTCTGAGAATGCATATGACCTCTTCCCCTTCCCTCGCACCTTAATGCTGTCACAGGTACATGTTCGTGGGAGAATCCTTTGGTTCTCATAGTCTGCATTCATTTGCAGAATTCTTACAGCATCACATAAATTCTCCCGAAGCCAGTTCCTGTTGGTCCAGCAAACGAAAACCTTTGAAGCCTTTGAACGTCTTGAAGCCTTTCAAGTTAAAGTTTATGGCTTCGGAGAAAGCAGCAAGGAAGGGTGGCAGAAAGCGTCGTGGTGAGACCTCCAGAGATCTGCCAGATGAACTCTCAGAAATGTACAAGACAGATCCTGAAGAGGATTACAGTCAGCGCAAGACCCGAATCCAATGGATTCGAAGATATTGGGCAGAACAATGGTTCAAATACAGATTTGTGACCCAGGAGTATGCTGAGAAAAGTGCCATCAAGAGACCGTGGGGAGACATCCTTTTCAAGAATCTTCTACCCAGGTCCAGAGATGAAGCCATTGCTCAAGGCTTCTATCCATGCATGGTCCGTGGACCACAGCCTGCTGATGCACACTCGTCGTCACTGCTATGGTGTCGTGACGACAATCTGTTCAAGCGCAACTTCCAGTTTGCTCAGAACTTAGCGAAGCAGAACAAGAAGACTTTTGGGTTAGACTTCAACCCTGGTCCCTCATCTCCAAGGGCAGATGGCACACGACATGCAGAACCCAATGTCATCGGCCCTTTCGCCAACCTTGAAGGCCTCATCACCTACATCTTGGTTCAAGGGACTGCAGTGAATGAGCCTGCAGCTGACACTGAGTCTGATGACGCGCCTGCAGTGCCGAAGCCAAAGCAGTTGAAGAAGCCAAAAGCTTCAAAGCCGGCCCCTTCACCAAAAATCTCAAGGGCGAAGCCATTGGCAACTGCACCTCTTGAAGACAGTGTGCAGTCTGAAGACTTATCACGCGTCTCAAGGCCCCAGAAGGCCAAGATGCCTCTGTTTCACACTGGCAAAGAGCTAACAGCTGCTGCCATTCTGCGCAACGACGACATTGATCTGTTAAGCGATGAAGATCTTGCAGATGACGCTCTTGAGCAACTCATCAAGAGCAAAGAAGAAGCAAAAATCTTCAATGATCTGCCTCTCTTTGATGTCACCATCATCCACAACTTCATTGACGAGTGGTTTGACATGCCAAACATCAGCTTTGAAGATCTGCAGCTACCCATTGGCCTTAGTGTCGCCTTCCAAGGCGCCATTGCTTCAGAACTTGCTATTGCCCAGCGCATTGTTGAGCTGAAGCAGAAGATTGACTATGAAAAGGCTCAGTTCAAGAATCATATGGCCAAGCTCAGCGTGCAAGAAGTGAAGAACTTCAAGACAATGATGCACGAGCTCAAGGAAGCCTTTGTGAAGAAGCGTGCAGAAGCTCAGGGTTCGCGTGAGCGCATGAAGACTCTGGCTGACAGATGTGTGCAAGCCTATAATGAGGCTGAGAAGCGCAAGGCACTTGGGCGTCCTGGCATCGACCCCAGGATGGCCGCAAAGAAGAAGAAGAAGCCTGCTACGGCTGAATCTGATGCACCAAGGCAAGAAGCAGTTCCAATTGTCTTCCCAACAAGAATGACTGGCTCGAAGCCAAAGAGCCGGTCAATAGCTTCAGAGCTCAAGAAGACAAGAACTTCTGAGGCTGAAGCCAGGAAGAGGAAACACTCTGAAGACTCTCCTACTGCCCCCACCAAGAAAAAGCGAAAAACCAAGAAAGCTCGGGCTGCTCCCATAGAGCCCTTAATAGTTGAACCCATTTCTATGGTTCATCCTGACGCAGAACGTCAACTGACGGTTCATGAGCCTGCTTCCACACAGGCTCCTGAAGCTGAAGACATTCCAGCAGTTGATCCCATCACTGCTGAAGACATTGGTCATCATGACAATGTTGAAGATGATGCAGCCCTTCCTCAGTTAGAAAACAGCGAACTCATCAGCATTGGTCGTCCACTGACACCAATTGCACAGGATGCTTCATGGGCGGATCGCCCTCAAGAGGAAGAAGACTATGAGGCCCAGCCCACTCCAACTCCACAGGCGTCGTCTGCGTTCCGCAGGCTTCACAAAGGTCCAAGGCCTCAAGTCTATGCTGAAGACATTCCGGCTGCATCAGCCGTAGAAGAAGAAGTACCACAAGATCCCACTCCCCTGCTCCACCAAGAAGCAGTTCTCCAGGAGAACGTGCCTGTGACCGACCCTCCAGCTAGTCAAGTGGAGGATGAAAATCTTGAGGCTGCCACAACCAACAACGAAACTAATGTGGAGCCCTCCCCAGCAAAAGCTTCAGAAGACAGCGAAGCCACTGATCCTGCCAATTCTGTTCCTGAGTCTGCTGTCGGTCCCCAATTCAACTATCATGTTGAGCACAGGCCTCAGGTCCAGAAGCCAATCCCAAGACTGCCAAGGTTTCCAGGTCCTGCATCAGCACCTGGCTCCTTCAACATCAATGGCTTCAGGGCAAACAACACGTTCTTCAATAGCTCCAGGAACCCCTACTCAAGGGAACGGATATCATCTGATCGGTTCTGGAGCTATCCTCAGCGAAGCTATTACTCTTGCATTCTTTACAACCAAGGTTGCATCTTCCCACACAAGCGCCTTGACGTTGAAGCTATAGTTGGTCTGCCCTGTCTAGAAGAAGCATTGGATTGCTTCAAGCAAGTGGGTCTGCTGCAATTTGTTACTGCTGAAGAGCATTGGAATGAAGAGCTGCTGCTACAATTCTATGCCACACTTCACATCAAAGGATACAGCAGAGATCCGAAGACTTGGGTCCTGGAGTGGATGACTGGCAACGTTCATCACGAAGCGAATGCATTTGACATCATTGAGCTCACTGGCTTGCCCACTCTTGGCGATCTCTTCGAGCAAGGCTGTCAGCTGGATGCTGAAGCTATTGAGAGCATCTTTCAGCAGCCAGAACCTAATATGAGTCAAATGCTCAGCATGATGAAGCCATTGCCTCAAGATGCTACGTATCCCACAGAGTTCTTCGTTGAAGACCTTGAGTACCTGCCCAGAACCATCTATCACATCATCAGGCGAACTCTCTGGCCTATCAAAGGGCACTCTCCAAATGCCAAGCTTCAGGGTGCAATGAAGACTTTGGTCTTCTATATACTTCATGGCAAATGCTTCAATGCACAGGACTTTTTCATACGCCAACTTGCTGCATCAGGCATTGATCTGTTTGGTTTGAAGTTCTACGCCCCTTGGGTCATGCGGCTGATCAAGCTACACTCCGCCATCTCTTATCAGCCCTCAGCCCGCAACCATTGAATCTTCTTTCCTGACATGGACATGTCTACTTAAGCCATATATTCTAAGCCTTCCAAGCAACCTCTAAGTCTTCAGAATGCAGAACATCAGAGTTTTACATAGAACGTTGAAGGCGTTGAAGCAATTTCTCGGGTGTATCCTTTGGCTGGCACTACACGTGCACCACACCCTGCTTCCACTGAAGCCACTGACAGTGCCACTGCTTCAAGACCCAAGAAGCGCACTCGTGTTCTCAATGACCGAGAGCTTCTTGTGGCCCTACATCAGAAACAAGATAGGCATCATGACTGGCTGAAGTGTCAGATAAAAAGCCTCTTGGTGGATGTTAATCGCACTCGAAATCTTGCCACCAAGAATGCTTTCGTTGCCCATGAAACCTGTCGCCGCACATGGAAAGGGCTAATGATGATGCTTTCTAAAGCTGATCTTCAAGAGGATGGCTTCACTGAGAGATTCAAGTTTGACTCCACACCTCCTCGAAGGGCTGTGCTGCTGGGAACTCCATCCCTTGAAGACTCTGAGTTCTCTTCCTCTGCTTCCATAGTCACTGCCAGAATTATTGAGGAAGAAGACGATGCTACTTCACCGCCACCTCCTTCAGCACCTCCAAGCTCTTCTGCACCGCCAAACAACACCAACAACCCTGCTACTTCACCTACTCCTCATGGGAATGAGTAGAGGCTCCATGTCTTCAAACCTTTTTGGTCATTACTGACAAAAGGGGAAGAAGCATATGAGATTGATAGTCTTCAAGCGAGTTGATATGGGCGGGTGCCTTATATTTTGCTTCGTGCTTACAACTCTCATTTTTTTGCTACATTTGGTTCTTATGAGTTGTAACACTTAAACTAGATGGTCATCTGCTACTTATTTGCCACCTTTTTTTGCGAAGATAAATTCCGCATGTGCGGCGATAAATTCCGCACTTAGATCATTCTGCAGTCGTCCATTTTCCATTATGCATGGCATTATCTTCATATACTTTCACATGCATAGTTGATTGTCATCATAAGTTGAAGTGGATCTCCACAAGTACCACCTGCCATGTGCATTTGCATTCCAAAAGCAAATTAACTTATATGCGCATCTTCAGGGGGAGCCCTTGCAAATTGTGAAGACAATTCCCTATCCTTTACAGTTTTACAGATTATATTCCCCGTTGAAAACTTCAACTAGTTTGTCATCAATCACCAAAAAGGGGGAGATTGTAAGTGCATCTAGTGCCACCCCTAGTTGGTTTTGGAGTATTGACGACAAACCTAGTTGAGGGACTAATGTGTTTGTGAGAGTTGCAGAATAACACAGGTAGAAGTCCCTCATGATTCGGTTTTACTACCAGAGATGACCCCTAAAAATGTATGAAGACATTGAAGTCAAAGGTGGTATATGAAGATATTCACATTGAAGACTATGACAAGAGAAGACACGATATGAAGCCTATGGAGCTCGAAGACTTAGATCTTTCGTAGTTCTTTTTCTTTTGTGTTGAGTCATAGGAACCACCGTACTGTTAAGTGGGGTCCAAGAGAACCAGTCAGAATGACTGAAGTGATGCCTAAACCAAAAACCTATGTCTTCGAGTGAAGACAATGAGAGCGAATCTTGTCCAGAGTCGGACAAGTCAGCTTTGCTTGTAGCCCAAGTAAAGTTGCCGTGTGAGTTTGAAATCTGACCATTGGAACACGTGTCAGTTCCTTAGTGACCCATGGTCATTTCGGACAAATCAGGTCAGGTTGCCAAGTGGCTATAAATAGCCCACCCCCTACAACCATAAATGGTTGGCTGCTCAGATTGAAAGCACGGCTTTTGTCGTTTGAGAGCAACCCACCTCGAAGCCTTTGAGAGAGAATTCCTTGCGAGGATAAAGATCTAACCACCAGAGCCAGAGAGAATTGGGCATCACTTAAGTCTTCTTGTCTGTGTGATCTGAAGACTTATTACACTTGAGGACTGTGCATCCTCCGGCCGGTTAGGCGTTGGGTTCTGAGCTTCCAAGAGACATTGTGGATTTCCAGTGAACGAAGTCTGTGAAGGTTTGGGAGTCTACCTTGAAGACTTACCAGAGTGATTGGGCGAGGTCTATGTGACCTTAGCTCAAGGAGAATACGGTGAGGACTGGGTGTCCTGAGCTGCGTGTTCAGGACTGGGTGTCCGGGACTGTGTGTCCTAAGGTTTAAATACCTAGCCACTCCAACCAGATGTACAGTTGTCACAGCAACTGGAACTGGTTCAACATATCATTGTCTTCAACGAGTCACTGGTTTCATCTTCACTTCACGTTACTTACTGTTACTCCTTGTGAAATCATTGTATGTTTGCTGTATCATTTGTCTTCACTAAGTGACTGCGTGTTCTGTTGTGTGTTCTGTTTGGCTTCACAATATCTTCCTATCTGATCCTTACTACCTAGCTGCTATCAGTCTTTGTGCTTTCACTTCATTGAATACTTGACTATGGTTTGCCTAGTGTAGTCTACCTTCCGCTGCATGGTAATAGGTCTATTTTTATCGTTTGTCTTCAAAACTCCCATGTTCTGAAGACTTTCATAAAAATCGCCTATTCACCCCCCCTCTAGTCGATATAACGCACTTTCAGAAATCCATACAAACGTCATCCCATTTCCATTGCAAAACCGGCAGCGGTTGGAGGAGTCCGGCTGGTATCTGATGCTTTGCCTTCACCTTGTTGCATATGTCGCAACATGCCACCAAATAGGCAATGTCTTTCTTCATTCCATCCCACCAGAAGATTTGTCTAAGGCCCTCATACATTTTTGTACCTCCCGGGTGAATGGAATATGAGGATTCATGTGCTTCCGACAGGATTTTCTTCTTTAAGTCTGGCTGATTGGGTACACAAATCCGTCCATGGAATCGGAGCGTACCGAATTTGTCCTTGGAGAAACTTGGGGTCTGCCCTACCATCGGGCTCTTGGCACGTTTTTGCAGCTTGATGTCAGCTGGCTGGGCCTTGCAGATCTCTTCTCAAGTGTGGGGGTAACTTCCAAAATATTAGCGAGGCCAGCATCCACTATGACCAGGTTGAGCTGAGCGATCTCCTCTTGGAGTTTGGGAGGCAAGGATTTCGATATGACATTTAAGCTGATAGGCTTTTGACTGAGTGCATCGGCAACCACGTGGGCCTTACCCGGGTGATAATTTATTCCCATATCATAATCCTTGAGCAACTCTAGCCATCTTTGTTAACGGAGATTTAAATCTGGCTGAGTAAATATGTATTTAAGACTTTTGTGATTGGTAAAAATTTGGCACCTTTTTCCAATGAGGTAGTGTCTCCAAATTTTTAATGCATGAACCACCGCAGCCAATTCCAAATCATGAGTAGGATAATTTCCCTCGTGGGGTCATAGCTGTCGCGATGCATATGCTACTACCTTGCTGTCTTGCATACGTACGCAACCGAGGCCTTGCCTGGAGGCGTCACAATACACATCAAAGCTGCGATAAATGTCTGGGAGAGTCAATACAGGTGCGGTTGTCAGCCGTATCTTTACCACATTGAAACTTTTCTCACTGTCCTCCGTCCATTCAAACTTCTTATCCTTTTTGAGCAGCTCTGTCATGGGTTTAGCAATCTTGGAAAACCCTTCAATGAAACGACGGCAATATCCAGCTAATCCGAGAAAACTCTGGATCTGTGTCACTGTCATGGGCGGCAACCAATCGAGCACATCCTTTACTTTGCTTGGGTCCATGGATATACCTTTGGCGGATAGTACATGTCCAAGAAACCCAACTTGCTTGAGCCAAAACTCACATTTACTGAATTTGGCGTAAGCCGATGGTCGCGGAGTCGTTGTAGCACTGCTCGGAGGTGATCCTTGTGCTCGTCTTCACCCTTGGAGTAAATGAGGATGTCACCGATGAAGACTACCACGAATTTGTCGAGGAAGTCCATGAATACTTTGTTCATCATATGCATGAAGTAAGCAGGGGCATTGGTGAGACCAAAGGACATCACTGTATATTCGTAAAGACCGTACCGAGTAGCGAATGCGGTCTTAGGAATATCTTCCTTTTTAATTTTGAGTTGATGATATCCGGTCCATAAATCGATCTTAGAGAATACCTTAGCCCCGCTGAGCTGATCAAACAAATCATCAATCCTTGGTAGCGGATATTTCTTTTTGATGGTGACCTCATTCAGCTAGCGGTAATCCACGCACATGCGGAGGCTGTCATCCTTTTTGTCCACGAAAATAGCGGGTGATCCCCATGGTGAAGAGCTGGGACGAATATATCCTTTCTGGAGAAGTTCATCAAGCTGTTTCTTTAGCTCCACTAATTCTGATGAGGGCATCCGGTAATACTTCTTGTATAGCGGTGCAGTTCCGGGCACAAGGTCTATTGCAAATTCTAGCTCTCGATCTGGTGGCATGCCTGGCAGTTCTTCTGGAAATACATCAGGGTATTGGCTGACCACAGGAATTAATTCCAAGTTAGCCACAGCGGTGAAAACCAATTCTTGTTTGGGTATATTCTTGCGAGCATAGAATTTGGTAGTCTGCCCATTTGGACTGGTCAAAGTGACTTCTCATGTTGCGCAGTTTATGGAAACTTGATATTGGGTCAACCAATTCATACCCAATATAATATCCAACTTTTCAGACTCAATAATTATTAGAGAGGTTGGAAAGTAGACTCTGTTGATATTGATTCCAGATCACGGTAGACCAGGTTGCTCTGTATTAGAGATCCCGGGGTTTGTACCAACATATTTTTTCCCAAAAGTGTACAAGGAAATTTGTTTTGGGCAGCAAAACTCTGAAAAATAAAAGAATGGGAAGCCCCAGAGTCAAATAAAATTACGGCAGGTATGTCATTTACAGAAAACATACCAATGACGACTTCGGGGTTCTCTTGTGCTTCATCGGCTGAGAGATGATGCACGTGCCCAGTAATGTTTTGCTGGGTCCGGCATGACTCTATAAAGTTGACTTGTGGCCTGAATGGGGCATCCGCCTTGTTGTTCTTGGGGCACTGTTTGGCATAATGTCCGTTCTGCCCACAACTGAAGCAAGAATTATTGCGCCGATGCTCCTCGTGCATGGGGTTGGTCACGATATTCCTGACTTGAGTGGTGGTCTTGTTAACATTCTGTTGCCAATTTGGCTTGTTTTCCACCTGAGTATGCTGCCAGGTACGAGCCTTTTGCACTGGTTGCCCATCCTTCTTTGGCTCAAACTTACTCTTGTTGTCGTTGTTGGCAGGCCTATTATCTGATATAAGCTTGTGCTCCCGTTCAGCAATGAAAGCCTTGTTTACCAGAGTTTGGAAATCTGGGAAATCAAACATACTGAGATTGCACCGGAGTTGCGGATTTAAGCCTCCAAGAAATCTGCCAATCTTTCTTTCTTCGGTGGCCATGTCATAAAGGGAGTAACGGGCTAGGTGATTGAATTTTTGCAAATATTCCCCCATAGACTGATTCCCTTGGACGAGTGTGAGAAATTCACGCTGCTTAACCTTCATAACTCCAGTAGGGATATGATATTTCCGGAACTGATCCTTAAATTTTTCCCAGGTGATTTCTTCATCAGCAGGCCACATGGCTTTTGCATTTTCCCACCATATGGCAGCAGCGCCTTCAAGGTAATGAGTTGCAAATGGAACTTTATCATTTTCTTCTGTACGAGCAATCTCAAGCTTTTTCTCAATGGTACGCAACCAATCATGTGCATCCAATGGGTCAACAATCTGAATAAAACTGGGTGGCTTGGTCCTTTGAAAATCTGACAGCTTTGAGTAATGACCGTTCTGATTTCCATTCTGTCCAACCATAGCTTGCACACTTCTTAACATTTCAAGCAGATCATTGTTCCTTATTTCCTCAAACATACGCAGAATTTGCTCGGTGGAGGGCGGATTTGGCAGTGGAGGCGGTGTCGGAACATACAGCTCGGGTGAATGTCTTGCCTGTCGTGCGGAACGATGAACAGGAGTTCCCTCACGAACGTCGCTACTGATGCCTCCCCGCGTCATCCTATTGTGGATTTTTCCCAAGACAACGCAATTGAGATGAGAAACATCCAAGAATAAATTTGGGGAAAAGCCAGCGACAAATCCCGGAAGAAAACAAAAGAGCGAAGAAAATATGGCGAGTAAAGTCCCAACATAATTATACATAGACTCATACATGAAAGATAAACAACATGACAGGTTCAAGTACTCTCATACATTCAACGAAACATCATGACTCGTACAGCTACCTCTGTACATTATCCGGACGACTGCGAATACTCTGAGGTACTACTGCTCTGCTGGTGCTGCGGTGTCCTCCCCTGAAGCGGACTCGGATCCTGAGCTGACGAGGTTAATGGAAACCTCCGGGTTAAAGATAACACGACGACTCTGCCTCGAGGGCTCTCCCTCAGGGGCAGGGGTAGGATGAAGCATCGGGGCTACATGAGTAGTGAGAAGTGAAACCCACTCGGCAGGAGTACTGAGAGGGTTCACCGTTGAGGTGCCTGAGCTACTCGGAGGAGTAACCGGTAAAACAGGGGAACTAGAACTGGCTGGAATATACGGCATAAATCCTAGAGAAGATGGAGTAGTGGCAGATCTAGTAGTGACCAAAGCAGCAGCTAAAGTAGTACAGGCACGAGTCAGCTCTCGAGCTAGCTCATGGATCATAAGATAGCTAGCAGTGACATAACGAGCAAGGTGGCTAGCAACACTATCAGACTCCGGATCAATGATCTGGAAACGTACATGGCCATTGTCATGCAGAGAAGGGTAGTAAAAGAAACCTGGGTGGTTTTGCATTCGTACCTCGTTGTAGCGAAGCTCGACAAGGACCTCAAATGCAGCAAACTGGACAGCCTGAGAAGCGGTAGAGGCGTAACTGCTCCGAGAAGTACAAGTGTAAGAGCCGGAATCGGAACTAGTGCGTAGAGTAACCACTGTGTGATACTCATACACGGAATCAGCTAGACGCTCCCGGTACACACGATAGACTGGATCGTCTCCGAGGAGGTACAGCCGACGCCACACGTTGCGAAGGAGGTGCGGTGATGTGTACAGCATCAGCTGCAACTGGCACGGATACGGCACCGGAGCCATCTACACTCACAACCATTAGCAAGTTAGCATAAAAAATATAAATCAAGTGCATGCAATGCAACAACCAGCTACAATAGCTACCGGCACTCAACTTAAACTCGTATCTAACGTCCAGTTAACATGTCGTAGTCTAGCATGGCCTACAGTCAGTGCGGCTCTGATACCAAGCGTTGTGGCACCCCGGCTCATAGCGACCGGTTTACCCTGCATTGCCAGCCGACCATGTCTTCTGGCAACACACAACATCTTGGTACAGAAAAACAACCGCTTTATTTATGCTAGCGGATCAGAGTTTATATTACAATAGATGTCGAGGCCGAGTAGCACGCACGGTGCGGCTGAACAATATGTACATTATTTAGTGGACATAAAGGGGCCTCGATCATACAACTATGCGGCAGCGGAACAACGTCATAGCGGAAACTCCATAGCACAGGGACACCAATGTGGACACGATCTAGACTCGAGCAGTGCTCCTTTCCAACGCGACTTTGCTGAAATCTGGCATGACACGCCAGGTCAGTACATTGAATGTACTTGCAAGCTCACAACAGTCATAATCATAATGACAAACAATATCATGGTATTTAACCAATTAATAATGCAATAATGTTCCAACATGTTGTGCTCATGCTCCTGGGATAGACGTCCCTCGGGACCGACTTACCAACCGTGATCATTCTTGGATCACAAACAAACCACCATCGTGGTCTTAACCAGAGTAACTCGTGATCCTTATGGCGATCACAACCAAACCACCATCGTGGTATTGACCAGAGTAACTCGTGATCCTTACAGCAATCACAACCAAACCACCATCATGGTCTTGACTAGAGTAACTCGTGATCCTTATGGAGATCACAACCACGACCCATATTGGGTCTCGAACATCTCGATGGCCTTTCCGCCATCATCATCAGTGCAAAGTTCATAACTTAGTGTGCAGGTTGATTAAACGTTGACTCATGGTGGGACCTACTACGAGGTGTCCGTGACCGTGGACTCAGCTATCGATAGATTATACACTCTGCAGAGGTAGCACACTGTACCCACACCACGGAACCCATGGCCTCGCACTCCCATTCGGGTGGACCAACGACATTCCGACAAAACCCTTCCATTGCCATGACACTCTCCCGGCCACTCCGACCCAATCCCCAATGGGATAGTCCTGGGTGGCCCCGTGTCTACCAAAGGCACAACGACCACCGTCGTGGCCAAAATGATCCCACTCGGGGACCCGGTACCATAATCTCAACAACGGGCACACAAGGATATGCCTGCTTACCGGGCCAGGGTAAGCATGCCCATAACCTTGCCTAGTTGGAGGCACCGACCAGAGGCATGTCAATGGACCGAATCAAGGCCTTCCCACAAAGGAAAATGTGGTTGCACTGGGAAAATCTCGATTCAGCGGCACCATGACCCAGTCAACGATATATTCAAGTTGAGTTATATTCAGGTTCAACTTATAATGAAGATGACCGGTGTCGTAGCATGCCATGAAATGCAATACTACACATGCATCACATATTAACGAAAATGACTGATGTCAACCATATTCATACTAAGCATAAGCATCAATAACTTATATTAATTTCCTGGTCAGGGTAACTCTCACTTTAACAATATATTTTGCAGCAAGCATTATCATTTTCTCATGCAATAAAATAACTTCGATTAATTTCTCATATGCATAGCAAAGATTTTACTATCACCACAAGCAAATCCTATTCTCTTTGCCAACCAAGTTAGGTTCAAACATTCGGCAACTTAAGTAAAATGGCTAAACAAGCACTTAACAGGATATTTTCTAGCAAATTTAACTATTTTATTTATGCAAGAAAATAACTTTAAGCAATTACTCATATGCATAACAAATCATTTTATCATTACCATAATTAGATCTTAACTTCTTTACCAACTAAGCTAGTTTCAAGGTTCTGTAAATCAAGCATAATACTAACACACACTTAACAGAATATAAATAACATAATAGTTATTTAAATGCATGGATTAATCATTTCATTCAAGTAAGAAAATCATCAATATTGAAATCGAACCATGAAAATGTTGATGTGGCTTGCCTTAGTGCAGATGAGGTTCACAAACCTTCTGGTGATCCTCAAGACAAGCATCACCCTCTGAAAATAATTTTAAACACAAGAAGAAAATATCAAGAACTCTTCTGAATATCCCCAGAAATTCTAGATAGCTCAGAAAAATCTCATTTTTGGTGAGCTGCTAGATTTCTTTGCAAAGAACATAATGCAAAAATAATCAATTCATTTGGACTTATGGTTAAAGAGTTGTAGCTGTTTGAAGCTCTCTGGAATTGAATTGAATTTGAATTTAGATAAACAGACTAGGGGGTGACGTCGAAGGCGTAAAGCCTCAGGGCGCCACCACTCGTACCGCTTCGCGTGCATATAGAGTGGCTGACTAGCGGGCCCCGCTAGTCAGGTGAGAAGGAGGGGAGAAGGAAACAGAGGGGGGTCGCGGTTTCCCGGAGCTCTCGCCGACGACGAGGGCTCTTTGGTCAAAACGAGAGGGAGGGATCGACATAGAGCATGTAGGCGCACCTGCCTATACCCGTAGCGTAGCTAGGGGCGGTCGGACGGCATCGGAATCGACCTCGCAAGCGGAGGCAGAGGGCGGTGGTCGCCGGAGATGAGGAAGACGACGAGCAGAGGCAACTTCAGGGGCTCCAGGGGGACGGGATGGCTTCACCGGAGAGAGGCGGAGGCCCTGGAAGGGTCGCCCTGGCCTGAGAGGGGCTGGAGCTACTGCAGCGACCAGAGGGGATCGCCGGCGAGCTCGAGCTCGAGGACGGCGGCCCGTGGCCTGCCCGGCCGGGCTACGGTCTCCTACGCGCTTGTGGGGTGTGTGGGAGTGGTGGATGGTGCTCGAGGAGGCTGGGGGTGGCTCCATTTATAGGCAAGCGGAGAGGGGGGTTCGGGCTCCGCCGGTGGACACCTGTCCATGGTGCCCGGCGATGAGCGGCGTCAGTGAGAGGGGGAGACGGCAACGCAGCTCACGTGGCGACTGTTGGCGAACGGGGACGAGCACAGGAACGAGGAGAAGGCGACGAGCATAGTGCACACCGCACTGTTGGGTTGGCCGGACCGTGCCCGTGCTCGCTGCGGCGAGCTCCGGTGTCAATGAGCACCAGGGGGAGTTAATGGCATTGAGACAAGGATGGTGGCAAATTTTGGCACGCTTAGGCAGGCGGGGAAGCGAGCACGCGATCAACAGAGGCTCGGGCGCATCGCAGAGCACGTCGGCCGCATGCCAGCATGCCTGGACGAACGCGGTCACTGCGTGAACTCTGACCTCATGCCGACCTAAGCCCAAACTTCATGTCTGCCATGTTGTTCATGGTAGTTTTGAATGTTACCACACTTTGGTTTGGCTCCAGATGCAGTAGAGAAGATTGTACACGCCAGGTAAGTTTCTGGTCAGTAACTTTGAGATGTTACTGAGGTCAAATGGCTGGGAGTTGGGGGTTGTGTTTTGGAGGCTAGCCATCATCTACTAAGGTGATGATGCACAAGAAAATTCAGGCACAAGGGAGCAAGTAAAATGGTAGTTGTTGTAGAAACCACCATTTTTGTCCAGAACAGAAAATATTTTTGTAGCAAAAATATTCCAAAAAGTGATGAAATATTTTTGCTCGAGAAGGTGCCCTAGGGTTCAAAGAATATTTGGGAATTTTCTCAGATTTTTGTGGGCAAGAAAATAAGGGTTGCTTTGGAGCTCATTGAACTAGCTAGGGTTTTAGAGAAGAAAAATGAATATTTTTCATTTAAGAAAAATATTCCCAAGATTATTTTGCGATGGGTCAGAAGGGGAATGATGATTTGAGAGGGGAATGACGCACTTGATTGAAAGCCATGGGTACCCAATTGTCTAAGTCCATATGAAAAGATTCAAAAACCCCAACTTTCAAAATAAATCCAAATGAAAATCAGGCAAATAAGAGAGGGCAAAAATCAGGCTGTCACAACGGTTACCATACGTGCATGCTACGGGACTTGCAAACCGCAACACAAGTATTTCTCAATTTCACAATTAATCAACTAGCACGACTCTAATATTACCATCTTTATATCTCAAAACAATTATCAAGTATCAAACTTCTCATAGTATTTAATGCACTATATATGAAAGTTTTTATTATACCCATCTTGGATGCCCATCATATTAGGACTAATTTTATAACCAAATCAAATTACCATGCTGTTCTAAAAGACTCTCAAAATAATATAAGTGAATCATGAGAGATAAATAATTTCTATAAAATAAAACCACCATCGTGCTCTAAAAAGATATAAGTGAAGCACTAGAGCAAAATTATCTAGCTCAAAAGATATAAGTGAAGCACATAGAGTATTCTAATAAATTCTGATTCATGTGTGTCTCTCCAAAAGTGTGTGTACAGCAAGGATGATTGTGTTATACTAAAAAGCAAAGACCCAAATCATACAGGACGCTCCAAGCAAAACACATATCATGTGGTGAATAAAATATAGCCTCAAGTAAAGTTATCGATGGGCGAAGACGAAAGAGCGGATGCCTTCCGGGGCATCCCCAAGCTTAGGCTTTTGTTTATCCTTGAATTTTACCTTGGGGTGCCTTGGTCATCCCCAATCTTAGGCTCTTTCCGCTCCTTGTTCCAAAATTCATCAAATCTTTACCCAAAAACTTGAAAACTTCACAACACAAAACTTAACAGAAGATCTCATGAGCTCCGTTAGTATAAGAAAGCAAACCACCACTTTAATGTACTATAATTAACTCATTCTTTATTTATATTCGTGTTAAACTTATTGTATTCAAACTTCTCTATGGTTCATACCCCCGATACTAGCCGTAGATTCATCAAAATAAGCAAACAACACACAAAAAACAGAATCTGTCAAAACAGAACAGTCTGTAGCAATCCGGAGGTTTCGAATACTTCTGTAACTCCAAAAATTCTGAAAAATTAGGACGACCTAAATAATTTGTATATTGATCTACGGCTGTTGGAATTGGTATTTTATCGCTCCCTGGTGAAAAATGAAAATTATTTTCGTGAGCGCATACTTTCTATTTTTTCAGGAAGATCAAACAACAATCACCCAAGAAGATCCTAAATGCTTTACTTGGCACCAACACTAATTAAAACATAAAAACACAATCATAACAGAGGCTAGATAAATCATTTATTACTAAACAGGAACAAAAAGTGAAGAACAAAAATAAAATTGGGTTGCCTCCCAACAAGCGCTATCGTTTAATGCCCCTAGCTAGGCATAAAAGCAAGAATAGATCTAGGTATTGTCATCTTTGGTATGCAATCCATAAGTGTCTCTCATAATTAATTCATAAGGCAATTTAATTTTATTTCTAGGAAAGTGTTCCATGCCTTTACTTAACGGAAATTGAAATATAATATTTCCTTCTTTCATGTCAATAATTGCACCGATCGTTCTAAGGAAAGGTCTTCCAAGAATAATAGGACATGTAGGATTCCAATCTATATCAAGAACGATAAAATATATGGGCACATAATTCCTATTTGCAACAATAAAAACATCATTAATTCTTCCCATAGGTTTATTAATGGTGGAATCCGCAAGGTGCAAATTTAAAGAACCATTATCAAATTCATGGAAACCTAACACATCACACAAAGTTTTTGGAATCGTGGAAACACTAGCACCAAAATCACACAAAGCATAGCATTAATAATCTTTAATCTTAATTTTAGTAGTAGGTCCCCACTCATCATAAAGTTTTCTATGAATAGAAACCTCTAGTTCAAGCTTTTCTTCATAGGATTGCATTAAAGCATCAACGATATGTTTAGTAAAAGCTTTATTTTGATCATAAGCATGAGGAGAATTTAACACGGATTGCAACAAGGAAATACAATCTATCAAAGATAAATTATCATAATTAAATTCCTTGAAATCCAAAATAGTGGGTTCATTGCTATGTAAAGTTTTGACCTCTTCAATTCCACTTTTATTAAGTTTAGCATCAAGATATAAAAACTCCGAATCATTGGGACGCCTTTTAACTAAAGTTGACTCATCTCCAGTCCCATCTTTATCAAGATTCATATTGGAAAACAAAGATTTAATAGGAGACACATCAATGACTTTTAGATCTTCATCTTTATTATCAAGAAAACTAGAAGAACACACTTTCACAAAGCAATCTTTTTTAGCACGCATCCTAGCGGTTCTTTCTTTGCACTCATCAATGGAAATTCTCATGGCTTTGAGAGACTCATTGATATCATGCTTAGGTGGAATAGATCTAAGTTCCAAAGAATCAACATCAAGAGAAATTATATCCACGTTCCTAGCCAACTCATCAATCTTAACCAATTTTTCTTCAACCAAAGCATTGAAATTCTTTTGCGTACTCATGAATTCTTTAACACTAGTCTCAAAATCAGAGGGTATCTTATTAAAATTTCCATAAGAGTTGTTGTAGGAATTACAATAATTATTAGGGGAATTATTAGGAAATGGCCTAGAATTAAAGTTTCCTCTATAAGCGTTTTTACCAAAATTGTTCCTACCAACAAAATTCACATCCATAGATTCATTATTATTCTCAATCAAAGTGGACAAAGGCATATCATTAGGATCAGAAGAAACACTCTTATTAGCAAACAATTTCATAAGTTCATCCATCTTTCCACGCAAAACATTAATCTCTTCATTCGCATGAACTTTTTTACTAGTGGATCTTTCGGTGTGCCATTGAGAATAATTAACCATAATATTATCTAGGAATTTAGTAGCTTCTCCTAAAGTGAATTCCATAAAAGTGCCTCCTGCGGACTAAAAGATTTCTAGAAGCAAAATTAAATCCGGCATAAATTTTTTGTATAATCATCCATAAATTCAAACCATGTGTAGGGCAATTACGTATCGTTAATTTCATCCTCTCCCAAGCTTGTGCAATATGATCATGATCAAGTTGCTTAAAATTCATAATATCATTTCTAAGAGAGATGATCTTAGCGGGAGGAAAATACTTAGAGATAAAAGCATCTTTGCACTTATTCCATGAAACAATACTATTTTTAGGCAAAGAAGAGAACAAAGTTTTAGCACGATCTCTAAGAGAAAATGGAAATAGCTTCAATCTAACAATATCATTATCCACATCTTTATTCTTTTGCATATCACACAAATCAACAAATTTGTTTAGATGGGTAGCGGCATCTTCACTAGGAAGGCCAGAAAATTGATCTTTCATGACAAGATTCAACAAAGCAGCGTTAATTTCACAAGATTCGGCATCGGTAATAGGAGCAATCGGAGTGCTAATAAAATCATTGTTGTTGGTATTGGAAACGTCACATAATTTAGTATTATCTTGAGCCATCGTAACAAACAATCAATCCAACACACAATCACACAAGAAGCGAGCGAAAAGAGGCGAACGGAAAAGGGGCGAACAAAAACAGCAAAGGTGAAGTGGGGGAGAGGAAAACGAGAGGCGAGTGGCAAATAATGTAATGCGAGGGAGAAGAGTTTATGATGGGTACTTGGTATGTCTTGACTTGAGCGTAGATCTCCCCGGCAACGGCGCCAGAAATCCTTCTTGCTACCTCTTGAGCATGCATTGGTTTCCCTTGAAGAGGAAAGGGTGATGCAGCAAAGTAGCGTAAGTATTTCCCTCAGTTTTTGAGAACCAAGGTATCAATCCAGTAGGAGATAACACGCAAGTCACCTAGTACCTGCACAAACAACCAAGAACCTCGCAACCAACGTGATAAAGGGGTTGTCAATCCCTTCACGGTCACTTGCGAAAGTGAGATCCGATAAAGATAGTAAGATAAATATTTTTGGTGTTTTTGTTATATAGATTGGAAAGTAAAGATTGTAAAATAGTAAACGAGATGCGATGTAAATAAATAGATGCAATATAATAAGAGACCCGGGGCCATAGGTTTCACTAGTGGCTTCTCTCATGATAGCATGTATTACGGTGGGTGAACAAATTACTACCGAGCAATTGATAGAAGAGCGCATAGTTATGAGAATATCTAGGCAATGATTATGAATATAGGCATCATGTCCATGTTAAGTAGACTGAAACAATTCTGCATCTACTACTATTACTCCACACATCGACCGCTATCCAGCATGCATCAAGAGTATTAAGTTCATAAGAACAGAGTAACACTTTAAGCAAGATGACATGATGTAGAGGGATAAACTCAAGCAATATGATATAAACCCCATCTTTTTATCCTCGATGGCAACAATACAATACGTGCCTTGCTTCCCCTACTGTCACTGGGAAAGGACACCGCAAGATTGACCCCAAAGCTAAGCACTTCTCCCATTGCAAGAAAGATCAATCTAGTAGGCCAAACTAAACCGATAATTCGAAGAGACTTGCAAAGATATCAAATCATGCATATAAGAATTCAGAGAAGAACCAAATATTATTCATAGATAAACTTGATAATATATCCACAATTCATCGGATCTCGGCAAACACACCGCAAAAAGTGTTGCATCGAATAGATCTCCAAGAACATCGAGGAGAACTTTGTAAAGAGAGAGAAGAAGCCATCTAGATAATAACTATGGACCCGAAGGCCTGTGGTAAACTACTCACACATCATCGGAGAGGCTATGGTGTTGATGTAGAAGCTCTCCGTGATCGAATCCCCCTCCGGCAGATCGCCGAAAAAGGCCCCAGATGGGATCTCACGGGTACAGAAGGTTGCGGCGGTGGAAAAGTGGTTTCGTGGCTCCCTCTGATGTTTTTAGGGTATAGTAGTATATATATAGGTGAAATAAGTACGTCGATGGAGCTCCGTGGGGCCCATGAGGGTGGAGGACGCGCCCTCCTATCTCGTGGCTGCCTGTGGACTTCCATACTTCCACTCCAAGTCTCCTGGTTTGCGTTTGTTCCAAGAAAGATCCTCACGAAGGTTTGTTCCGTTTGGATTCAGTTTGATATTCCATTTCTATGAAACACTGAAATAGGCAAAAAAACAGAAACTGACACTGGGCCTCCGGTTAATAGGTTAGCCCAAAAATAATATAAAAGTGCATATTAAAGCCCATTAAACATCCAAAACAGATAATATAATAGCATGGAACAATCAAAAATTATAGATACGTTGGAGACGTATCATGGGAACACTACTACCTAGAGTTGACACTCTTCCAAACTCACTTTCATCAATGTAATCATCATAAATAGGAGGCATGCTATCATCATAATAAATTTTCTTACCGAAAGTAGAAGGAATCAAAAGATCATATTAATTAAGCAAAGCATCCCCAAGCTTAGGACAAGCATTATTTCTAGCAAATAAATCTTCAAACATATCATACTCATCAAACATAGCATCCCCAAGCTTGTGGTTTTGCATATCATCACAATCATTCTTATCAATAGCATGAATGGCACCAATAGTATAGCAAGCGTTATTATCATATTCTTCCAAGCAAGTGTTAAAAAGATTTTCTAGATCATAGTTGATATCGTTGTCTTCCCAATCATAATCATTACATAAAGTAGTAGGTATCACAAAATCATGCTCAATATCATCATCCTCCATTAACATGTTTGATTCACTTTCATGAGGCACAATGGTAGGAGCAACATCATTTGGGAGAGGTACCTTTTTACCTTTATTCTTTTTTCTTTTCTTATTCTTGACCACATCATGTGTGGGTTTAATTAATTCTTTCAAGCTTTTTGTTGAAGAGATTGATTAGATAGGAAGCTCCTCCTCGTTACCTGATTCATCATAATAAACACTAGGAGGGTATTGGGAAATATTTTCTCTTTCATTAGTACTCTCTCCATATTTCATTTGTTTTATTGTCTTTAGATAGTTGGCAATATAAGGATTCTCAATGCAATTTACCACACAAAACATATAAATTTCCTCTAGATCAAAGTCAAGAAATCTCTCGGGATTTGGAAAACCCTTAGTTATACGTTTCAGTTCCTCATACCCCCAAAGAAGACTAAGCTCTTTATGATGCTCAAGGGAAATCAAGTTATCTCAATTCTTGGACACAATTTGATCATGAAACAATTTGCATTGGAGATTTAAATGACCACGTTCATTGCAAAGGTCACAAGGATGGCGAAAAAATTACATCTTTCAGCACAATCATCTAGCCTCTCTTGCAACTTTTTCATTTCTAAATATTTGTGCTTCTTACAAAATCTATCTTCCCTTTTTGGTGTGCAAATGCACTCCCAATTCACTCTGGAAAAATTGGCATCCTTATAAGAAACATTTTTGTCATGGCTTGTGCAATCATCATTAGCATTTTTAATATTCAAAGAATTTATACTAACAACATTGCAATCATGATCATCATTCAAATATTTTTTGCCAAACATTTTATTGACTTCTTCTTCTAACAATTGAGCACAATTTTTCGAACCATCATTTTCAAGAAAGATATTATAAAGATGACCAATAACAAGATGCAACCTCAATTCCATTTTTTTGTAGTTTTATTTCTATAAACCAAACTAGTGATAAAACAAGAAACTAAAAGATTCAATTGCAAGATCTAAAGATATACCTTCAAGCACTCACCTCCCCGGCAACGGCGCCAGAAAAGAGCTTGATGTCTACTACGCAGCTTTATTCTTGTAGACACGTGTTGGGCCTCCAAGTGCAGAGTTTTGTAGGACAGTAGCAATTTTCCCTCAAGTGGATGACCTAAGGTCTATCAATATGTGAGAGGTGTATGATGAAGATGGTCTCTCTCAAACGATCCTGCAACCAAATATAAGAAATCTCTTCTGCCCCCAACAAACCCAATACAATGGCAAATTGTATAGGTGCACTAGTTCGGCGAAGAGATGGTGATAAAAGTGTAATATGGATGGTAGAAATATATTTTTATAATCTGAATAAATAAAAACAGCAAGGTAGCAAATAGTAAACGGGCACGAAAACGGTGGTGCAATGCTTAAAAATGATGCATAGGGTCCATACTTTCGCTAGTGCAATCTCTCAACAGTGCTAACATAGTTGGATCATATAATTATCCCTCAAAGTGCAACGAAGAATCACTCCCGAGTTCCTATTAGCGGAGAACAAAAGATAGGAATTGTTTGTAGGGTACGAAACCACGGCAAAGCTATTCTTTCTGCTCGATCTATTCAAGAGTTCGTACTAAACTAACGCAAAGCTATTTTTTCTGTTCGATCTATCCTAGAGTTCATACTAGAATAATGAAGGAAATATGCCCTAGAGGCAATAATAAAGTTGTTATTTATATTTCATTATATCATGATAATTTTTTATTATTCATGCTAGAACTGTATTAACCGGAAACTTAGTACATGTGTGAATACATAGACAAATAGAGTGTCCCTAGTATGCCTCTACTTGACTAGCTCGTTAATAAAAGATGGTTAAGTTTCCTAGCCATGGACATGTGTTGTCATTTGATGAACGGGATCACATAATTAGAGAATGATGTGATGGACAAGACCCATCCGTTAGCTTAGCATAATGATCATTCAGTTTTATTGCTACTGCTTTCTTCATAACTTATACATGTTCCTCTAACTATGAGATCATGCAACTCCCTAATACCGAAGGAACACCTTGTGTGCTATCAAATGTCACAACATAACTGGGTGATTATAAAAATGCTCTACAGGTGTCTCCGATGGTGTTTGTTGAGTTGGCATAGATCAAGATTAGGATTTGTCACTCCGTGTATCGGAGAGGTATATCTGGGCCCTCTCGGTAATGCACATCACTCTAAGACTTGCAAGCATTGTGACTAATGAGTTAGTTGCGGGATGATGCACTAGGGAACGAGTAAAGAGACTTGCCGGTAACGAGATTGAACTAGGTATGAGGATACCGACGATCGAATCTCGGGCATGTAACATACCAATGACAAAGCGAACAACGTATATCGTTATGCGGTTTGACCGATAAAGATCTTCGTAGAATATGTGGGAGCCAATATGAACATCCAGGTTCCGCTATTGGTTAGGTCATGTCTACATAGTTCTCGAACCCATAGGGTCCGCACGCTTAACGTTCGGTGACGATCGGTATTATGAGTTTATGTGTTTTGATGATCCGAAAGTAGTCCCGGATTTTATCACGGACATGACGAGGAGTCTCGAAATGGTTGAGACGTAAAGATCGATATATTAGAAGCCTATGTTTGGACATCGAAATGGTTCCGGATGAGTTCGGGCATTTTCCGGAGTACCGGGAGGTTACCGGAACCCCTGGGTAGTATATGGGCCTTATTGGGCTTTAGGGGAAAGAGAGAGGGGCTGCCTAGGGCAGGCCGCGCCCCCTCCCCCCAAGGCCTAGTCCAAATTGGACTAGGGGGAGGGACGGTGCCCCCTCCTTCCTTCTCTTCTCTCCTTCCCTTCCTTCTCTCCTACTCCTACTTGGAAAGGGGGGAATCCTACTCCCGGTGGGAGTAGGACTCCCTAGGGCGTGCCATAGTAGAGGGTTGGCCCTCCCCCTTCTCCACTCCTTTATATACGGGGGAGGGGGCACCCCATAGACACACAAGTTGATCATTGATCTCTTAGCCATGTGTGGTGCCCCCTCCACCATAATCCACCTCGGTCATATCGTAGCGGTGCTTAGGCAAAGCCCTGTTCTGGTAGCATCATCGTCACCGTCATCACGCCGTCGTGCTGACGAAGCTCTCCCTCAACACTCTACTGGATCATGAGTTCGTGGGACGTCACCGAGCCGAACATGTGGAGATCGCGGAGGTGCCGTACCTTCGGTGCTAGGATCGGTTTATCGTAAGACGTACGACTACATCAACCACGTTTTCATAACGCTTCCGCTTACGGTCTACGAGGGTACGTGCACAACACTCTTCCCTCTTGTTTCTATGCATCACCATGATCTTGCGTGTGCATAGGAATTTTTCTGAAATTACTGCGTTCCCCAACAGCGGCATCCGAGCCAGGTCTATGCGTAGATGTTATATGCACGAGTAGAACACAAAGGAGTTGTGGGCGTGGGTATATACATATTGCTTGTCGTCACTAGTTGATTCTTGATTCAGAGGTATTGTTCGATGAAGTGGCTCAAACCGACATTACGCGTACGCTTACGCGAGACTGGTTCTACTGACGTGCTTCGCACATAGGTGGCTAGTGGGTGTCTGTTTCTCCAACTTTAGTTAAATCGGATTCAATGAACAGAGTTCTTTCTGAAGAACAAAAAGCAATCACTATACCACGTTGTGGTTTTGATGTGTAGGTAAGAATGGTTCTTGCTCAGCATGTAGCAGCCACGTAAAACTTGCAACAACAAAGTAGAGGACGTCTAACTTATTTTTGCAGGGCATGTTGTGATGTGATATGGTCAAGACGTGATGAGATATAAATTGTTGTATGAGATGATCATGTTTTGTTAAAGTTGTCGGCAACTGGCAGGAGCCTTATGGTTGTATCTTTATTGCATAAGATGCAAGCGCCATATAATTGCTTTACTTTATCGCTAGGCGATAGCAATAGTTGCAAAAGCAATAGTTGGTGAGATGACCATGTGACGACACATTGATGGAGATCAACATGATGGATATCATGGTGTCATGCCGGTGACGATAGATATCATGACAGTGTTTTGGAGATGGAGATCAAAGGCACAAGATGACGATGGCCATATCATGTCACATATTTTGATTGCATGTGATGTTTATCCTTTATGTATCTTATTTTGCTTAGTTCGGTGGTAGAATTATAAGATGATCTCTCACTAAATTTCAAGGTATAAGTGTTCTCCATGAGTATGCACCATTGTGACAGTTCGTCGTGCCGAGACACCACGTGATGATCGGGTGTGATAAGCTCTACATTCACATACAACGGGTGCAAGCCAGTTTTGCACACGCGGAATACTCGGGTTAAACTTGACGAGCCTAGCATATGCAGATATGGCCTCGGGACACTGAGACCGAAAGGTCGAGCGTGAATCATATAGTAGATATGATCAACATAGTGATGTTCACCATTGAAAACTACACCATCTCACGTGATAATAGGATATGGTTTAGTTGATTTGGATCACGTGATCATTTAGATGACTAGAGGGATGTCTATCTAAGTGGGCGTTCTTAAGTAATATGATTAATTGAACTTTAATTTATCATGAACTTAGTCCTAATAGTATTTGCATATCTATGTTGTAGGTCAATGTCTTGCGATGTAGCTCCCCATTTATTTTTTGATATGTTCCTAGAGAAAAATAAGTTGAAAGATGATAGTAGCAATGATGCGGACTGGGTCCGTGATCTGAGGATTATCCTCATTGCTGCACAGAAGAATTATATCCTTGATGCACCGCTAGGTGACAGACCTATTGCGGGAGCAGATGCACACGTTATGAACATTTGACAAAGCTCGGTATGATGACTACTTAATAGTTTAGTGCACCATGCTTTACGGCTTAGAATCGGGACATAAAAAATGTTTTGAACATGGAACATATAAGATGTTCTAAGAGTTGAAATTGGTATTTCATACTCATGCCCGTGTCGAGAGGTATGAGACCTCTGACAGTACTTTGCCTACAAGGTGGAGGAGAATAGCTCAACCAGTGAGCATGTGCTCAGATTGTCTGGGTAGTACAATTTCTTGAATCAAGTGGGAGTTAATCTTCCAGATAAGATAGTAATTAATAAATTTCTCTAGTCACTATCACCAAGTTACTAGAACTTAGTGATGAACTATAATATGCAAGGGATGACAAAAGTAATTCCCAAGCTCTTCGCGATGCTAAAATCGGTGAAGGTAGAAATCAAGAAATAGCATCAAGTATTGATGGTTAACAAGACCACTAGTTTCAGGAAAGGGGCAAAGGGAAAGAAAGAGGAACTTCAAAGAAGAAAGGCAAGCAAGTTGCCACTCCCATGAAGAAGCTCAAAGCTAGACCCAAGTCTGCAACTGAGTGCTTCTACTACAAAGGAAATGGTCACTGGAAGTGGAACTACCCTAGATACTTGGCGGATAAGAAGGATGGCAAAGTGAACAAAAGTTTATATTTGATATACATGTTATTGATGTGTACTTTACTAGTGTTTATAACAACACCTCAGTATTTGATATTGGTTCAGTTACTAAGAGTAGTAACTTGAAACGGGAGAGATTAGTTAAGGGCGAGGTGATGATGTGAGTTGAAAGTGATTCCAAGGTTGATAAGATCACCATCGCACACTCCCTTTACCTTCAGGATTAGTGTTGGACCTAAAATAAATGTTATTTGGTGTTTGCGTAAAGCATAATATGATTGGATCATGTTTATCGCAATACGGTTATTCATTTAAGTCAAGGATAATTTTTATTATGTTTACATGAATAAAACCTTCTGAGGTCATACACCCAAGGTGAACGTTTTATTGAATCTCGATCATAGTAATACACATATTCATAATATTGAAGCCAAAAGATGTGAAGTTAATAATGATAGTGCAACTTATATGTGGCACTGCCATTTAGGTCATATTGGTGTAAAGCGCATGAAGAAACTCCATGCTGATGGGCTTTTGGAATCACCTGATTATGAATCATTTGATGCTTGCGAACCATGCCTCGTGTCCAAGATGACTAAAAATCCGTTCTCCGGAACAATGAAGCAAGCAACTGACTTATTGGAAATAATACATACTGATGTATGCAATCTGATGAGTGTTGAGGCTCGCGGCGGGTATCATTATTTTCTGATCTTCACAGATGATTTGAGAAGATATGGGTATATCTACTTGATGAAACATAAGTCTGAAACATTTGAAAAGTTCAAAGAATTTCATAGTGAAGTGGAAAATCATCGTAACAAGAAAATAAAGTTTCTGCGATCTGATCGTGGAGGAGAATATTTGAGTTACGAGTTTGGTATTCATTTGAAACAATGCGGAATAGTTTCGCAACTCACGCCACCTAGAACACCACAATGTAATGGTGTGTCCAAACGTCATAACCGTACTTTATTAGATATGGTGCAATCTATGATGTCTCTTACCAATTTATCACTATCGTTTTGGGGTTATGCATTAGAGACAGCTGCATTCACGTTAAATAGGGCACCATCTAAATCCGTTGAGACGACACCATATGAACTATGGTTTAGCAAGAAACCTAGGCTGTCGTTTCTTAAAGTTTGGGCTATGATGCTTATGTGAAAAAGTTTCAAACTGATAAGCTCGAACCCAAATCGGAGAAATGCGTCTTCATAGGATACCCAAAGGAAACTGTTTGGTACACCTTCTATCACAGATCCGAAGGCAAGATATTCGTTGCTAAGAATGGATCCTTTCTAGAGAAGAAGTTTCTCTCGAAAGAAGTGATTGGGAGGAATGTAAAAATTGATGAGGTAATTGCACCTTCTCCCGAATTAGAAAGTAGTTTATCACAGAAAATAGTTCTTGTGATTCCTACACCAATTAGTTAGGAAGTTAATGATGATGATCATGAAACTTCAGATCAAGTTACTATCGAACCTCGTAGGTCAACCAGAATACGTTCCACACCAGAGTGGTACGGTAATCCTGTTCTGGAGGTCATGTTACTTGACCATGACGAACCTACGAACTATGAGGAAGCGATGATGAGCCTAGATTCCGCGAAATGGCTTGAAGCCATGAAATCTAAGATGAGATCCATGTATTAGAACAAAGTATGGAGTTTGATTGACTTGCCCGTTGATCGGTGAGCCATTAAGAATAAATGGATTTTCAAGAAGAAGACGGACACAGATAGTAGTGTTACTATCTACAAATCTCGAATTATCGCAAAAGGTTTTCGACAAGTTCAAGATGCTGACTACAATGATATTTTCTCACTCGTAGCGATGCTTAAGTCTGTCCGAATCATGTTAGCAATTGCCACATTTTATGAAATCTGGCAAGTGGATGTCAAAACCGTATTCCTTAATGGATTTCTTAAAGAAGAGTTGTATATGATGTAACAAGAAGTTTTTGTCAATCCTAAAGGTGCTAACAAAGTGTGCAAGCTCTAGCGATCCATCTATGGACTGGTGCAAGCATCTCGTAGTTGGAATATATTCTTTGATAAAGTGATCAAAGCATATGGTTTTATACAGACTTGCGGTGAAGCCTGTATTTACAAGAAAGTGAGTGGGAGCACTACAACATTTCTGATAAGTATATGTGAATGACATATTGTTGATCGGAAATAATGTAGAATTTTCTGGAAAGCATAAAGGAGTGTTTGAAAAGAGTTTTTCAAAGAAAGACCTCGATGAAGCTACTTACATATTGAGCATCAAGATCAATAGAGATAGATCAAGGCACTTGATATATTTTCAATGAGTACATACCTTGACAAGATTTTGAAGTAGTTCAAAATGGAAAAGTCAAAGGAGTTCTTTCCTGTGTTGCAAGGTGTAAAGTTGCGTAAACACTCAAAACCCAACCACGGCAGAAAATAGAAAGAGAATGAAAAGTCATTCCCTATGCCTCAGTCATAGGTTCTATAAAGTATGCTATGTTGTTTACCAGACCTATTGTGTACCTCACCATAATTTTGGCAAGAGGGTACAATAGTGATCCTGGAGTGGATCACTGGACAGCGGTCAATAATATCCTTAGTGGAATAAGGAAATGTTTCTCGGTTATGGAGGTGACAAAGAGTTTGTCGTAAAGAGTTACATTTATGAAAGCTTTAACACCGATCTGGATGACTCTAAATCTCGATCTAGATACATATCAAAAGTGGGAGCAATTAGCTAGAGTAGCTCTATGCAAAGCATTGTAGACATAGAAAATTTGCAAAATACATACGGCTCTGAATGTGGCAGACCCGTTGACGAAATTTCTCTCACAAGCAAAACATGATCACTCTTTGGGTGTTAATCACATAGCGATGTGAACTATATTATTGACTCTAGTAAACCCTTTGGGTATTAGTCACATGGAGATGTGAACTAATCACATAAAGATGTGAATTATTAGTGTTAAATCACATGACGATGTGAACTAGATTATTGACTCTAGTGCAAGTGGGAGACTGAAGGAAATATGCCCTACATGCAATAATAAAGTTATTATTTATATTTCCTTATATCATGATAAATGTTTATTATTCATGCCAGAATTGTATTAACCGGAAACTTAGTACATGTGTGAATACCTAGACAAATAGAGTGTCCCCAGTATGCCTCTACTTGACTAGCTCGTTAATCAAAGATGGTTAAGTTTCCTAGTCATGGACATGTGTTGTCATTTGATGAACAGGATCACATTATTAGAGAATGATGTGATGGACGAGACCCATCTGTTAGCTTAGCATAATGATCGTTCAGTTTTATTGCTACTGCTTTCTTCATAACTTATACATGTTCCTCTGACTATGAGATCATGCAACTCCCGAATACCGGAGGAACACCTTGTGTGCCATCAAACGTCACAACGTAACTGGGTGATTATAAAGATGCTCTACAGGTGTCTCCGATGGTGTTTGTTGAGTTGGCATAGATCGAGATTAGGATTTGTCATTCCGTGTATCGGAGAGGTATCTCTGGGCCCTCTCGGTAATGCACATCACTCTAAGCCTTGCAAGCATTGTGACTAATGAGTTATTTGCGGGATGATGCATTACGGAACAAGTAAAGAGACTTGTCGGTAACGAGATTGAATTAGGCATGAGGATACCGACGATCGAATCTCGGGCAAGTAACATACCGATGACAAAGGGAACAACGTATATCGTTATGCGGTTTGACCGATAAAGATATTCATAGAATATGTGGGAGCCAATATGAACATCCAGGTTCTACTATTGGTTATTGATCGGAGACGTGTCTCGGTCATTTCTACATAGTTCTCGAACCCGTAGAGTCCGCACGCTTAATGTTCGGTGACGATCGGTATTATGAGTTTATTTGTTTTGATGAACCGAAGGTAGTTCGGAGTCCCGGATTTTATCACGGACATGACGAGGAGCCTCAAAATGGTCGATACGTAAAGATAGATATAATAGAAGCCTATGTTTGGACATCATAATGGTTCCGTATGAGTTCGGGCATTTTTCAGAGTACCGGGAGGTTACCGGAACCCCCCGAGGAGTATATGGGCCTTATTGGGTTTTAGGGGAAAGAGAGAGGGGCTGCCTAGGGCAGGCCGCGCGCCCCCAAGGCCTAGTCCGAATTGGACTAGGGGGAGGGACGGCGCCCCCTCCTTCCTTCTCTTCTCTCCTTCCCTTCCTTCTCTCCTACTCCTACTTGGAAAGGGGGGATCCTACTCCCGATGGGAGTAGGACTCCCTAGGGTGCGCCATAGTAGAGGGCCGGCCCTCCCCCTCCTCCACTCCTTTATATACGGGGGAGGGGGGCACCCCATAGACACACAAGTTGATCATTGATCTCTTAGCCGTGTGCGGTGCCCTCCTCCACCATAATCCACCTCGATCATATCGTAGCGGTGCTTAGGCGAAACCCTGTTCTGGTAGCATCATCATCACCGTCATCACGTCATCGTGCTGACGAAGCTCTCCCTCGACACTCTGCTGTATCATGAGTTCGTGGGACGTTACCGAGCCGAACGTGTGCATATCGTGGAGGGGACGTACCTTCGGTGCTAGGATCGGTTGATCGTGAAGACGTACGACTAAATCAACCGCATTGTCATAACGCTTCCGCTTACGGTCTATGAGGGTACGTGGACAACACTCTTCCCTCTCGTTGCTATGCATCACCATGATCTTGCGTGTGCGTAGGAATTTTTTTGAAATTACTGTGTTCCCCAACAAATAACACCAAAGCATATTCATATTCATAATATTCAATCCACACAAAGAACTACAAAGAGACCCCAAAGTTTCTAACGGAGAAAAGATAATAAAAACGTGCATCAACCCCTATGCATAGATTACCCTAATATCACCGCGGGAATCCGCAAATTGAGTACCATAATGTATATCAAGTGAATCAATAAGATACCCCATTGTCACCTCAAGTATTCATACTGCAAGACATACGTCATGAGTTCTCAAATCTGAACACTCAATCCGACATGACAAAACTTCAAGGGGTAAAGATCCAATTCATCACAACAAGAGTATAGAGGGGAGAAACATCATATGGTCCATCTATATTAACAAAGCCCACGATATAGATCACGAGAGAGAGAGAGAGAGATTAATCACATAGCTACTGGTACAAACCCTCAGCCCCGAGGGTGGACTACTCCCTCCTCATCGTGGTGGCCGCCGGGATGATGAAGATGGCCACTGGAGATGATTCCCCCCTCCGGCAGGGTGCCGGAACAGGTCTAGATTGGTTTTTGGTGGCTACGGAGCCTTGCGGCGGTGGAACTTCTGATCTAGGTTAACCCCGAAGGGTTACGGAATATTTGGGAATTTATAGTGCAAAGAAGGGGTACGGGAGGCCACTGAGGTGGGCACAACCCACCTAGGCGCGCCAGGGGGGCCTGGCATGCCCTGGTGTGTTGTGCCCCCCTCGGGGCACCCCCCAGGTGTTGCTCTGGCCCATCGGGAGTCTTCTGGCCCATAAAAATCCACAAAAAGCTTCGCGGTGTTTGTACCCCATTTGATATTGATTTTATTTGATGTAAAAAACAAGCAAAAAACAGCAACTGGCATTGGGCACTAGGTCAATAGGTTAGTCCCAAAAAATGATACAAAGTTGCTATAAAATGATTGTAAAACATCCAAGAATGATAATATATTGCCATGAATACTTCATAAATTATAGATACGTTGGAGACGTATCAACCTTCAAGATATAGCGATCTTGAGTGGCTGCTCCACCCCTAGTATCTACTCCGTAAGCATGTTTATTTTGACATATAGACATTTCTCTAAGAAAATCTTGTTGAGCTTTAGTAACTTGTTCAAATTGAGTTTGAAGGGTGGAGAAGTGTTCACATAAACCTTTAACATTATTAGCAGTTATTTTCAACACATCATGCAAATGTTTAATGATACATGCATTTTGTTGTAAATGATCATGTAATTACATATCAAAGTGATGTTGTTTAATATAAAATTATCAAACTCTTCTAAACATAAACTCGGAGATTTATCATATCTAATGTCACCTATGAAATTTATAGAGATAATGTACCTCAATTACCTTACTAGTAGTGATTGGATCACATAATTCTTCAATAGGAGGTAAGTTCTTAACATCTTTGGCTTTAATACCTTTCTATTTCATAGATTTCTTGGTCTATTGCATATCTTCTGGACTAAGAAATAGAATACCCATATTTCTTGGAGTTGGTTTAGGTGGAGGTATAGGAATAGTCCAATCATCTAACTTTTCATCATATTGGCTAGTAGTTCTTCAGCCTGCTGAACCGTCATTTCGCTGAAAACAAACAAGCACAAATATCTAGGTATGCCCTAGCATCAGTGGTTAGTCCATTATAAAAGATATCAAGTAGTTCATTTTTATTCATATTGTGCTCTGGGTAGGCTCTAAGCAATGCACAAACCCCCCAAGCTTCAGGGAGATGCGCTTCCTCAAGTTGGTTGTAGTTATAAATATGCTGCAAAGCAGCTTGTCTCATATGTGTAGGAAAATATTTTTCTTAAAAACATTAATTAGATCACGAGGGTTGTTTATGCTACCAGGTGCAAGATTGTTGAACCAAACTTTAGCATCATCTTTTAGTGACAAAAGGAAACAACTTGAGTATATAATATTATTCAATCTTCACCTCTTTAGCAAACAAAAAAGCTACAACACCTAGCTTAGTCATCTGTTCAACAACTTATTCAGTTTTATAACCATGAAAAGGATTTGTTTCTACCAAAGTAATAAGCGAGGGATTAGTAGAGAATTCATAATGTTTATCATTAATGTAAATAGGCGAGGTAACTTGGGATCGGGAGTAATCATATCTTTCATTGCTCTTTTCGTAACTAATTCAATCAAACCAACAATATCTCCTTCGATGTTATAAGACATAAACTCTCTAATAATAACTTCATCAAACTCAATAGGTGTAGTTGGAAAATTAAGAGGTATTCTTTCAATAGGTGAAGTAGGTGTAACAAGTGATGCATCAAAAAAGTAGCAGTTTCAAGTTCTTTAGCTATAGCAATTTGACTATCCAATTTTTTCATCAAGTGGGACAGTTTCATTAAGCACAGTAAAAGTATCATCATAATCATTATCAGAAGCAAAATCATACTCTACAATAAGTGACATAACAATGTATGAAGTATGTGAATGTAATGGTGATTGTGGTGGTTCTGGTGTCATAAGTTCACTCAAAATAGTAGGTGGATCAAGAGTAGAGATAGTGGGTAAGTATGTACCTTGGCTTGTCTTGGAAGGAATGATTTTTGGTTTGGGATATTTTATTTTTCCCATAGTGAATGATAAATTGTAGCAAACAAATAACTACCAAGTGAACTTCATAAATAGAGCCATGCTCCCCATCAACAGCGCTAGAAAATAGTCTTGATGACCCACAAGTGCAGGGGCTCATAACAGTCTTCAAGGGAAGTATTTCAACCCAAATTTATTGATTCGACACAAGGGGGGCCAAAGAATAATTGTAAGTCTTAGAAGTTGAGTTGCCAATTAAACCACACCAAGACAGATAACTTGCTTGGCAAAATTTATTAGTAGCAAAGTGATATGGTAGCAGTAGCAGTGAAACAATAGTAGTAACAGTATTGCAGTAAAGTAAAAGATTGAAGCAGTTGTAACGAGAGCAACAATGATGTAAAGGGTAGGCATGGAAGTAGATAATGACCATTACATGATAAGATCCCATATGCAATAGTCATAACATAGAGCGATAAAAAACTAGCTCCAATTCATCAATCATATGTAGACATGTATTTCGTATGTAGTTGTATGTGCTTGCGGTAAGAATTTGCACAACATCTTTTGTCCTACCCTCCCATTTCAGTGGGATCCTAATGGAAATTAAGGGTAATTAAGGTGATCCTTTTAATAAGAACTGGATCAAAGCATTAACAATCAATGAATATATGTAATCCTCAAGGTAAAGTCATCCCCTTTGATATCCCAATTATCGTCACCATGCGGTCTCCAGTTCAGAACATTAATAGGTGCATACAACTTGCAGGTAATATGTAGAACACAACTATATTAATGAAAACATAAATGGTCCAGATCTAAAATTATGGCACTCGAGCATTAAGAGCATCTCCAGCCATTGGCCCCCCAGAGGGCGCGTAAAATCGCCGCCTGGGGGCGAACCGGCGATAAACCGCGTTTGGGGGCGTGATGCTCCCCAGTCACCGCCCCCATGTCGCGTTTTGGTTTTTTTAAAAACAAAATCCGGCCCCACATTGCACAAACAAGGTGCAAATTTAACCAAACTTTGGTGAGTTCATCAAATATTTTACAAAAAAAGAAAAAAAAGACACTAGTAGACCCGCAGTCGCCCTCGCCGTTCCTCGCCACCCGCCGCCCTGAAGCTCTACATGCCTAGGAGCTTGTAGAACTGCGTGTAGTCGCCGCTGCCGCCATCGTCGTCGCCTCCTCCGCGGCCGCCGTCCCTGCTGCTCCCCTGCCCAAGGTCGTCGACACGCGGCGGGTTGGGCGGTCCGGGGGCATCCTCATCGTCGTCGCTGTCGAGGATCACCACGCTGTTCTCATCCTCGCGCCCATGCTGGCGGGCGTTTATCTCCTGCAGGGCTCGGCGCTGCCGGACCATCTCGTCGCGGAGGTAGTCGTCTCGCGCCCACTTTAGGGCGGCCTCATCGGAGAAGCCGGACCGGGCTATGGCCTCGTACTCCGCAGGGAGGCCAGACTCCACCTTCGGCCTGACGAGCTGGGCAGAGGTGGGGGAGGACTCGGTGATGCGGACACCGCAGTTGTGGGTGCGCCGGCTGATCGACGCGTCCTGGGGCTCCGGCTTGACGGGGAGGAGGGAGGGAGAGCCAGAAAAGCGGCCGGAAGAGGAGGAGGACGCAGGGTCCATGCGGGCGTCCAGGAGCTCCCACGCCGGTGGGAGAAGGTGGGGGAGCGGGGTACTCCAGCCTCGGCGTGTTGCCGCCCTCGATGTACTCGAGGACGGCCTCTAGTGTGCGGCCGAGCACGCCCCACCATCGGCGGTGGCCGTCGGCTTTGTGCTTCTCGGAGGGCACGATGCTGTTGGTGGCCTCGAATTGCTCGGCGTGGCGACGACGGAAGTACAGCTCCCATAGCGTGCTGTCGGGGGCGTACCTCGGCCCTTCTCTCGCCGCCTGCGGCAAAGAGGAACGGATACGGGCAATCTCTGAACGCCTGGCTGCCCTGGTGGGCGGCGGTGGCATCGAGACCTTGCTGGCGCTTATCCTCCACGCCTCGGGAACCCGCATGTCCGGCGGGACCGGGTACTCGGCCTCATAGAGAAGCCGAGCTTCGTCCTTGCGAAGGTGGCGGCGGCCGAAGCCGTTCTCCGCCGCGCCATCTCCTGGGAAGCGCTCAGCCATTGGGTGAGGCGAGAAGAGAGGAAGGAACAGGGGCGTCGGCGGTGGAGAGAGAGGTTTGTGCGTGGCTCACCGGTGCGGGAGGGGGCGGCTGATACGTCTCCGTCGTATCTATAATTTTTGATTGTTCCATGCCAATATTCTACAACTTTCATATACTTTTGGCAACTTTTTATACTATTTTTGGGACTAACATATTGATCCAGTGCCCAGTGCCAGTTCCTATTTGTTGCATGTTTTTTGTTTCGCAGAATATCCATATCAAACGGAGTCCAAAGGGAATAAAAACTGACGGAGATTTTTGGGAAGAAAAATCCACGCGAGACGATGCTCGAGGGGCCCACAAGGCAGGGGGCGTGCCCCGGACCCTCGTGGCCACCCCGTAAGGCGGTTGATGCCCTTATCTCGCTGCAAGAAAGCTAATATCCGGATAGAGATCGTGTTAAAATTTCAGCCCAATCGGAGTTACGGATCTCCGGGAATATATAAAATGGTGAAGGGGTAGAATCTGAGAACGCAGAAACAGAGAAAGACAGAGAGAGATCCAATCTCGGAGGGGCTCTCGCCCCTCCCATGCCATGGAAGCCATGGACCAGAGGGGAAACCCTTCTCCCATGTAGGGAGGAGGTCAAGGAAGAATAAGAAGGAGGGGGGCTCTCTCCCCCTCGCTTCCAGTGGCACCAGAGTGCCACCGGGGGCCATCATCATCACCGCAATCTTCACCAACAACTTCACCGCCATCATCACCAACTCTTCCCCCCTCTATGCAGTGGTGTAACCTCTCTCTTACCCGCTGTAATCTCTACTCAAACATGGTGCTCAACGCTATATATTATTTCCCAATGATGTATGGCTATCCTATGATGTTTGAGTAGATCCATTTTGTCCTATGGGCTATTTGATCATCAAGATTGGTTTGAGTTGCATGTTTTATTATTGGTGTTGTCCTATGGTGCTCTCTGTGTCGCGCAAGCGTGAGGGATCCCTGCTGTAGGGTGTTGCAATACGTTCATGATTCGCTTATAGTGGGTTGCGTGAGTGACTGAAACACAAACCCGAGTAAGGGGGTTGTTGCGTATGGGATAAAGAGGACTTGATGCTTTAATGCTATGGTTGGGCTTTACCTTAATAATCTTTAGTGGTTGCGGATGTTTACTAGAGTTCCAATCATAAGTGCATATGATCCAAGTAGAGAAAGTATGTTAGCTTATGCCTCTCCCTCCAATAAAATTGCAATAATGATTACCGGTCTAGTTATCGATTGCCTAGGGACAAATAACTTTCTCGTAACAAAAAGCTCTTTACTAAAACTAACTTAGTTGTTTCTTTATCTAAACAGCCCCTACTCTTTATTTACGCTCTCTTTATATTCTTGCAAACCTATCCAAAAACACCTACAAAGTACTTCTAGTTTCATACTTGTTCCAGGTAAAGCGAACGTCAAGCGTGCGTAGAGTTGTATCGGTGGTCGATAGAACTTGAGGGAATATTTGTTCTACCTTTAGCTCCTCGTTGGGTTCGACACTCTTACTTATCGAAAACTGTTGTGATCCCCTATACTTGTGGGTTATCAGCAGCTTATATAGGCGGCGCTCGCGTGGCCGCCGTGTGTACGCGTGGCAGGCGAGGGACGTGCGTCCCCCCGCCTTCACTGCGCCGCCCGTGAGGCATCAATGGAGGCTGACAGGCGCGGCAGCACGCGACAGCTTTGGCATTGATTCCCCTGCGGGAAACCGAGGCGATGAGGACGATGAAGCGACGAGAACAGCCGACTCGCTGCCAAGGAGGACCCGCCGATTTTCATGCCAAAAACGATTCGGCTGGCGCCCCCAAGTGCCCCCAGCGCGCCGGGTTTGACATGGGTCCGCCGGCGCTAATTTCGGCCCGAGCCGGCGAAAAAAGGGCCTTTGGGGGCGCGACTGGGCCGATTTTTCAGCGTCGGCGGCCAAAAAATCACCTGGGGGGGCCTTGTTGGGGGCGCGGCTGGAGATGCTCTAAGCATAGCAAAGTTATAGCAACATCAATCTCAAAACATAGTGGATAGCAGGCATCAAGCACTAACAAATCTGACATCTACTACATAAGAAATCTCATCCAATTCACATCTACCTCCATGGCCTATAGGGGAATTACTCACACATGAGTGGAAGCATCATGAGATTGTTGTTGGAGAAGGGTTGATATGATGACGATTAATTCCCCCTCTCTGGAGCCCAAAACATACTCTATATCGGATCTTTAGAGGAAGAACATGGGTGGCGGCAGATTCGTGTCATGAAAAGCTCCGGGGATTTTTTGTGGGAAATATGGGATTTTATAGCCAAAGTACGTCGGTAGGGGAGTCCCAAGGCCTCCAGACGGCCCCACCACGTGCTCAGGATGGCTTGGGTGGCTGGCTTGTCAGGTGCCCTTATGACACCCCTCTGCTCCATCTTTGCTCCTCAAATCATCTAATTTTCCAATAATTCACAAAAACTACCATCCAATTTGGAGCACTTTGTTTGCACACAAAAAACACCATGGCAAGTCTACTGAAAACAATGTCAGTCCAGGTTAGTTTCATTCAAATCATGCAAATTAGAGGGTAAAACAATAGTAGAAGTGTTTGGAAAAGTATATACATTTGAGACGTATCAGCCAACAACCTGTTTTGACGGGTGAACATGTGGGTACATTGGCACAGCCCTACAGGGATAAATCTATTCGAATACCCGTGTCCAGAGTTATGGATGACTTGGAGATTGATCTTCATTCATAGAGCAACTTTAACCTTAATAGTTAAAACTTTCCACCCTTGATATTGTTAGTTAATAGGGCTTACACAACTTCAACTAACTAATACTTCTTTGTGGATGATGCCAAGGGGAATGCAAAGGCTCTGTGATGTGTGATGATAGGATAGATGTTGATTGTGTGTGCGACTTGTCGGGTTGCATTGCACCATGATTAGCATAGATGGTTATTACATGCTCTCTTTACCTATCTCTGATTGATGCAAGTTGTAGCATGTCTCCATAGGTGCTAGTGCTTGCTATCGCAAAATCTCTTACCACCTTTAATACTTGATGAATAAATAGTGTAGGTCTCTGGTGGGTCTTGCGGGTACAACTGAGTACTCACCTTGCTTTTAATGTTTCGATGGATTGTCACCAAACCAGCCGGCAGCGATTCAGGAAGCGGGTTTAATGATGGGCGACATTAACTGGTTATCCCACAGATAGCGGTCTAGGTAGGGATATGGATTCCTTTGCTTTTGTTTAAGCCTTCTTAAGGAAATTTGTACTCTTACCTATCTAAGGTATACTTGCTTCTATTGTATGAGTTGTGTCTTGGTCGGAAGACTCGTGTTGCATTTATTTGTTAAATATGAATCATTGTTGACAAATGTAATACGCAACGAAAAAAATGATGGCCTGATATAATTCACATATAAGATGACTGGCTAAGCAGGATGGCATTCCAAAATTCACATATATGATGTCTGGCTAAACAAGATGGCTTTGCATAATTCACATAAACAATGAATAAACTAAATAGATGGCATTCACAAAAAGCATGTCTAAACTAAGCAGATGACATATTTGATGTATAAAGTAAGCAATGCAAGGCACCATATGCATGATATAACCAACATCAGCATGCCAAGTTAGAGAGAAGACCTCGGGGGGTAAATAGGAGTGGTCTTCTCCTTCTGAATCCCCCTCAAAACAGATATCTTCCTCTCGATTACAATCCAAAATGGGTGGAGGGGGGCTGCCTTTGCGCCTACCATGGAGCGACGTCTGCATGAAATTTTATTGCCACGCAAGGCTCGTCTCTTTTGCTCTACATGTTCAGTTCCATTATGTACAATAGCTGACATGCATAGGAATAAAACATAGTGAGATTATGTAAGGAGTGCATGCAGAAATCCAGAGTGATGGTAGAAACCTGTGGATAGACCCAAAACCAATGATAGCAGGCAGATAATGGCTTCAGTTAAGAAATACAGATAATGGTTTCTTTACTGTTTGTATCCCACCCAACATGAAACTCATAGTAGACACCAGAGATTAACTAGATAGTAGATAGATACTATTGATTGCGGCCCCGATATGTACCCCACAACCATTTAAAAACTCAAGTTTGACCATTAGTTTGGAGCTGACTCAGAGTCTAATCGGTGAACAGGACGATAGAGTAGCATGTAGTATTAAGCGATGCATAATGTAAGTAGACACGAAAGAGTGCGACCTCTCTCGTGGACCCGTGTAGTCCTCGAGGTCATCTACTCGGTTGATGATGGTAATGCAGTTGTCATGGCTGCCGACAGCGGGGAAGAAGATCCGAGACGACGAAAGACAGTCTGGAGGACGGATCCCTGCTGTGCTGGACCCTTCTGTTATTGGAGCAGCTGAGCTGGGGTGGACGACGGCGCAGCAGGAGCGGGACAAACCACACAAGGTTTTCTTTGACAACTATGTGTAAGAGAAGTAATTTTGTAAGGGCTCATTTGAATTGGAGGATTCTAACAACGCATGGATAGGAAATACACGGTAATAGAATAGGAATGCACGTGCAAAACAGAGAATTTAAAAACATGGGATTTCTGCCAATCTGGGTGTTCGGTTCACAAGAATTGGAAGATCACAGGATGCAAAGAAGCATGGTGAGATTAAGTCAAACCACAAGAAAATGTACGGTTATAATGCTATTATGCTACTGTCTCTCAGTCTTGTGCTTCATGAATAGGAATTTGAAAAGAGGACAAGTGGATATTAAAATTCCTACGGTTTTTCTTTCAAGGAGACACTAAAGGAATAAATCCTACAGTTTTTCCTTGCTCCATTCCTTTGAACCAAATGCATGAATAGTAGTACCATAGGAAACTTTCCAATTCCTATGTTTTTCGTTCACTTTTCCTTTCAAGCACTAGAAATTCTAGTAGGCAGGCTGGAGCAAGGAAAAGCCTACACTCAAAAAATGTTTTTGTGCTACTTCTACTACTTTGGACCTAGGCCACTGCCCTACTAGCTTAACTCCCAGGCCCATCGACAAATGCACAACTCAAATGCGTAGAGATAAATAATGATGGCGTTCAAGAGAGTCCATCACGGATAGCTAAGTTGCCTGGTACCTCACTGCTTGTCTTATAGTAGGAGAAACTAATCATATCTCACATTACTACATCTGCTCAGTGGACAAAATATATAACATGTAGAGTAAAAAAATAGATGCAACAAGTGTACAACCTCTTTGGCGAAGCCATGTCAATCTTAGCGTGATTGGGTTGGTCGGTGAGGATGATCCGACTGACTTGGCTGTCGGAGGAGGGGAAAAAGATCTTAGGCATCTTGAGATGGAGCCCGGGGTACTGCTCCGCTGTGATGGAGGGTTTCATCGTTGGAGCATCTCCGGTGAGTTGTACGACCCCGATGCTGAAGCAGGACAAGAGAGGCAACATTAACCTGAGTGGAATTATAATAGAATCTTCAATAGGTGACGTAAAATACATAACCACAAAGTGCTAGATATAAAATACATCAGCCGCTCATCTCTAAACTTAACTGTCGAAACTGAATTTAACTGTTAAAACTGAATTTTGCTGTCGAAACTAAATTTTACTGTCTAAACTGAACGCACTAGTAGCAAAAAAGCAGTAGCAGCAGAAGTGTGAGAGCCGGGGCAGCGGGTCATGTAGCAGTTCATCTTCAACCTCCACCCCCCTGAGCCGCCAGCCACCATCGGCCAAACCGCCGCCCGCGGCCGGCGGTGCGCCACACCGCCCGCCGCGAAACCACTCCCCACCGCCGGTCCGCCGCCGCCCCGGCCATCCCTCTAACC
>NC_041392.1:302845087-302956644 GCF_002162155.2 Triticum dicoccoides | reverse complement strand
GGCAATCCCCATGCCACCGCCCCCAGCCTGAACCCTAAGATAGATAGTGGGGTACCTCTTGGCGAGTCCCGCTCCCCGCTGCGGCTGGTTCTTCCTTAACTCCGGTGAGCCCCCTCACCTCCTAAAAATTGACTGACCCAAAAGTCGATTCAGTCGACTGAAGTGTAGACAAATTGGAGTAGCATCGCTAGCAAGAGCAAGAGCGAGAGCAGCAGCGCGAGCAAGAGCAAGAGCAGACCAGGTAGGGGACCAAGAGCAAGAGCAGAGCAGGAACGCGAGTGAGAGCTAAAGCAATAGCAGCTCCTATTGATGTGGACGTCGCCGCCGAAGGAGCGACACTGTGGAGGAAGTGGCCGGCGATGCCGCCGTGGATGGAGCCGCGCCATGTCAGCTCGGGACTGAGCATCGACAACACCGTGAGATCGAATCAAGAAGAAAATGCTGCGATTAGTGTACAACCTCTTTGGTGGCGCCGATTAGGCCTCAGCTTCATCCGAGGAAATGGTGATGATGCTGCTCTTCCGGTGGTGCAGGTGAAGACGGCGGTGTGGGAATGGAGGTAGCGCGAAGGACGAGGGGAATGTCGGGGCAGCTCCTTGGAGGTGGAGGACGGGGTGGCTGAACCGGCGGGATGACGAGATCGACGACGGATCCTCATCTAGTATGGTGGACGAGGGACGTCGAGGTGTTGTTGTGGATGACGTCGTCGGGGAAGAGGCTCTGGCTGGGTGGCGGACGGAGGAGGTTGTGGGGCTTCACGGGTTTTCGCGGCCTCGGTATACGAATGGGTGGGCGGATGGGATGGGAGTGGGGAACCATGGCTTAGGGACGCGCTTGTCCAAAATGTGGGGTAAGTTACGAAAGTACCCCCACCGATTTGAGGTAGGCGGTTCTTTCGGTTCAGGGGTATCACGGGCATTTCGCGTGTCGGGATTTCGCAGGAGGTGGGAGTTTTCACGCGTGTTGTAATTTTGGGATAGCAAGGCGCGGGTTGAGATGGAGGGAGTTTTCGGAGCACAACGAGACAAAGATATATCTTAAATATTTCGGGGTAACAAGGGGCGGGTTGAAATTTCCGGACAAGCCTAACATGTACTGTACCAAATCAATTCACACTTCCGTCGATGAAAAAACAAAAAGAAATCAATTTGCACCACACAAGTGAGTCTAGTCCCGTGTACTATACCAAATCAATTCGCACTACAAATGCCATTCAAAACTTTGAATTCATGTCATGTTCAATTAAAATATTTCGCTACGTGCATAATGCATGCAACCTGCTACTCAAATGAACGTTTTAGTTCATTCCAAACATATATACTACCGCTTCAATACGAACTAAATTTGAATTCATTTCTCTATTTGAATAAGATCTACAATAATGATTGTTGTGAAGTCAAACCATTTGAATTTGTTTCTCTATTTTAATAACATCTACAATCATCATTATTGTCAAGTTAAACCATCATTTGTGTATTATCTTCACAGCACGCCACATGATTACTGTCGAGTTAGATATGAACTATGTGTACTATATGAACTCGAACTCGATTTTTTGAATCCACTTTATGTTGATTTCAAATCACAGTACATTTCAAGCTCTAGCTAGATCTTCATAATCTAAACCATGTCTCATATGTATAATGTGTTTATCACATAATGTATGGTGCAAACGCCACACATTATCACAAATTCAAATAAAATGTACATTTGAATGATGGTTTAACTTGACAATAATGATGATTGTAGATGTCAAGTTAAACTTGACAATAATGATGATTGTACAGTTTAGATTGTTCGATATATAGTATTGTTTAGATTGTTCGATATTTAGTTGTAAGCTGCAAATGCCACACATTATCACAAATTCAAATAAAATGTGAGATGGTTCGATGTATAGTATGGTTTAGATTGTTCGACATTTAGCCGTGAGTTGCAAACGCCATGCATTATCACATCATGGTATAACATGTGCAAAACCACAACACGTGTATCACCACTATATTCATGCATGGATGTGTTTATAACACTATGATCTCACATTCAAATATATGAATCCACTTTTCATATCAAATTATGATCTTTGTTAGCCTCTTACACCCACACAATCCTCTAACCTTTGTAGCTAGCACTAACTTTCTCTCGTGCATACACACACCCTCCTCGCCCTACCCCTCCCTCAACATTCTATCCATCACGCACATTCATTTTTTTCTTTAGGTAGTTCTCCCACAGTCTCCACAACTCCTTTCCGACACACACTGATCGATAAACCTCTCCAGTGATGTCTGCCTACAACATACACACGCACCTTCCATCTCCTCCTTTCTGTGTCCATGCCTCATGTCTCTCATACGGTCCCACACACGTGTAAACTCTCGCCCCTCTTTTCATCGATCTCACAATCGCACACTCCTCCCCCTATCTAGCTAGTAGCTCGGCCTCTCGCACCACCTCCTAGCTCCATTCTCTTTGTCTATCCATCTCACTAGGCCTTATTTGCCTCTAACAAATGGATGTACACCGACCGATCTCCCGCTATACATATAGCTAGCTAGGTCCTTATAACTCGTTTTTCCCCACGCATCGATCGATCTACCTCATTAATTATGTCTCTCCATTCCTCCGATAAACAACAATTGATCTACTGATCTAGTTAGGTTTGCTTACCAAACACATGGTTCCCCTTTATCATCCATGCATGTGTCCCAACACATCTATCACGCACAAGCACACATAGAAACACATCCCCACTCTTATTGATAATATTGCAGTTCTACCCTCAGTTTGTCTAGTAGGCCTCTCCCACCATCTTCAAGAAGCAACTCCATCATCCATCAAGCACTCTACCCCTCTCCCTCCCTCCCTCTCTCTCCTCTCCTCTCTCTATCTATCTCTCTGTCTCTCTGTCTCTCTCTGTCCCAACCTATTTCCCGTCCTTCAGTTATGTATGGATGTCGATCGATCTCCCTCAAGACATAGCTGGGTCTCTCCTTCTCAACACATATACGAGTCGTTTGACCTCTCTATTTAGGCCTATGTATCTCCCCTCCTCCCCACACACACACACCAATACATCGAGCGCTCTAGTCATGTCTCCTTGCCAAACACAAACTTGCCCTATGCCATTTGACGTTCCGGTAGGTCAGTCGCCCTATATCTTTGACTTGCACACACACAATTTCGATGGCTCTCTTCATCAATCTCGCACCCACCTACTTGATCCTCTCTTCGACTCTATCTATATCAATGACCCCTCCCTCTCTTCTCATGGATCACCCCCTCTATATATGATATAGATAGGCCTCTATTTCACACACATTGCATGTGTCGAATTTTTGTTTGAGATGTCATCGACACATATTCCCACAAATACATTCACGAAATCACCCCAACAAAAAACACTCACGAACGCACACGCCATCTGTCTTTGTATCTATCTCACACACACCCACGCAGGTGGGGGACGTGCACGAAGAGAAGAGGTGCATGCACGGCGCACGTACTCCCGTCTCTTTCCCAACCACACCCGCGCGGGTACACGGTGGAGCTCATTTCTGTACGAAAAAGGCAGCCCACGTGGTAATTTTACACGTGTACTGGTTGTCCACTTGATGGAGGATCGTCTACCACGGGTGAACAAACAAATAGCGACTTGATGCGTTATGTTAAAAAAGAGGCAAACCATGTGGGGCCTACCTTAGAGGCAAGCCTCTATACACTCGAGATTCTCTGTACGTATTACTTTTGATGTGTCCCATCAACTCGCAGAACGAGGAGAAGCTTGCTTAGTACACTGTCTCCCCCGCCCACGGGCACGGTGGCTCGCAGGACGAGGTGAAGCTTGCTTACAACGCCTTATGCTCGCTCCCTCGCCCACGCGCGCGGTGGCTCACAGGACGAGGAGAAAATTTTACTACTCCCCCCGTTTACTCCTCGTCCCTACCTTGGTTAGAGCGATTATCATATTGTTTGGAATATATGTCCTTTAGTAGATTTCAATATGAACTACTCCACTAGTACATACTCCAAACACTGATGTATATAAACATATTTTAGAGTGTAGATTCACTCATTTGCTCCATATGTAGTCCATATTGAAACAGACGTAATAGTACGCATTCTCCCTCGCCCCTCAACCCTCGCCCACATGGTGGACGTGCAGCAATTCATTAGGTCTCATATAGCCAGAACGATATATAATGCAGTACCATTATTGCTTGACTTCCCGAAGCGGTAAAGAGCCAATCACAAGGTTAATATTTTGGAGATGCCAAGCGCAAGGTTTATAGGAGAACGAGTAGTAGTAGTACTAGTACTACGTACTAGTGGTACGTACTGTACGAGGAAGAAGGTAACAAGATGTATGTTTTGCGTGACAGTCTCTTCTTAGAGGACATGCTAGACCTAGTGGACCTCATTGTTGCAATGGGACTACTCCCTATCATAGATGGCACGATTCAGAGTGGTGGGCTGTGGGCATAATTTGGAGCTGCTTAGTCTTAAAACCCATGAAGAAGTCCCATCGAAAGGAATAGCCATCCTCTACACGTGCTCCTATGTAAAATGAGTAAATGAGACAAAAAGAGTAAGAGACAAAGTAAAAAAATCACCAGCCTTAGATCCAGCCCTATTGTATCAGTGAATGATATTTCTACGTCGTGATTGACATGGCTATATTATTAACCATGCTACCGAGGTAGAAGCGAATTTTTATTTATTCGCGGAGGTAGTAGCGGATGGATATTCAACCACGAGTGAAATGATGTCTACTTCCTCGGTCAAACATAGAGAAAGGTGGGCCTCGTGATTTCATGGCTTATTAGTCATTATTACTGCCTATACTCTTTGTCCATATATAACAACCACGTGGTAGTAAAGTAGTGGGACTATACTTTTAATAACCATGCTCGAAGAGAAGAGGTGCATGCACCCACGCAGGTAGTGTACTAGTAGTAGCACTCTTTGCATCTTTAGCGTCTTCCCCAACCACACACGTGACACAGTGGAGCTCATTTCTGTAAGATGATGCAGCCCACGTGATAATTTGACGCGTCTAGTAGTAGTTACTCACTTATAAATAATGGTGGGTCAGGAACCACACATGAATGGTGCCGCATCATTTATAAATAAAGTTTTTTTCTTCAGTGGCACGTATGCAATATAAATAGGTTCATATGGAGAGAAAAGGAAACCGCTCCACTATATACATAGCTGGGACGAGCCTACACGGTTGCTTGCTAGGGTTGCTCTCTTCACACTCTCTCTCACAAAACGACCGTGGCCACATCTCTAACATCCGGGTGGATCACGTCCGCTGGGGGAAGGGGTGGATGCTTAGTGTAGATGCGGTCACCGTCGCCGACGGCAAAAACCCACTATCGGCACGTCCTGATCAGGGGTCCCCGCCGTTCACTCTCACAAAGCCGGTGAGGTTGCCTTCGTCCCTTGCTCTCACTGCCGCGACATGGGCAGATGCCGCCTCCCGCCGCCCTCCTCTAGGTTGAGCTACGTCCCGACATCCCTCAGGTACAACTTCCTTTACAGCCGGCTTGCACCACTGGTCCAGCTGCCCACATCACTCAATGTGGATATTTCTCTACTTCTTTGCCCCGCACATACCTCTACTGGCTTCTACGTACTGTATTTGTGATGAGTTTCTGTCTCATCAACTAGTCCCAGTAATCTTATTCTAATCACACTTCTTCAATTTCTTTGCCACAGTGATGCTCATCTCGATTTTGGTGAAACTACACAAAATGATCCGCTGGTCAAAGGGTTGCAAGCTTCATTTCTTAGGAAGCTCCAACGTTGCCAGCAAAATAAAGCCTGGTTAGGGTTTACGGTTGTTGGGCTAGAGACTACATGGATCATTTTTTTCTTTAGTTGTATCTGTTCCAAAATAAGTGTCAACTTTAGTAGTAGTACAACTTTGTACTAAAGTTTGCATAAAGTTGAGACACTTATTTTGGAACGGAGGGAGTACATATTGTCTATGATCTGTCAATCATTGAGATGCAATAACATGCATGCTAGTCTCCTTTGTATTTGATGAAATGTTGCAACGGGCAACCTTGGACGCAAGATACATGAAACAGAAGCTGGAAGCTTCATAGCATTGTACAAATTTATCTTGCTCAGAAATTACACTACATACTATACTAGTACTATGTAAAGAGTTAGGTGTCGCACGGTGTCTAGAAAATATGGTGATAGTGTGAGATGGGCCATGTAATCACTGAGCCTGCATGTTTTCACTGCTTTTGCACTCCTCTACTGTAAGAATGGAGAAAATTGTAATCTAGTAGTATCTCCTTTCACTGAAAGCATGGGACATCCAGCAGTCATACCAACTCAGTAATAATGACCAATGAGCTGTCAAATCACATAGACGCAGCAGTAAGTTGGGCAGACGAAGCAAGCATCACTCTTGAATCCGCTTCTCCCTTCAACGCATGCGCCAGTGAGAGGTCGCGTTCGCTCTACCCGGGCATGAATGCGGCACTGATTCTTTGGAGTGGCGCTGACCGTTTCGGGCCGGAAGCGTGCACGGGCGATGGAGGGGCTTTGGGCGGGCCAGGCTGGTCAGGAGCAAGCGTGGCAGCTGTCCGCCTGTCCCGACCGGACGCCCGAAAACGAGAGGATGCACCGACTCTCGCGGCTAAATCGTACACTACGCAACATATCTCTGTAGGAGTAGGTCGATGTGTCTCTCTAACACACACATGCTGTTAAACACACATACACACACGCACACGAACACACAGGTTCATAGGATAGGAATATCCTGCAAGTGTGAAGCCACAGGAAGTGAGATACAAATGGAGTACGTACAAGAAGAGAAGAGTTGATGAAAATTCCATCAAACCTGGACCGAGGAGTAGTACTCCCTCCGTCTAGGTGTTAATTCATCTTACGAAAATCAGATATTCGCAAAATGTTTAGGCGTCGTCCATTAACTTCGCATCTCAATCCCCTCATAGCCTCGTTGCGAGCAAGAATTGTTACTTAGGGAGCATTTGGATCCTTAGCAAGAACAGTTTATAGCCTAGCCAGGCAAGGTTAGGCGTTTGGAACTGTTAAAATATGTTAGCTTTTGTGGGGCAGCTAGCTTGGGTGGTCTAGAAAAACCTTGCTAGCTCAGGAGAGCCAGATCGGCTCGCTTCCGACGGCAAACTTCATGCACGGGAAAATGGGCGACCCACTCATGACAACGATTTTCTCGGGGCAAGGCTAGTAAGAAAAAGAACTAAACCGTTTGACCAGGCAAGGTTGGCAAAGTGAAAGCTGGCTAGTTGGGCTAGCCATAGTGGGAGTAACTTAGGTACTAGTAACATAGCACATTCCAGGAAAAATTGCTTATGTGGCATGGAGTTAATGAGGAAAGAGATGCTTGTGGTAACATAATATGTTACTGTAACATAACACACCCTGAGGTAAAATGAGCCTATATCTCAATTAATGAAGACTTGCATGTTACCATCCATATGTTACTACCCACTATGAAGGTAGTAACATAGACTAGTAACATGCCCACTATTACCAGCCTAAGCAATGTAAGCAAACGCTCCTTACTCTGCCTTGTTATCTCCACCGGAAACCCAATGCATGGAGCACTACTATGCGTTGATCAGTCAAGAAACCAAAGTCGGCTTGCATGCGAGTTAATACATGGCCCTGCATGGTAGCTAAAACGGCATCTCTTAGTTGTTGTGATTAATTGTTGCGTTTAGAGACAGAAATCAGGGCTTTGATTGGAGGAAGGACCGGTCAAGTTTCTCCTCCTCCAATCTGCTTGCACCTTGGTCCCGCTGCACCTTCTAACATGACTTAGGGCATCCACAATGTTGTTTTTTCTCGTCTCTAACGCCGCCTATAGTTCTTTTGCACCGTCGCCATACATTGTGCGCACAACCTCTTGGCAAAAAATGCCTAGCAATTCCTCCAAGGGAAGAGGCGGCCTCCAAGCCTCTCACCTAATTAAAATATTATCTTTACCCCACTTGTCATTCACTAGTTTGTAGCAGTGCACATCATTGAATAGGAGAAAGTACATGCTTTGGCGGTATACTATATTTGAACCTGGGGTCCACTTAGATACAATGTGCAGTCGCTATTCATTACACACTTTTCAGCTGAAATTAGAGGTTGGACGAGGGCCCCACCTTAGAGGCAGCGTTGCCTCCAAACATTGTGGATGCTCTTACACCTAGACGGAGGGAGTAGTACGAGATATGGTGGCACACTGACTTAGGTCGAATACAAGTGCCCAAAATTATTGGAAGAGAGCAAAGTGTACAAACTAAATAATTAAAAGAGTAAAATGCACTGTTCATCACTGAACTTATCGTATAAGTTCACTCTGGTCACCGTACTCAAGAATACGGTCGATACGGTCACTATATACGTGATGAGGTGATTATACGGTCACTGTGAGATCGCATAGCTCCGTATTAATCCATTTTGACCACACAAACCTCCAGTTGTGATTAACTAGTGGCAAATATAGTTTTCTACCTTTAGTAGTGGCACACGCATGCAGCACGCAGCTTGCAGTGCATGCACATCCACTAGCATGGACTCAAGTTGCACGCTGGCCTCTATTGTCGCAAGTTCGTGCAGTACCTCGCCTGTTGTCCGCCTTTCCTATTGTTGACCCTGCCACCTCAGGTCGTCAACCCGTTGCTCTACCACTATACCAAGTCTGAGCTCTCGCTGCTTGTGGCGCAACGCATATGAACTCCATCTGCATGAGATGACATGGCCATCAATGATGATTATGATGACACCCACACCAGGTCTCTCTACTCGCCTTGTGCACACGATTGCCGTGCGGGTGCCAAAGTACGAACCTGCAACCTCAACTTCGTCGCCGGTCATCAGTGTGTGTGAGCTGTGTGCTAACTAGTGTGTGTTTGCCCAGTGCGTGCTATTGTGCGAGTGTATGCATGCGTATTGTGTGCATGTTATAATAAGGATTCACTTAAAATAGTACGTGAGCGAACAGAGGGATCAATTGGACTGTGTTCACGAGTAGTAGCGAGATGTGTGAGGTAAGATACACCACTAGCACTTTTATTTTTTCTTATTAATTTGTTTGTTTCACCCTCTGACTGGTGGGACCCAACATACTACGTGAAGAGAGGTAAGGTGACTAAGGCTGCATTATTTTTGTACTACCAACACTGCTTTAAATTTCAAAAGACCTTACCACCAAAGCCACCAATGTTGGAATGTATAAAAGGTTATTTTCCTCTCGTCAATCATAACATGAGGGTGGTGCTGCTGGTTAGCCTGTTCCCTCATCAAACTTGAGGTCTCGGGTTCGATAAACGCACTTGAGCATAATTTTGTTTTTGTTCGACTCCTTTCTTCCACCCAATGACATGTAGGCCCCGCATGACAGAGACAGAAAGTGATCTGGGGCGGTGCTAGGAGGATTCTTTGACTGGTCAAAATGGATGGATACAGAGTTATACGATCTCGCAGTGACCGTACAATCACCTCATCACGTATATAGTGACCGTATTCTTGAGTACAGTGACCAAAATGAACTTAGCAATTACTCTCAATACGCCCTAGTTTCTTAGCACCCGCTGTAAGCCTTAGTACATACGGTGGCGCATTGACTTAGGCTGAATACAAGTGCCCAAAATATTTAAAATTGGAAGATGGTGCAGCCCACCTTTTCGATATTTTGATCGTGTGTGGTTCAGTTGTTGTTCACTTCGGAGGGTCGTGTACCACACGTGAACATTAGTAAGCATGACCGGGAGGCGTGCACTGTTAATTGCGAGTTGACTCCTTCAAGCGTTAAATTTTCTTCACGTATTAGCATTGCCCCTAGCATTTTTCTTCACTACGTTAAATAAAGAGTTCCGTTTCATGCACAATTTAAAAAGATTTTTATGGAGAGAAAAAGAAAACCACTCCATCTATATACGCTGCATCCTCAGTGCTTGTTTTCTAGGGTTTGTACTCTTCACACTTGAAAGTGCGTTATATCGACTAGAGGGGGGGTGAATAGGCGATATTGATGAAATTCTTCACTGAGGAATTTGCCGGTGAGGAAATTCCTTAGCGAAGAACTACTAGCAGCGGAATAAGTACTCAAAAGTAAACGTAACAGAATACAAGCATAGTCATCATGATGAAATGAAGACAGGCACAGAGTACAGGAAGCGTAAGCACAGGATAACACAGGATGAAGACAAACAGACTGAAGAAATTGAACTGAGGAAATTGAGAAAGTCTTCAGTCAAAGTCTTCAAACACAGATATGAACAAGTACACAACTCAATTATGAGGAAATGAAAGAGTTGAGGAAATGGAACCATTAAGCTTGGTGAAGACAATGATTTGGTAGACCAGTTCCAACTGTTGTCTCAGTTGTACGTCTGGTTGGAGCGGCTGAGTATTTAAACTCGAGGACACACAGTCCCGGACACCCAGTCCTGAACATGCAGCGCAGGACACCCAATCCTCACCGTATTCTCCTTGAACTAAGGTCCACAGACCTCATCCAATCACTCATGGTAAGTCTTCAGGTGACTTCCAAACCTTCACAAACTTGGTCACTCGGCGATCCACAATTCCTCTTGGATGCTCTAGACCATGACGCCTAACCGTCTGGAAGAAGCACAGTCTTCAAAGGTAACAAGCGTCGGATCCACGTAGGATCAATCTCTTCAGTGATGCTCAATCACTTGGGGTTGTAGGTATTTGGGTTTTGGGTTTTTCCTCACTTGATGATTTTCGCTCAAAGTCCTCGGAGGATGGGTTGCTCTCAAATGACAAGTGTCAGTTTCTCTCGAAGCATCCAACCAACTAGTGGTTGTAGGGGGTGGCTATTTATAGCCTAGGGAGCAGCCCGACATGATAAGACATAAATGCCCTTCAATGATATGACCGTTAGGTGGATAGATATTTTGGGACAGCTGGCGCATAGCACAGCAACGGTCGGAATTTTGAGTAGCAAAATCCTCAGGGCTATCATGTTCCTCACCGTGTAGGAAATCCGCACTGGTGAATTCCCAACTCCTTAGTCAGAACAAATTCCTCAGAGACCAGAAGAACTTTATCTCTATCGCTGAAGAATATGACTGGACTGTATGAGATTTCCAATGGCTTCACTCGAAGGGATTGGTAGGTGTAGGATTTTGAGTTGAGCATCACATGGAAATTTTTCCTTAGTACTTCCTCGACCCCCTTTAACAGTACGGTGTTTCCTATGACTCAAGAAAGAGAAAATGAAACTACGAAAACAAAAGTCTTCACGCTTCATGTTCCTCGAATGAATACCAAGTCTTCAAGGTCACACCATTTTCTTCACTTTCAATGTCTTCAGAAAGTCTTCAGAAATACAAAGTCTTCACTCGAAGAACTTCATTTTTAGGGGTCGACTTTCTCTGTAAATATCAAACTCCTCAGAGACTTATAGACATGTGTACACTCACAAACGCATTAGTCCCTTAACCTATAAGTCTTCAATACACCAAAATCACTAAGGGGCACTAGATGCACTTACAACACTCTCTCTACTATATATATACGCTGGAGCCTCAGCGCTTGTAGTTGCTCTCTTCACACACTCTCACCCTCTCCAGATCTAAACAAGACTTCATTGGCCCCTCTCTCTCTCTCTCCCCCCACTGCTGGTCAAAGAGCCGGAAGGATCCATCCGTCGGGAAGGGAAGGACGCTTAACGCTGTTGCCGTCGGTGAGGGAAGGAATCCACTACCGGGGCAGCTGTTCTCTTTCACCCATCGGTGGCGCGGGAGGGCCTCCGACCCCTTCTTCCTCACCGCTATACATAGTGTGGGAAGAACGTCCTCCGATCGCCCACTGAACCACACACCAAGAACCTTAAGGTATAATTTACTTATCCCACATGCATTGCTCTAGCTGCTTGTGGGCTTTTTCCGCATCTACACTTGAATCTAGGTGTTGGATCAAACAGGAAAGTAGTGGGGCAGGTTGTATAGCATGAATCTAGGACATGGTTCAAAGAGGAAAGGAATAGGGGAAAGTAGTGGGGAAAGTTGTATAGCATGAATCTAGGATGTGGTTCGAAAAGGAAAGGAAGGGGGAAAGTAGTGGTGAAAGTTGTATCGCATGAATCTAGGACGTGGTTCAAAGAGGAAAGGGGGGAAAGTTGTATAGCATGAATCTAGGACATGGTTCAAAGAGGAATGGAAGGGGGAAGTACTAGTACAGACTGGCTATCCAGCACCTACATTGGTCGAAAAGGGAAAACAATGACAAACGCAGTACACACATTTATAACGAACTAATCTTTTTGTTTTGGGGGACAAGGCTGTAGACTTTGAGCAGGACTAGATTTGCTGCGCTCACATTGGGAAACACAAATATGTGTCGGTGTTCTGGGAACGGGGGTCCCCAGACTTTCCTGCCTGCGGCCCACGGTGTGGCTAGGCTGGCAGGTCCGTACGGCCCATCTTCATCGACAAGACATTCAAGACCCTCGCGAGGGGAAAGCCTCGCGAAGCGGACGACGCAAGACCTCCTCAGGAGCGTCCTCGTCAGGCAGGCTCACGAGGGGCGGAGAGATCAAGGCAGGGCAAACCTCGTGAGGTCCTCGTGACGTGAGCCATGACGATCGAGACCAGGCGGGCGCCAGCGCGCGCAGAGTCCTTGTTTCCCCTTTGGTGCCAAGGGGGCAAGCACAGGTGCGGAGTACCGAGGCATCAAGCAAAGGTTTCCATATTGGTGCAACGAGACCAAGACCAGAAGAACAGCAAGACGAAGGTCACCATGGAGCCCAAGATGGCGTCATAACCAGAACCTTTGGCAGGCGAAGACCACCTTTTGTCAGGATAACTTGTACTAGCTGTCCCCTTTCGAATTGGCCATTGTTGGCTCCCTTCCCGCTCAATATTTGGGGAGAGGTACAGGGCCTATATAAGTAGAACTAGCCACCACAGTGGAGGGATGACGACGAGAGAGGATCGACCTCATCACAAGTCGAGAGCGAATCCAAGATCATCTCACCCACAGAAGTTCACCAAGCACAAGAACACCTCAGCCACAGGCGGTTCTTCCCCTTGTACTGTTCATCATCAGGCCAAGAGGCAATCCACCACCACCACACTGGAGTAGGGTATTACACCACAACGGTGGCCCGAACCAGTATAAATCTTGTGTCTTTCTGCGTTGTGAGTTCGGCAGGTTCGTTCACAAGATCTTAGAGAGCTAGGGCGTGGATCGATAGGGAGAAAACCTTCATGCGCACCCCAGTGTTCGAACCTCAAGGGTTTGCCGGAACCCGTGATCCGACATTTGGTGCGCTAGGTAGGGGTGCACCGAAGCTTCCTTCCGTCGCCCCGCGCCCCGTTGCTTCGTTGTCTCCATGGCAGACGCGCGCCGTGCTCGTGTTAAGCATCGGGCTGCCCTCGCCGCCCACGTTGCTCAGACGGCTCCCTTCGGCGGGCCACCTTGTCGTTCCCCGTCTCTTGCCATGAACGCCGCCACCAGCCCGACGGGGAATGAGCAGCAAGCATCCTTGCTGCATCCCTCGGTGCGGCGGGACGGCCGCACCACCACTCCATCGATGACCCCGGTCGATTCTTATTCCCATGCATATCGTCCTCCCATGGACGCACGGTCCACGCTCCTCATGGCGCACGAGCTCTTGCGCTATCGACCAGTCGATGACCTCTACGAGGACTGGCTCAACCGCATCACCGAGCTTGTCTGCGCCACAGGGGGCTCCCCAGTGCTGTCCCTCTCTTTGCCTCGCCCTCCACCAGCTACGGGCGATGTAGATCACGGAGCGCCTCCACCACCTCAGCCCCAAGACGGCGCCCTGGCGCCAAGACACGTGGCTCCGCAAAGCGACCCGCCGTGTCCCACGCCCACATATGAAGAAAGAAGCTGCCAAGAGGTCCCTCGACCACAAGAAAATGCTTCGCCACTCCTCGCACCACCGTGCGAGGACCGGCTGCTGCAACAAGTCTGCACGCCACCTGTAGCGGCAGGGTGCGGACCACATCAAGACCAGGCTCCACCCCCAAGGTGGGTCCCGGTGACCATAGCCGGCTGTCGCACTTTCACCCCCGAGCTGCGTAGCATCGCCTGGCCGGGCAAGTTCAAGCCAGATCTGCCTCCTCGCTATGATGGCACCCCCGACCCCGAGGAGTTCCTGCAGCTCTACAAGCTGACCATCGAAGCGGCCAACGGCGACGAGAAAGTCATGGAGAACTGGTTTCCCATGGCCCTCAAGGAGGGCGCCCGCTCCTGGCTCCTGAACCTGCCTCCAGGCTCAATTTCCTCCTGGGACGAAATGTGCACCCGCTTCATCGCCAACTTCCAGGGCACTCATGACCGCCCCCCGGTCGTAGGCGACCTGCACCGCATCAAGCAACAACCAGGAGAGACCCTACAGAAGTACATTCAGCGCTTCAATAGCGCATGGATCAAGATCCCCAAGGTGACCGACGAGGCCATCATCTCTGTGTTCTCTGATGGCATCCGCGACGTCAAGATGAAGGAGGAACTCGCCATCCATGAAGAGTTGTGCACGACCCTGGAGCTGTTCAACATCGCGACCAAGTGTGCTAGAGCTGAGGAGGGGCGCATTTCCCTCCTCGAGCTCCCTGCTGCCGACCCAGAGGAGAAGAAAGCCAAGGCCAAGGACGTGAAGCGCAAGGGATCAGCCGTGCTCGCAGCGGAACCAGACACCAAGCGTGGCAGAGACCAACCTGAGTCATCCAAGGGTAGCCGTCCATTCTGCGCCTTCCACAACCTGAACACCCACAACACCGGTAACTTTCAAGAGCTCAGAGCCATTCGTGAAGGACGCTTCGGTTGGGGCCCCGAGCGTGGCGACCGGGGCTACGGCCGAGGAGGAGGACGTGGAGGTGAACGCTGGGACGACCGTGGCCCGCGCCAGGAGTGGCACGACCGGCCTCGTGAGGACTGCTGGCAGGATCAGCCTCGCGAGGGCGCCTGGAGGGACCAGCCTCGTGAGGATCGTCCTCAAGGTAACACCGAACTCCCTCCGCTGCCACCACCGCCAATAAGGAATGACGAACACCATCAGGACGAGGGGGCTGGGGGCTTCCAGGAACCACGTGCTATCGCTTGCATCTTGGGCGGAGCCCAGGCCCTAGCCTCTCAGCGTATCTTCAAGCAGTTTGCTCGTGAAGTGAATGCAGTCCTCCCCAAGCTCGAAGCCACGCGCCTGCTCAGATGGTCCTAGTGCCCCATTACGTTCAATTCGGCAGACTAGCTCAAGTGCGCAGCTACCGCTGGTGCCCTCCCGATGCTTTGCCCCCCAGTCATCAGCAACGTGCAAGTTACCAAGACCCTCATCGACGGCGGCGCATGGCTCAACATCCTGTCCGTCGACACGTTCGACAGCCTCCAAGTGCCATATGACCAGCTTCAGCCCACCAAGCCTTTCTCAGGAGTGACCGACAGTTTCACCACACCGATAGGGCAGGTCCGCCTCCCTGTCACCTTCGGGGAACGCAAGAACTACCGCACCGAGCTCATCAAAATCGACATCGCGCACATCCGCCTGCCGTACAATGCCATCCTCGGGTATCCAGCCATGGCCAAGTTCATGGCGGTGACCCATCACGGCTACAATGTCCTCAAGATGCCGGGAAGCGGCGGGATCATGACGGTCCCATGTGAAGAAAGAGATGCGGTGTTCTCCCTCGAGCGTGCCCTCCAAGCTGCAGCAATCGACGACCCCGGCAGCAAGGGCGAGGGCCCTCCTGAGGACGTCCCCAAGAAGAAGAAGCAGTTGCGCCGTGCAGGACCTCAGGAGGGTGGCGTCACAGCCGGAGCCTCATCAGGATCACCGCCCGCTCCACGGGCGCCTCCCTCCATCGCATAGGAAGGCGCGCCCGGCGCCCTTCTCGGGTAGGACTCGGGGGCTTTCTTCTGGAAGGCCTCAGACCTTGCCCACATCATGAGGGAGGTGCTGGGGCACCACTTGGAGGCGTGCTTCACGACACGTTTCCCTCAGGAGGGCACATGGCAAGGATCGCCCACCGTTGAGGAGTTCATCACCAAGACCACCCAGGAATTGCAAGAAGCAAGGGCCATGCGCGGTCACTACCGCTCACGAGACGCAGCTTCCCATCCAGGCAAGGATATCGGGCTGCGTGTCTGCATCGATGTTCCATGTGGCACCCCGGCTCAGAGAAAACCGGAACGCCCTGTATTCCAGCCCAGAGATCGAGGTGAAGTCTTCTGGAATACGACACTGCTTAGTATAGAACAAACCAGCTCTCTATTACAACACGAATATGAATACAAGGGTTCCGATATTACAATGAATAACATCGGTACGGCAACACCACGCCAACCACGGTTGCTCTATACAAGCAGCATAAAAACTTGAAGCAGCGGAACAACTACTGGCAGCGGAACAACGAACGGCGATGATGGACTCCAATCCGTAGGGACTCTGGCTGGAACATTTATCCTAGCTCGCGAACACGTGAACAACACTAAACAAGCAAGCAATCCAAGCACGACCTGCAAACTGGCATGACATGCCAGGTCAGTACATTGAATGTACTTGCAAGCTCACAATAACCATAAGCATTCAAGACAAACAACAACATGGCAATTACAGGTTAAGCAGGAATTATCATGAGATCATCAGGATAACATGGCATGAACAACATGAACGTAATATCGCTAGAACAATATGATCATGGCATGAACATATAAATCTGATGATACTAGCATGCAACATGATGACACTATATGCACTATTTATTCTGCCCGGGTTACCTCGTAGCCATCACATGCATCACTTACCAACTTCGGACATTACACGATCATCTTAGGATCAATTCAAGCTTGGTATAAACAATACTGTAGTAATCATCAAATGACCACAAGGAGCTTGATCTTTACCCACGATTCTCACACAACATCACGAATATCCAACAACTCGGTATCCTCGATACCACGGTGATCATTCCGGCGATCCCAACCATGACCAACACTTGGTCTCAACAGTGATCCTTCTGGCGATCACAACCAACTTATCTCATCGTCGAACCGGGGTTGTTATTTAGCACATTATTATTATTACTATTGACTCATAGTGTGACCAACTACAAACTGGGCCCTTATCCGCGGGCGCGACTATCAATAGATTTAATATACACTTTGCAGAGGTTAGTGCACTGTACCCACACTACGGAACCCATGGCCCCGCACTCCCATTCGGGTGGACCAACGGCGTTCCGACAAAACCTATCTACTGCCATGACACTCTCCCGGACACTCTGACCCACTCCTAACTAGGCTAGTCCTGGGTGGCCCCGTGTCTACCAAAGACACAACGACCACCGTCGTGGCAAAAATGTCCCTCACGGGGACCGAATCCATAATAACAACAACGGGCACACAAGGTTATGTCTGCTTACCGGGCCAGGGTACCGCACGCCCATAACCTTCCCTCGTTGGAGGCACCGGCGAGAGGCACGACAATAGACCCAGTTAGGACCTTCCCATAAAGGTAAGCATGGTTGCACTGGTCAGTTCGATATGGTGGCACCATGACTCAGCCAACAGGTGTTCAAGTCCAATTTAATCCGGTTAAACTTGAATGCAAATATGCTGAGCCATGATAAAATAACATGATACAATTACAATGCATGAGCATGATATCAACGGTACGGGTGCAACATAACTAGCCACCATATCAACAATGAATCATCTCCAACTGAGCATGGCATAATGAAGAGCATGAATATTACTAGTACAACACTACTCATAGCATAACATGACCACTAGCATCAACAATAAACATCATGCAAGAACATATCAACAATGCCATCATGCAAGCATTTAACCAACTGGATGCAATGGAACATGCATAACAACAGTACTCGGGACAGACGACAGTCATGCACCGAAGACCATTACCAACATCAACATGTACTACAAGCAAGCATAAGCATATGAAAGGAATACTAGCAACTACCAGGGCATGACAACCAGGTGCATAACAACATAGCAAGAAAGTAAGCATTAATCCAGAAGTATTACCGAAACAATTATAACCATATTTTAAACAAGCAAACATTTAATAAATATTCAAGTTGAAAACCATGGCTACTGCATGACTATCATGCAAGTGGGTATTGTGGCTTGCCTGGGGTGACGGAGACTCCGGGGAGAAGTGCGGTGAAGCAGCGGAACGAAACATTGGACGGTACGTTCTCGGAGGGGGCTGATTAGAGGCAAGGGCAAAATGGTCATTTTCACTATGAGAACACCTAACTTGATCAGAAGTTTCATGATCATCATCATTAGCTTCCTCACTAATTGGTGTTGGAATCACCGGAACTAGTTTCTGTGATGAACTACTTTCCAATAAGGGAGTAGGTACAGTTACCTCATGAACTTCTACTTTCCTCCCACTCTCTTCTTTCGAGAGAAACTCCTTCTCTAGGAAGGATCCATTCTTAGCAACAGATAACTTGCCTTCAGATCTGTGATAGAAGGTGTACCCAACAGTTTCCTTTGGGTATCCTATGAAGACGCATTTCTCCGATTTGGGTTCGAGCTTATCAGGTTGAAACTTTTTCACATAAGCATCGCAACCCCAAACTTTAAGAAACGACAGCTTAGGTTTGTTGCCAAACCACAATTCATATGGTGTCGTCTCAATGGATTTAGATGGTGCCCTATTTAACGTGAATGCAGCTGTATCTAATGCATAACCCCAAAACGATAGTGGTAAATCGGTAAGAGACATCATAAATCGCACCATATCTAATAAAGTACGATTACGATGTTCGGACACACCATTATGCTATGGTGTTCCAGGTGGCATGAGTTTGTGAAACTATTCCACATTGTTTTAAATGAAGACCAAACTCATAATTCAAATATTTGTTTCTGCGATCAGATCGTAGAAACTTTATTTTCTTGTTACGATGATTTTCCACTTCACTCTAAAATTCTTTGAACTTTTCAAATGTTTCATACTTATGTTTCATCAAGTAGATATACCCATATCTGCTCAAATCATCAGTGAAGGTCAGAAAATAACGATACCCGCCGCGAGCCTCAACACTCATTGGACCGCACACATCAGTATGTATTATTTCCAACAAGTCTGTTGCTCGCTCCATTGTTCCGAAGAACGGAGTCTTAGTCATCTTGCCCATGAGGCATGGTTCGCAAGCGTCAAGTGATTCATAATCAAGTGATTCCAAAAGTCCATCAGCATGGAGTTTCTTCATGCGCTTTACACCAATATGACCTAAACGACAGTGCCACATATAAGTTGCACTATCATTATTAACTTTGCATCTTTTGGCTCCAATATTATGAATATGTGTATCACTACGATCGAGATTCAATAAACCATTTATATTGAGTGTATGACCATAGAAGGTTTTATTCATGTAAATAGAACAACAATTATTCTTTGACTTAAATGAATAACCGTATTGCAATAAACATGATCCAATCTTATTTATGCTCAACGCAAACACCAAATAACATTTATTTTGGGTTCAACACTAATCCCGAAGGTAAAGGGAGTGTGCGATGGTGATCTTATCAACCTTGGAATCACTTCCAACTCACATCATCACCTCGCCCTTAACTAGTCTCTGTTTATTTTGCAACTCCCATTTCGAGTTACTACTCTTAGCAACTGAACCAGTATCAAATACTGAGGGGTTGCTATAAACACTAGTAAAGTACACATCAATAACATGTATATCAAATATACCTTTGTTCACTTTGCCATCCTTCTTATCCACCAAGTATCTAGGGCAGTTCCACTTCCAGTGACCATTTCCTTTGGAGTAGAAGCACTCAATTTCAGGCTTGGGTCTAGCTTTGGGCTTCTTCATGGGAGTGGAAACTTGCTTGCCATTGTTCTTGAAGTTCCCTTTCTTTCCCTTGCCCTTTTATTTGAAACTAGTGATCTTGTCAACCATCAACATTTGATGTTTTTCTTGATTTCCACCTTCGTCGATTTCAGCATCACGAAGAGCTCGGTAATCGTTTTCATCATCCCTTGCATATTATAGTTCATCACGAAGTTCCAGTAACTTGGTGATAGTGACTAGAGAACTTTGTCAATCACTATTTTATCTAGAAGATTAACTCCCACTTGATTCAAGCGATTGTAGTACTCAGACAATCTGAGCACATGCTCACTGGTTGAGCCATTCTCCTCCATCTTGTAGGCAAAGTACTTGCCAGAGGTCTCATACCTCTCGACATGGGCATGAGTCTGAAATACCAATTTCAACTCTTGGAACATCTTATATGCTCTGTGGCGTTCAAAACATTTTTGAAGTCCCAGTTCTAAGCTGTAAAGCATGGCACACTAAACTATCAAGTAGTCATCATACCGAGCTTGCCAAACATTCATAATGTCTCTGCTCCTGCAATAGGTCCGTCACCTAGCGGTGCATCAAGGACATAATTCTTCTATGCGGCAATGAGGATAATCCTTAGATCACGGACCTAGTCCGCATCATTGCTACTATCATCTTTCAACATAGTTTTTCTCTAGGAACATATCAAAAATAAATGCGTCAGGACCCCGACTCGATGTCACATCGATCTAGCTTGTAACACCTCATATCACTTTGCGGCCTCACGCACGGTAACCCCACGGGTGTCGCCTTACCTTTGCCCGGGACCGTTTGCGCCTTTTGGCTCACGTATATGATAGTGTCGCTAGCATCCATATGATAAAGAGCCCGGGCTAACATGACTAGTCGTAAACCCAAAGTGGCACAGACTTACAGGGACAGGCATCCATGACCCAGCAACGAACGTGTCGGTCATCAGCAAGTGGGTCCGGGCTATAGCACTGGGCTAGCAGGACTCCGGTAAACCGGGCTGTAGCGGGCTAACAGGACTCCGGTACTCAATGCGTGACATTTCCCCGAAGGGACAGACACAGGAACGAAGAAGGACACATGCCGGCCAGCCTAAGTGTTCCCGAGCAGTAGCAAGCTACCATGGCTCAGAGGTAACACTAGGAGACTTTTCCCGGTAAGAGAGGCTACTAAGGACAAACAACTAGATAGTCAGATCCCACACATACCAAGCATTTCAAACATACACACAATATGCTCGATATGTGCAAATACAACAAGGCATCACAACATGACTCTATGACACAAGTACTTTATTTAAGGCTCAGAGAGCCATACATAACATACACAACGGTACGGGTCACACGACCCAGCATTCAAGTCATACAGTCATACAAACCAGCAGTGGAAGTAACTTGTCTGAGTACAGACAACTAGTAAAATAAAAGAGGCTTGGAAAGCCTAGCTATACTACAAGGTCCTTCACAAGCTCAGGATCACCACCTGGGCCTTAGCCTACTCATTGATGTCAACGTCTACGTAGAACCCATCAGAAGGGGTTGCAGCGTCTTCTGTAAAAAATGTAAATTATAGCAACATGAGTACAAAGGTACTCAGCAAGACTTACATCAGATCCTACATACATGCATATTATTAAGAAGGGTTGGTGGAGTTATTGCAGCAAGCCAGCTTTGACTCTTGGCTAGGCTAACCTACGAGACTCCAACTTGAAATGGTTTTGCGTACACGAGTCCACTATTCACCAATTCAATACACTATCGAGGATCCACCTCCGTCTTCCTACGGAAGAGCCATCCTCGGCACTCACACTTATCTTGAGGCTTTTAGTAGTTTCCATTTACTTGTCTATGAACTGTATAGGCAACCAAGTAGTCCTTTACCGCGGACGCGGCTATTCGAATAGATCATGATAACCCTGCAGGGGTGTACTTCTTCATACATGTTTCCACCACTTAGCGTCTGCACACGACATGTGCTCGGCAGACTTCAAGCGAAAGCCGACGTGGGTGTAGACCACGACCTACCTAAACACTTAAGCCTCTAGTCCAGGTTTATCGCCTATTCGGGTTCCATCCGTAGGGAGTCCGGCCGAGGTTTCCCATACGGCCCCGAACGATGTGAACAGGGTTCCCGAGATACCTAACGGGTATTCGGTACACCCGGCCACGTACCTACCGCATCACAGCCCACCCCTACGGTCAGCGCTGTCCACGGCCTCCAGTAGGCTACAAACACCGAAACTACTTGCAACTCCTGGACAGAGAGCTAGGGTGAATAAGAAGTCGAGCGGGGTCATATTTCAGGGCCCAATGCATGGTAGTAGCTGATTCTTAAATCACACATACAGATCTCAGTGCTACAGCCCGGACCCACTTGCTGATGACCGACACGTTCGTTGCTGGGTCATGGATGCCTGTCCCTGTAAGTCTGTGCCACTTTGGGTTTACGACTAGTCATGTCAGCCCGGGCTCTTTATCATATGGATGCTAGCGACACTATCATATACGTGAGCCAAAAGGCGCAAACGGTCCCGGGCAAAGGTAAGGCGACACCCGTGGGGTTACCGTGCGTGAGGCCGCAAAGTGATATGAGGTGTTACAAGCTAGATCGATGTGACATCGAGTCGGGGTCCTGACAGCGTTGGCATCAGAGCCGGACTGCCTGTAGGTTCTCCAAGCCAAACCGGTCGATGTTGAGTCTAGAAATTCTTTAGTTATATGTAGGGGAATTGTTTGTGGGTTGGAACGTAAGGCTCTTTTTACTCCTTTATCTTATGACATTCTGATCTGAGTCAGTCTATTCTTCCACCGGGGGTTAAGGAATTAGGATCTATTCTCTCTATCAGGATCACGTGTTACTAATCAGTAGTACCTTATAGGTTTGATGGTTACAAGCCTAGTTCAGTTCTTCTACCATGTTATGTTGTTAGGATGGATTCAGAACTTTGATATGATGATGTTGAGTGTGTATGAAATCCTTTGTCAAATGTCTCAAAATCCTTCTTGAGCATTTACAGCTGTTATGCTGCCAAAATTTTGCTAGAAATTCTAATGCCTTTGCATTATGATTGTGCTTTCAGATGGCCACTCGCGACCTTAATCAAGTGGTTCGCCTGACTCGATGCCTAGATGTACCCGGCCATACTGCCATGTTGGTCAGGGTAATGACTGAGGCTGGATACCATTGGTATCCTGAGTACACGGTCGAAGAGCAATTCCGAGACTTTAATCAAAGCCAGTATCTCTGCACTGTCAGGATATTTCCATCTTATCCTGGGTCCACCGAGCCCCTTCACTGCTCCTATGGACTCGGGGTTACTATTGAGATGGCTGTGCAGGACGCCGCCTACTCTATGATGACCATCATGCGAGTCAGATCTGGTCTATTTCGGGACTCTGATTTCCGGTATATGCCAGGATCACTTCCGGGAGCACAAGGCTATCTCCAGGCTATCTATGCTGACCCCACCCAGGAGGATTCACGGACTCGCACCACTGCTGAGATGCTCGAGGATAAGGACCGTGAAAATCGGGCCTTGAGGTTAGAGCTCTTCAATACCCGTGCTGACCACTGGGCCACATTGACTCGGTTTGCACCGGCGGTGCAAGCTGGATATTCGGATATGCGCGATCTCTATCCTGTGAGATCTGCTTTGCCAGACGTGATGGGTTGGCGTGATGTAGGAGGCATCACGCCACCTCGCGGTCCCCGCAGGCCACCGTCTGTTGGTCCAAGACCTCATCCTAGCCCCTTTGGTCCACAAGCTCCGCGAGATCGTCTGTTTCCGGATGATCGTGTTGAGCTTCCAGGCTATGGAGGTGACTTCTACGAGGACTACTACGGATCGGTCTGAGTTAGTGGTAGTATCACTAGTTCGTGTTGGCTGTGTCGTCTATCGTCCTGCGTGACTCGTGGGATATGACCTAGTTTGTATCGCCTTCCGGAGGTGTAGAAAAATAATGTATAGGAGCTTGGAATGCCTCCGATGAGATGTAATCCTCTTTTCACCGTAATAGTACCTTGTTTGGTCTTGTGCTAAACCCTGTATGGTGCGTATGATGATGGAATAAAGAAGCAGTTTCTGTATCTACCATGTCATACGGATGATCATCTTGCATTCCGAGTTATTCCCTACATTCTGTATCCTATGTCGGAATTTTATCATCCTGACTAAATCGTTGTCTTGTTTACCTAGGATGGTCAACACGCGCACTAACCCTGCTCCCCAAGAGCAGGCTGAAGGCAGTGAAGTCAGGAATGCAAATCTGCCTCATCCTCCTTCCCTAGCAGAGGTTATGATGGAAGCCGAAAGAAACAAGCGGGAGACCAACCGTTTGTTGGAGCGTATTGAACAGAACACGGCACACCATCAGAGGACTAACGTGGTGTCACTCAGTGATTTCATCAAGTTACATCCACCCACGTTCCACCACTCCGTCGAGCCTCTCGACGCTGATGACTGGCTTCGCAGTATTTCTCACAAACTGCGTTCCGCGCTGGTAGCGGAGGCTGACAAGGTCACCTTTGCTGCATATCATCTTGAAGGCCCCGCCAGTCTATGGTGGGAGAATTATGGAGCTATGCGCCCAGCGGGCCATGTCACTACTTGGGCTGAATTCAGCGAGGCTTTCCGTGAACATCACATTCTGGAGGGTCTCATGGACCGTAAACGTGAGGAATTTTGCAGTTTCACTCAGGGCCGACTCTCTGTGGATGCTTACAGCAGGGAATTCGGTAACCTCGCACGATATGCAACTGAGGAAGTTTCTACTGATGCCAAGAAGCAAGCAAGGTTCCGTAAGGGGCTTAGTCCTGAGCTTCGCCGCGACCTCCGTCTGCATGAGTGCACATCTTTTCAGAAACTTGTTAACAAGGCCATCAGTGCTGAAACTGGTCAGACCGATTATGACGCAACACGCAAGCATGGCCGTGACATGGGTTCCTCATCCGGTGCTGGTCCTCAGAAGCGCCGCGTGTGGGTGCCCAACACCGCCCTGCCACCCAGGTTCACACCGAGGCCATCTTTCCAGGCGCCTCGCCCTGTTCAACAGTCTGCACCAGCCAAGCCCTATGGGGGTCCAACCAACAATGCTCCTCCACGTACCAGTTCCGTGACTTGTTTCAAGTGTGGGGAATCTGGTCACTATATGCGTGAGTGTCCCCAGACCAACCCCAACCATTCTGCTAAAGCTGTTGGCCGTGGCAAGCCGACAGGGAAAGTGTTCCACGCCAAGCCGGCCACCGCTACACGTGGCCATGTCAACTGTATCTCTGCCGAAGAAGCTCAAGAGGATCCCAACGTCGTTCTCGGTACGCTCCTTGTTAATTGCCACCCGGCATCTGTTCTTTTCGATACAGGAGCCTCTCATTCATTTATATCCGAGAACTATGCTCGTTTGCATAACACCGCATTCTGTAACATGCCATCCACTATGGAAATTTCTACTCCCGGTTCTAGATGGCAGACCTCCAGGGTAAGTTATGGAAATGAAATTCAAGTCGACAGACTTGTTTTCCTTGCATCTTTGATAGCTCTCAAATTTTCAGATATTAATATCATTTTGGGTATGGATTGGATGTCAGCTCATCATGCCAAAATTGATTGCTTCTCTAGGACTGTTCAACTCACTCATCCTTCGGGGAAGATAGTCAATGTCTTGACCCGGTTAGCCAAGCGACAATTATATTCTCTTAACGCCAGCCCTTTGCGAGACCTTGAGGACGTTCCGGTAGTCCGTGACTTCCCGGATGTCTTCCCAGAGGAATTGCCAGGTGTTCCACCTGACAGGGATGTTGAGTTCGTAATAGACCTCATTCCAGGAACCGTTCCGATTGCTAGAAGACCCTATAAGATGGCACCACTAGAACTAGCCGAGCTTAAGAAACAACTCGATGAGTCCTTGAAAAAGGGTTTCATCCGACCTAGTTCATCTCCGTGGGCTTGCCCCGTCCTCTTCGTCAAGAAGAAGGATGGTACGGACCTGATGGTTGTAGATTACCGACCGGTCAATTTGGTCACAATCAAGAACAAATATCCGCTCCCTAGGATCAACGACCTGTATGATCAGCTCGCTGGATCCTCAGTCTTCTCCAAGATGGATTTGAGGTTGGGCTACCATCAAATCAAAATCAGAAACGGGGACATTCCTAAAACGGCCTTTGTTACTCGTTATGGCCAATACGAGTACACCGTCATGTCCTTCGGTTTAACCAACGCTCCAGCCACCTTTTCTCGGTTAATGAACTCAATCTTCATGGAGTATTTGTATAAATTCGTCGTAGTTTATCTCGATGATATACTCATCTACTCCAAGAATGAGGAAGAACATGCCGAACATCTAAGGCTAGTGTTGAAGAAACTTCGAGAGCACCGCCTTTATGCCAAGTTTTCCAAATGTGAATTTTGGTTGTCAGAAGTGACCTATCTGGGTCATGTAATATCTGGTAAAGGTATTGCTGTTAACCCTGAGCGAGTTCAAGCCGTCCTTAATTGGACTCCACCTGAGTCGGTCAAGCAAGTTCGGAGTTTCCTTGGCCTAGCGAGCTATTGTCGTCGCTTTGTCGAGAACTTCTCCAAAGTTGCTAAACCTCTAACTGAACTCCTTAAGAAGGATAAAACGTTTGAATGGACTCCACAATGTGAGCACAGCTTTCAGGAACTGAAAAGACGCCTGACTTCTGCTCCCGTTCTGGTACCGCCAGACTTCTCTAAGGACTTTGTCATCTACTGCAACGCCTCGCGACAAGGACTAGGCTGTATTCTCATGCAAGATCGACATGTAATTGCTTACGCCTCACGGCAATTGCACCCACATGAGGAGAATTATCCTACTCATGATCTAGAGCTTGCAGCTGTAGTCTATGCACTTAAAACCTGGCGACATTACCTCCTCGGTAATCGTTGCGAAATATTCACTGATCACCAAAGTCTGAAGTACATCTTCACCCAACCGGATTTGAATCTCAGGCAAAGACGTTGGGTCGAGTTGATCACAGATTTCGACTTAGGAATAACTTACACCCCAGGGAAAGCCAACGTCATGGCTGATGCACTAAGTCATAAATCTTATTGTAACAACCTGATGTTACAACAAAGTCAACCGTTTCTCCATGAGGAATTTCGGAAGCTTAACCTTCACCTTGTTCCTCAAGGATTTCTTTCCACCTTGGTGGCGAAACCTACTCTTACGGATCAAATCATCGCTGCCCAGAAGCGAGATAAGGGAATAGCTAAGATCAAGGAGAACATTGCTAGCGGAGGTGCTAGTTGTTTCTCCACAAATGATCATGGTGTTGTGTACTTCGAGAACCGTTTAGTGGTTCCCAAGAACCAGCATCTACGATAGTTGATCCTTAAGGAGGCTCATGAATCTCCTCTCACCATTCATCCGGGTAGTACCAAGATGTATCAGGACCTACGCCAGAGGTTCTGGTGGACTAGGATGAAGAGAGAAATTGCTCAGTATATTGCTAATTGCGACGTCTGTCGTCGTGTAAAAGCAGAGCATCAACGGCCTGCTGGCACCCTTCAACCCTTAGCTATTCCTGAATGGAAATGGGATAAAATTGGTATGGATTTCATTACCAGTTTTCCCAGGACCAAGAGAGGGAATAATGCTATTTTCGTCGTTGTCGATCGTCTTTCCAAAGTAGCCCATTTCCTACCTGTTCGTGAGAGTATAACCGCTAGTCAGCTGGCAGACTTATACATCTCCCGAATAGTGTCTCTCCATGGTGTTCCTTTGGAAATTAACTCGGATCGAGGAAGTATTTTCACCTCTCGATTTTGGGAAAGTTTCCAAAATGCTATGGGAACCCATCTCTCCTTTAGCACCGCTTTCCACCCTCAGTCGAGTGGTCAAGTGGAACGCGTCAACCAGATTCTAGAAGACATGCTTCGAGCCTCTGTTATCTCATTCGGAATGGATTGGGAGAAGTGCCTTCCATTTGCCGAATTCGCTTACAACAACAGCTATCAATCTAGCTTGGGTAAAGCCCCTTTTGAAGTTCTCTATGGACGACAGTGTCGAACACCCCTTAACTGGTCAGAGACCGGGGAAAGACAATTCTTTGGCCCGGATATGATTCAGGAAGCAGAAGAACAAGTTCGCATCGTTCGTGAAAAGTTGAAAACAGCCCAATCTCGTCAAAAGAGTCAATATGACCGAAAACATAAGGCTATGACTTTCGAGGTTGACGAGAAGGCTTATCTTCGGGTTACCCCTCTGAAGGGAACCCATCGTTTCGGTATCAAAGGCAAATTGGCTCCTCGTTACATTGGACCTTTTCGCATTCTCGCCAAACGAGGACAAGTTGCCTACCAGTTGGAACTACCTCCGCACCTCTCCAAAGTCCACGATGTCTTCCACGTTTCTCAACTCAGGCGTTGCTTCTCGGATCCTATCCGTGGAGTGGACCACGAAACGCTTGATCTCCAAGATAATCTTACATATCGAGAGTACCCCATTCGTATCCTCGATCAGGCCGAGCGTACCACTCGACGTCATAATATCAAGTTTCTCAAAGTACAATGGTCGCACCATTCTGAGGATGAAGCAACTTGGGAAAGGGAGGATCGTCTTCGACTTGAGTATCCCGCCTTCTTTCCGGAGGAACCCAAATCTCGGGACGAGATTCTTTTGAGTGGGGGTGAGTTGTCACATCCTAGTTAGCCATGCATTAGAGTGTTGCATCATGTTTACTCTTTCATCAAAAACCTGAAATGGGGATGACAGAACCCCCAGTCCCCTCTGAAACCAATTAGGGTTTACTAAAAACTTTTTCAATGAACCTGAAATGCCCTTCTAAAATGCCCATCATTTTTTGTCTTGGTTCAGAACCTCTGCCAAAAGTGATGCACATTTTCCTAGGCCATCTTAGGGTTTTTGAATTAAATCATAAATATTTGAATTTGGGCATTTAAAATTATATAAAATATTTAAATGCTCAAATATCTCCAAACTAAAATGTTTCATGTTGGAAATAATCCAACTATGGACCAGGAGTAGTTTGGTGATTTTAGGAGTTGCCTAAGTATTTTATTTAATTCAACAAAGTTGCAGAAGTATTAAAAAAACAGAAAACAGAAAGAAAATGGAAAAACTTACCTGACGCCTGCTCCCGGCCCACCTGCCGGCCCAGCCCAGCGCCGCTCCAGCGAGCTGCTTGTCGGCCAGGCAGGCAGGCAGGTGCCCGACGGCGACCGCAGCGCGCGCCACGCACCTGCTCGCCGCCTCGCCGCTCCCCTCGCCCGGTGACGTCGTGGATCGGCCTCCCTCGCTCCCCCGAACCCCCCAGACACCCCCTCTCCTCTCCAGCTCCTCCCCCTCGCGCTCCCCCGCCATGACCGACGCCACCATCGCCGTGCCTTCGTCGTAGCCGTGCTCCCCGCCGCCCGTGCGTCCTCTCATCGTGTCCAGGAGCTCCGCCGCTGTCCACTCCATCGAGCAAGCCGAGCCCCGAGCGCTCGCAACGCCCGAGTCCACCGCAACGACCTCGCCCGAACCGCCGTCGCCGGAGATCCCCTTCAACGCCGTCGTCGCTCCGGTCCATCTCCGGCCACACCAAGGGCTTCGTCGCACTCACTGTGAGCTTAGCCATCTTCCCCTTCCTTCCGTTCTTGCTCCCGAGCCGTGTAGCAACCTCCCGGAGCTCAACCGCACCCACCGCCGTGGAGCCCGTCGCCGACGTGCTCCCGGTCACCCTCCGACCACTCCACGGTGTCCATCATGCTCACCGTGTCACTTAGCACCTAGCTAGCCACTCCCCGAGCCTCACCGACCCCTCTAGCGTTAAGTTCGTCTTCGGCCGAACCCCGGTGGCCGCCAAAGTCGTCGCCGGCGCCAACTCCGGCCACCCCGACCCCAACGGATTCCACCAAGAGCTGCGGCTCGTCCTCAGCTCCACTCCGGTGGTCTCCGCGACCCATTTGGTGGCCGAAACGGCCAAAACCACTTCCGCCGCCGCGTCGGGCTCGCCGGCGGCTAAACGCCGGTGCAGCCGACCCGGGTTTGACCACGGGTGGGCCCTGGTTGACTCCCCTGAGTCAATGACAGGTGGGGCCCAGCCCTGTTAATTAAACAGGTTTAGTTTTAATTAAACTTTAATTAATTTAATCACCCTGACATGCGGGACCCACTGTCAGGTTTGACCCAGACGTGTTCCGTTGACCTGCTGACGTCACACTGACGTCAGGCTGACGCAATAATTGATTTTCTGGAATTATTCTAATATAGGAAATTCCAGAATATAATTTAAACTTAAAAAATTCATAACTTTTATTCTGTAACTCCAAATCAGACAAATTATATATGAAAAATGATCAAAAAAATCCAATCTATCCATCTATACTATTTTCATGCATGATTAAACAAGTTAACTTGATGTTTAATGCAGAACAAGGAAAAACACTTTAAAGGGGCCATGTTTGAGTTTGAAATTTGAATCTTTGATTCAAATTGGTTCAAACCCTTCTGGTCTTAGCTGCATTAGCCCAACACACTCATATTGCTATGTTTCATGCATACATCATATTGTTGCACATTGTTTGGTGATGGTTGTGTATCGGTGTTCTTTGCGGCAGGATCTGCCTCCGAGGAGTATCGTGATTACCCTAACGAAGAACCGTATCAGTGCATCGAACCATCAGGCAAGCAACCAACCATTTGATCATATCGATACAATCCCATGTTCTCGCTCCTGCTCTCTTTTACTGCATTAAGACAACGCGTTTCAAACTGCTGTGTGCTACGGTAGTTGAACCCACTTCCTCTGCATGACCTGTCATTGCCATAGTAACTAGATGAAACCCACTAGCATGTGTAGGAGTTGATTGAGCCATATGTATGTGTTGTTCCTACCTTGCTATGCCTGCTATGCTTAGAGTCGTGTCAGGTCTGGTTCATCTGGGTGATGGGCTAGAGTGAAATGATTATGTCGGTAATAAGGGTGGTGTGGTGAACACGATTTGGTAAAGGTATCGATGAGAGGCCATGTAGGAGTACATGGTGGGTTGTTTCATTGAAGCCGACCTTAAGCACTGAGATCTGTATGTGTGATTTAAGAATCAGCTACTACCATGCATTGGGCCCTGAAATATGACCCCGCTCGACTTCTTATTCACCCTAGCTCTCTGTCCAGGAGTTGCAAGTAGTTTCTGGTGTTTGTAGCCTACTGGAGGCCGTGGACAGCGCTGACTGTAGGGGTGGGCTGTGATGCGGTAGGTACGTGGCCGGGTGTACCGAATACCCGTTAGGTATCTCGGGAACCCTGTTCACATCGTTCGGGGCCGTATGGGAAACCTCGGCCGGACTCCCTGCGGATGGAACCCGAATAGGCGATAAACCTGGACTAGAGGCTTAAGTGTTTAGGTAGGTCGTGGTCTACACCCACGTCGGCTTTCGCTTGAAGTCTGCCGAGCACATGTCGTGTGCAGACGCTAAGTGGTGGAAACATGTATGAAGAAGTACACCCCTGCAGGGTTATCATGATCTATTCGAATAGCTGCGTCCGCGGTAAAGGACTACTTGGTTGCCTATACAGTTCATAGACAAGTAAATGGAAACTACTAAAAGCCTCAAGATAAGTGTGAGTGCCGAGGATGGCTCTTCCGTAGGAAGACGGAGGTGGATCCTCGGTAGTGTATTGAATTGGTGAATAGTGGACTCGTGTACGCAAAACCATTTCAAGTTGGAGTCTCGTAGGTTAGCCTAGCCAAGAGTCAAAGCTGGCTTGCTGCAATAACTCCACCAACCCTTCTTGATAATATGCATGTATGTAGGATCTGATGTAAGTCTTGCTGAGTACCTTTGTACTCATGTTGCTATAATTTACATTTTTTACAGAAGACGCTGCAACCCCTTCTGATGGGTTCTACGTAGACGTTGACATCAATGAGTAGGCTAAGGCCCAGGTGGTGATCCTGAGCTTGTGAAGGACCTCGTAGTATAGCTAGGCTTTCCAATCCTCTTTTATTTTACTAGTTGTCTGTACTCAGACAAGTTACTTCCGCTGCTGGTTTGTATGACTGTATGACTTGAATGCTGGGTCGTGTGACCCGTACCGTTGTGTATGTTATGTATGGCTCTCTGAGCCTTAAATAAAGTACTTGTGTCATAGAGTCATGTTGTGATGCCTTGTTGTATTTGCACATATCGAGCATATTGTGTGTATGTTTGAAATGCTTGGTATGTGTGGGATCTGACTATCTAGTTGTTTGTCCTTAGTAGCCTCTCTTACCGGGAAAAGTCTCCTAGTGTTACCTCTGAGCCATGGTAGCTTGCTACTGCTCGGGAACACTTAGGCTGGCCGGCATGTGTCCTTCTTCGTTCCTGTGTCTGTCCCTTCGGGGAAATGTCACGCATTGAGTACCGGAGTCCTGTTAGCCCGCTACAGCCCGGTTTACCGGAGTCCTGCTAGCCCGGTGCTACAGCCCGGACCCACTTGCTGATGACCGACACGTTCGTTGCTGGGTCATGGATGCCTGTCCCTGTAAGTCTGTGCCACTTTGGGTTTACGACTAGTCATGTCAGCTCGGGCTCTTTATCATATGGATGCTAGCGACACTATCATATACGTGAGCCAAAAGGCGCAAACGGTCCCGGGCAAAGGTAAGGCGACACCCGTGGGGTTACCGTGCGTGAGGCCGCAAAGTGATATGAGGTGTTACAAGCTAGATCGATGTGACATCGAGTCGGGGTCCTGACAAAATAGGGAGCTACAACGTGAGCTATTGATCTACAACACAGTTATGCAAGTACTATCAGGACTAAGTTCATGATAAATTAAAGTTCAATTAATCAAATTACTTCAGAACTCCCACTTAGATAGAAATCCCTCTAATCATCTAAGTGATCATGTGATCCATATCAACTAAACCATGTCTGATCATCACGTGAGATGGAGTTGTTTTCAATGGTGAACATCGTTATGTCGATCATATCTACTATATGATTCACGCTCGACCTTTCGGTCTCAGTGTTCCGAGGCCATATTTGCATATGCTAGGCTCGTCAAGTTTAACCCAAGTATTCCGCGTGTGCAAAACTGGCTTGCACCCGTTATATGTGAACATAGAGCTTATCACACCCGATCATCACGTGGTGTCTCGGCACGATGAACTGAAGCAACAGTGCATACTCACGGAGAACACTTATACCTTGAAATTTAGTGAGATATCATCTTATAATGCTACCACCGAACTAAGCAAAATAAGATGCATAAAGGATAAACATCACATGCAATCAAAATAAGTGATATGATATGGCCATCATCATCTTGTGCCTTTGATCTCCATCTCCAAAGCACTGTCGTGATCACCATCGTCACCGGGTTGACACCTTGATCTCCATCGAAGCATCTTTGTCGTCTCGCCAACTATTTCTTCTATGACTATCGCTACCACTTAGTGATAAAGTAAAGCAATTACATGGTGATTGCATTTCATACAATAAAGCGACAACCATATGGCTCCTACCAGTTGCCGATAACTATGTTACAAAACATGATCATCTCATACAATAAAATTTAGCATCATGTGTTGACCATATCACATCACAACATGCCCTGCAAAAACAAGTTAGACGTCCACTACTTTGTTGTTGCAAGTCTTATGTGGCTGCTACGGGCTGAGCAAGAACCGTTCTTACCTACGCACCAAAAACCACAACGCGGTATAGTGATTGCTTTTTGATCTTCAGAAAGAACCCTGTTCATTGAATCCGATTCAACTAAAGTTGGAAAAACTGATGCCCAGTAGCCACCTGTGCGCGAAGCACGTTGGTAGAACTAGTCTCGCGTAAGCGTGCGCGTAATGTCAGTCTGGGCCGCTTCATCCAACAATACCGCCGAATCAAGAATCAACTAGTGATGGCAGGCAATATGTATATACCCACGCCCACAACTCCTTTGTGTTCTACTCGTGCATATAACATCTACGCATAGACCTGGCTCTAATACCACTATTGGGGAATGTAGTAATTTCAAAAAAATCCTACGCACACACACGATCTATCATGGTGATCCATAGCAACGAGAGGGGAAGAGTGTTGTCCACGTACCCTCGTAGACCATAAGCGGAAGCATTATGACAACGCGGTTGATGTAGTTGTACGTCTTCACGATCCGACCGATCCTAGTACCAGAAGTTCGGCACCTCCGCGATCTGCACATGTTCAGCTCGATGACGTCCCACGAACTCTCGATCCAGCTGAGTGTCGAGGGAGAGCTTTGTCAGCATGATGGCGTGATGACGATGATGATGAAGCTACCAGCGCAGGGCTTCGCCTAAGCACTACGACGATATGACCGAGGTGGATTATGGTGGAGGGGGCCACCGCGCACGACTAAGGGATCAATTATCAACTTGTATGTTCTAGGGTGCCCCCTGCCCCCGTATATAGAGGAGCAAGGGGGAGGCCGGCCGGCCCTTGGGGCGCACCAAGGAGGGGAAGAGTCCTCCTCCTAGTAGGAGTAGGACTCCCCCTTTCCTAGTCCAACTAGGAGGAGGAAGGGGGAAGGAAGAAGAGGGAGAGAAGAGAAGGAAAGGGGGGTGCCGCCCCCCTTCCCTAGTCTAATTAGGACTAGAGGGGAGGGGCGTGCGGCCTTGCCTTGGTCGGCCCTCTCTCTCCCCACTAAGGCCCACGTGGCCCATTAGTTCCCCCGGGGGTTCCGATAACCCCTGGCACTCCGATAATTATCCGGTGACCCCCGGAACTCATCTGGTGTCCGAATATAGTCATCCAATATATCAATCTTTATGTCTCGACCATTTCGAGACTCCTCATCATGTCTGTGATCACATTCGGGACTCCGAACTATCTTAGATAAATCAAAACACATAAACTCATAATACCGATCACCACCGAACGTTAAGCGTGTGGACCCTACGGGTTTGAGAACCATGTAGAAATGACCGAGACACATCTCCGATCTATCACCAATAGCGGAACCTGGATGCTCATATTGGCTCCCATATATTCTACGAAGATCTTTATCGGTCAAACTATATAATGATATACGTTGTTCCCTTTGTCATCTGTATGTTACTTGCCCGAGATTCGATCGTCGGTATCTCAATACCTAGTTCAATCTCGTTACCGATAAGTCTCTTACTCGTTCCGTAAAGCATCATCCCATAACTAACTCATTAGTCACATTGCTTGCAAGGCTTATAGTGATGTGCATTACCGAGAGGGCCCAGAGATACCTCTCCGATACTTGGAGTGACAAATCCTAATCTTGATCTATGCCAACTCAACAAACACCATCGGAGACACCTGTAGAGCATCTTTGTAGTCACCCAGTTACGTTGTGACGTTTGATAGCACACTAAGTGTTCCTCTGGTATTCGGGAGTTGCATGTTCTCATAGTCATAGGAACATGTATAGGCTATGGAGAAAGCAATAGCAATAAACTAAACGATCATCATGCTAAGCTAACGGATGGGTCAAGTCAATCACATCATTCTCCAATGATGTGATCCCGTTAATCAAATGACAACTCATGTCTATGGTCAGGAAACATAACCATCATTGATTCAACGAGCTAGTCAAGTAGAGGCATACTAGTGACACTCTGTTTGTCTATGTATTCACACATGTACTAAGTTTCCGGTTAATGCAATTATAGCATGAATAATTAACATTTATCATGATATAAGGAAATATAAATAACAACTTTATTATTGCCTCTAGGGCATATTTCCTTCAACTCGGGCCCTAGTGACAAGTATTAAGCACATCAAAGTCATAGCAACATCAATCTCAGAAGATAGTGGATACTAGGGATCAACCCTAACAAAACTAACTCTATTACATGATAAATATCATCCAAACCATCACCGTCCAGCAAGCCTACGATGGAATTACTCACCCCCGATGGTGAGCATCATGAAATTAGTGATGGAGGAAGGTTGGTGATGATGATGGAGACGAATCCCCCTCTCCGGAACCCTGAACGGACTCCAGATCAACCCTCCCGATGAAGAACAGGAGGCGGCGGTAGCTCCATATCGTAAAATGTGATGAATCCTTCTCTTTGATTTTTTTTCCTCCGTGAATAGGTACTTATAGAGTTGGAATTAGGGTCGGAGGAGGTCCAGGTGTCGGTGTCAAAACCGGTGGATCTCGGGTAGGGGGTCCCGAACTGTGCGCCTAGGATCGATGATAACATGAGACAGGGGACACGATGTTTACCCAGGTTCGGGCCCTCTTTATGGAGGTAATACCCTATGTCCCGCTTGATTGGTCTTCATGAATATGGGTGTTACAAGAGTTGATCTACCATGAGATCGTAATGGCTAAATCCTAGAAGCCTAGCCTGTATGACTATGGTAATGAATATCTCCTTTCTGGACTAACCCCTCCGGTTTATATAGACACCGGGGGGATCTTGGGTTTACATAGAGTCGGTTACATAAGAAGGGATCTTCATCTTCATTCACTAAGCTTGCCTTCCACGCCAAGGAGAGTCCAATCCGGACACGGGTACATTCTTCGGCCTTCATGTCTTCACAACCCATTAGTCCGGCTCATGGATAATAGGCCGAACGCCCGATGACCCCTTAGTCCAGGACTCCCTCAGTAGCCCCTAAACCTGGCTTCAATGACGAGGAGTCCGGCGCACGGATTGTCTTCGACATTGCAAGGCGGGTTCCCTTCTATCTGAACTTCAAGATAGTCTCAGATGCGATGATAGTATCCGGACCTGTCACACACACACCATACATAACCACAGAGAGAATATATTTTTCCACGAGTCTAATCTGCTGACATCTTTTTACAACATGACATCACGTCTGCCCGGTCACAATTCGAAACCGCTTTCATGTTTCGACGCCCCACGTCCTGAGACGCGGTTGCCATTGGCACGTCTTGTCAAAGCAGATATCGTGTCCCCTTATCGCGGGATTCTCATCAATGCGGGCATGGGTAACCCAACCGTGTCGTTTATACAGCTCTTAGGAATAGGCGAATCTTAAGGCGAGTGAGGAGGCGTTTAATATTCGTTGCCTCTATAAGGGGATAAGGATTCCCTCTTCCTCTCTCACGCCCTCTCTCTGTCTTCGCCTTTCCAATCTCGAGCTCCAGCACCCAAGTTCTCATCTCCTTTCCACTCAAGCAACCATGTCTAGATCCGGAGGTCAAGGCAAGTGGATGGTCTCCTCTGTCAAGCAGGAAAACATTATGGAGCTTCGGGCAGCCGGATACTTGGCAACGGAGATCACTCACCGCCTGCCGACCGTGGGACAAGTCATCCCCATGCCGAAGCCCACCGAGAGGGTAGTGTTCATCCTCCTTTTCTTCCGCGGGCTAGGGTTTCCACTCCACCCTTTCATCCGCGGGCTGATGTATTATTAGGGGATAGATTTCTGGGATAGATTTCTATGATCTGTCCCCGAATTCCTTCCTCAACATCTCACCGTTTATCATCGTGTGTGAGGCTTTCCTCCGCATCCAACTACACTTCAGGCTGTGGCTCAAAGTCTTTAACGTGAAGCCAAAGGTGGTGGATGGTCAGGACGCGGAGTGCGGATGAGCCATGGTGAGCAAGCTATCCAACATCTCCTGGCCCAAAGGTACTTTTGTGGACACGATAAAGGAGTGGCGGAAGCAGTGGTTCTACATCACAGAACCTCGCAGCACCACCTGGGCCACAACTTGCGAATTCCGCTCTGGCGCTCCCATGTGACTCACCTCCTGGGTCGAGAAGAGTCCGGACTGGTGTTCACCTGACAAGCTGATAGCGCTGCAGACATGCATTCAAACCATGGTAACCAAGAACGTCAAGCTCGTTGATGTGATCCAGGTTATGCTACTTCGCCGGATCCTTCCATGCGAGCGCCGAAGCCACCCTCTGTAGGAGTTCAACCCGAAGAAGCACCAGATCCTGGTGAGGCTCTTCGAGACTACTCACGAAGGTGCATGTAAGTTGCTCTTTAAGGGCAATGAGAAACCGCCAGCTGCAGATTCAGATCGCGGGCACAATGCTAAACACCTTGCTAGCGAGGTATGTCCTTTTTGATGCATTCTCCACTTGTTTGTTTCAAGGATGATGCCTGATCTTTTATTGTTGCTTTTTCAGGACTGGATGGAGAGGGCGAAGCGGATCTAGTGTCCGGCTCCACTGCTTGAAGAACCGGTCATCCCGCGTCTAGCGAAGATGCTGGCGCCGGAGCCTTATAAGGCGCTGGAGAAGAAGGCCAAGAAAAAGGCCAAGGGGGCCAAGAGTGGCCCCCGTCTCAAGGGCACTTCGGACGTAACGTCTGAAGACGATGAAGCTCATTCCTCTGTCCTTGAGGACAATGGCGAGGAAGAGGAGGAGGAGGAGGAAAACAACCCTCCCCCTAAGGAGAGGAAGAAGAAGAGGGCGGCTTCGGCGCATCCGGAGGCGGAAATGCCCAAGAAGGGGAAGGGCATCCCAACGGTCAATACCGCATGGGACGTTGACATCAGTCCGGTACGACGCCCCCACACTAAGCCCCAGGCCGCATCATAAATGACATGGCTCGCTCATGCGCGCATTCAACCCTTTCTCTTCATTATCTTGATATAGTTAATTGTACTATTGCAGTCCGGCCCGCGACATTATCTAGCAATCCTGTAGGATCTTGAAGTAGATGTGTCTAGAGGGGGGTGATTAGACACTTAATACTAAAGTTGCAATTTTTAAGCTTTTTCGGTTTAAGTGGAGTTTACGCATAATTTCAACATTCACAATACATATCAAGCAAGCATGCAAACAGTGTATAGGCAGCGGAAAATAAAGCATGCAACTTGCAAGAATGTAAAGGGAAGGGTTTGGAGAATTCAAACGCAATTGGAGACACGGATGTTTTTCCCGTGGTTCGGATAGGTGGTGCTATCCTACATCCACGTTGATGGAGACTTCAACCCACGAAGGGTAACGGTTGCACGAGTCCACGGAGGGCTCCACCCATGAAGGGTAATGGTTGCGCGAGTCCACAAAGGGCTCCACCCACGAAGGGTCCACGAAGAAGCAACCACCCACGAAGGGTCCACGAAGAAGCAACCTTGTCTATCCCACCATGGCCATCGTGCACGAAGGACTTGCCTCACTAGCGGTAGATCTTCACGAAGTAGGCGATCTCCTTGCCCTTACAAACTCCGTGGTTCAACTCCACAATCTTGTCGGAGGCTCCCAAGTGACACCTAGCCAATCTAGGAGACACCACTCTCCAAGAAGTAACAAATGGTGTGTTGATAATGAACTCCTTGCTCTTGTGCTTCAAATGATAGTCTCCCCAACACTCAACTCTCTCTCATAGGATTTGGATTTTGTGGAAAGAAGATTTGAGTGGAAAGCAACTTGGGGAAGTCTAGAGATCAAGATTCATATGGTAGGAATGGAATATCTTGGTCTCAACACATGAGTAGGTGGTTCTCTCTCAGAACATATGAGTTGGAATTGTGTATGTGTTCTGATGGCTCTCTCCATGAATGAAGAGGAGGTGGAGGGGTATATATAGCCTCCACACAAAATCCAACCGTTACACACAGTTTTCCAATCTCGGTGGGACCGAATCAACAAACTCGGTCGGACCGAAAAGGTAAACCTAGTGACCGTTAGAGATTTTCGGTGGGACCGACTGGATCAACTCGGTGGGACCGATGTGCTAGGGTTAGGGTAAATCCAAAACTCGGTTTGACCGATTACTCAAACTCGGTGGGACCGATTTGGGTAATAAGTGAAACAGAGAGTTGGCCAAGCAAACTCGGTGGGGCCGATTGCATATCTCGGTGGGACCGAAAATATTGCAATAGGTAATAGAGAGTTTGCAAGCCCATCTCGGTGAGACCGAGATCCCATCGGTGAGACCGAACTGATTAGGGTTTCTAGCAGTGGCTATGACAGGTGAAACTCGGTGGCGCCGGATAGGAATAATCGGTAGGTCCGAGTTTGGCTTTGGGTTTAGGTCATATGTGGAAGTGGGAAAGTAGCTGAGGATTTTGGCGCATATCATTAAGCACATGAAGCAAGAGGCTCATTAAGCAACACCTCATCCCTCCTTGATAGTATTGGCTTTTTCTATGGATTCAATGTGATCTTGGATCACTAAAATGTAAAATGAAGAGTCTTGAGCTTGAAGCTTTAGCCAATCCTTTGTCCTTAGCATCTTGAAGGAGTTCCCACAACCTTTAGTCCATGCCACTCCATTGTTGAACTTATCTGAAACATGCTAGATAGAAATGTTAGTCCAACAAGAGATATGTTGTCATCAATTATCAAAACCACCTAGGGAGCACTTCTGCTTTCAATCTCCCCCTTTTTGGTAATTGATGGCAACATACATCAAAGCTTTAGATAAAGATATAAAGAACAGCAAGTAAAGCTTTGGAAGGACATGTAACAAGCATAGGCTCCCCCTACATGTATGCACTCATGCAAATATGAAATATAGAGGCATGTGAGAGCATAACCATGACAGAGTAGGCAATGTGTTACATGCATCTTGGCCATATGCATCAGAGCAAAAGATTATCAAGGAAAATACCTTCATGCTCATGAGTCCTTCTTGCAAACAGTATGTACATAAGCAAGAACTCCTCATACTCATGATTTTGATGCATATACTTACCTTGTGGTCTTGAGTTGGCTTAGGATGGAATGAACCTTCACAAACAAAGTTAGATAACACAGGTACATCCACTAGCCAGAGCAAACAAAAGAAACCACAAGAATACCAAGACTGGGATGACATGTAGAGAGTGAGTACAAGGTACCACATTGGATTCAACATGTCCCCAAGAATAAAGATATGCAATGAATTTGACTGATTTTTTCCCTTAGGTGTCTTGCTCCCCCTGAATCTTACATGGGATATTGGGAGAAGATAGGGAACAGAAAATCAGAGCTGAAAGATACAAATGGATAGAACTTAATGCAAATACATGTCTTTCCCCCAAAAGGGCATGTGACATCTCTCCTCTTGAACATCAAGCATCTGGGATCCTTGAGTATTCTCTCCCCGTGGAAGTCTCTCTCTCCCCTTTAATACTTTCTCTCTTGTAGGTTTGGTCCTTGAGACTTTTTCTCTCCCTTGATGTGATCTCTCTCTCCTACAAGCTTTGATGTGATCTCTCTCTCCCCCTTTGACATCAATTTCCAAGAAGGGCTTTCTGGAATCCGTCGTATAGGTTTGGTCCTTGAGACTCAGCACAAAGCAATGGATAAAACTGTGATGCTTGTAGAGGACAAGATTTATTGAGTAGAGCTGGATCAGAAGAAATATAGAACAAGTGGCAGACTGTTTTTCCTGTTGCGAAGTTGGTGGCACCGAGTGGTATGTTTCGGTGGCACCGAAAAGATTCAGTTGGACCGAAAATTACAAGTTGGTGAAACCGAGTTCACGCAGAGAAAAACACTTGTCACCTCAGCTCACTAGACATGTAGGATCTCACAAAGATTTGCAATGAATTACCTGAAGGATTTGCAAGGAATTAAATGCAGAAAATGCACAACATAAATAGAAAGAAAAGAGAAGAGACTGAAAAATCTAGATGGAGTTTTTTTTTGTTTTTGAAAAAAAGAAAGAAACTAAACATGCATGAGATACACACAAAAAGAACACAAGAGAACTTCATCTAGAGTTGGGCGGTGACATAGTCACCTATGTTAGAGTATATTGACTTAGGAGTCAAGTGAGAACACTTGATCATAGGTCATACTCATCGTTTAAGCTCAAAATGGGGTTACCATTTTTCGTTTAAGCATCTTGATGTATTCACATCTTGTTGAGTTGCTTTGACTCATGTCTTGGAGTAAAGCTTCTCTAAGATGGAATAACATACCTTGGGTGGTGGTGTGGTTCTTGCTCATGTAGTTGAACTTGTGTGGGTGCTCAAGGTTGATGTAGCTCATCAAGAGTTGGGAGCACCACTTGGAGTTTGAGTTCATCTACCTACATGGGTTAGTTCTTGCAAGGAAGAGCACTTGTGTATCCAAAAATGACAATCATGAAGCTAAACATAGAATTTGTCAAAGGATATGTTTGAATAGTTTTGTGCTTCCTTGTCTTCAACCACCATTGTGTAGAGTCTTGGTGATGTAGAGATTGCTCAAGATGTGAGTGAGTCGCAATCTCATGGAATTAGATTCAACCAAGCACCTACATGGGTTAGACAACATGCAAGGTGCAAATATTTTCAACACATAAGATAGTTATCATAAGAGATATATCATGGATTAGTCATAAGCTCATGTCTTGCATGTATCAGTGGAGTTTCTACTCCAAGTTCAAAGCATCAATGATGTTCAATTCTCCTCTCAACCTGCAAAACACTTTCTCATCAAGAGGTTTAGTAAATATATCCGCTAATTGCTTATCGGTGCGAACATGCTTAAGATCAATGTCACCCTTAGCAACATGATCTCGAATTAAATGATGACGAACTTCAATATGCTTAGTTCAAGAATGTTGTACAGGATTATGACCAATTTTGATAGCACTTCCATTGTCACAAAGTAGTGGAACATGTTTCACATAGATCCCATAATCTTTAAGAGTTTGGGTCATCCAAAGTAATTGAGCACAACATGAACCAGCGGCAATGTATTCCGCTTCGGCGGTGGATAAGGATACCGAGTTTTGTTTCTTGGAAGACCAAGACACAAGAGATCTACCAAGAAATTGACAAGTACCCGAAGTGGACTTTCTATCAACCTTATCTCCGGCATAATCCAAGTCGGAATAGCCAACAAGATCAAAAGAAGACCTCTTAGGATACCAAATGCCAAAATTTGGTGTATGGATTAAATATCTCACTATCCTTTTCACAACCTTAAGATGACATTCTTTAGGAGCAGCTTGATATCGTGCACACATGCACACACTTAGCATAATATCGGGACGTGAAGCACATAGGTATAACAATGAACCAATCATAGAGCGATAAACCTTTTGATCAACCGGTTCACCATCTTTGGTCAAATCATTATGTCCACTAGTAGGCATGGGTGTAGACATACCTTTGCATTCTTGCATATTGAACTTCTTGAATAAGTCCTTGGTGTACTTTGTTTGAGAGACAAATGTACCTTCCTTAGTTTGCTTGATTTGCAAACCGAGAAAGAATTTGAGTTCGCTCATCATAGACATCTCAAACTTCTCTGACATTTGCTTTCCAAACTTTTCACTAAAGAGAGGGTTAGTTGAACCAAATATGATATCATCAACATAAATTTGGCATACAAATAGTTCTCCATTAACCCTTTTAGTAAAAAGAGCAGAATCAATTTTACCAATTTCAAAACCACTTGTAGTAAGGAACTTGGTCAAGCATTTATACCATGCTCTAGGAGCTTGTTTAAGACCATAAAGAGCTTTGTGAAGTTTGTAAACATGATTTGGTTTCTTAGGATTGATAAAACCGGGAGGTTGTTTGACATAAACTTCCTCCTCTATTTCACCATTTAGAAAAGCACTTTTGATGTCCATTTGGTACAAGGTGATATTATGGTGATTAGCATAGGCAAGTAAGATGCGAATGGACTCAAGTCTAGCAACGGGAGCATATGTCTCACCATAGCCCATACCTTCGACTTGTGTGTATCCTTGGGCGACGAGACGTGCTTTGTTGCGAACCACTTGTCCATCTTCATCTTGCTTGTTGCGAAACACCCATTTGGTACCAATGATGTTGTGGTTGTTGTCGGGCTTCTCAACTAATGTCCAAACTTGGTTTCTCTCAAAGTTGTGTAGCTCTTCATGCATAGCGTTTATCCAATCCGGATCTTCCAATGCTTCTTCAACCTTCATAGGTTCAATGCTAGAGATGAATGAATAGTTTTCACAAAAGTTAGCTAAACGAGTCTTTGAGCGAGTGATTCTCCCGGTTTGTATATCATTTAAGATTTGCTCGACGGGATGATCTTTGGCAATTCTTGCTCGAACTCGTGAGAGCTTTTGCTTGGGTCTTTGTCAAACATCTTCTTCATCTTGTTCTTCTTCTTGGTCTTCTTCATTGTTGACATTGTCGTTCTCTTGTCGTGGTGGAGAAGGAGGTTGTTGATGTTCGTCTTGATGTATTTCCTCGTTTTCTTCATCTTGGTATGTCCCACTTGTGGATGCTTCCGTGTCAATTCTTGGTTCACTTTGTCGTGAAGTAGAAGCTTCCACTTGGACAGATGAAGTACTCTCCTTCACCTCCGTTGGACGAATTTTGCCAATGGACAAGTCTTGGATTGCTTCTGAAGGGTCTTTGTCTCCTACATCAATTGGCAATTGCTCTACTTGCGAGCCATTAGATTCATCAAACTTCACATCTACCGTCTCTTCAACCTTTCGGGTGAAATTGTTGTAGACACGGTAAGTGTGAGAGTTTGAGCCATAACCAAGTAGGAAACCTTCATGAGATTTAGGAGCAAACTTTGAACGACGATGCTTATCAAGAATGTAGCACTTTGAGCCGAATACTCGAAAGTATCCAACTTGGGGTTTGTTACCGGTGAGAAGCTCGTATGCCGTCTTGCCGAGTAGCTTGTGAAGATATAAGAAATTTGTTGCGTGACAAGCTATCTCAACCGCTTCTGCCCAAAAGTGCTTCGGTGTCTTGTATTCATCAAGCATCGTTCTTGCCATTTCGATGAGCGTCCGGTTCTTCCTCTCAACAACTCCATTTTGTTGAGGTGTGTACGTAGCCGAGAACTCGTGTGAAATCCCTTCTTCGTCAAGAAAGGTGTCCACATTTGTGTTCTTGAACTCCGTTCCGTTGTCACTCTGAACCTTCTTGATCTTCACGTCAAACTGATTTTGGGCCTTCCTAGCGAAGTTTCTGAAGATCTTCTGGACCTACGACTTGTCATTAAGAAAGAACACCCACGTAAATCTTGAAAAATCATCAACTATAAGTAGACCAAAAGAATTTCCACCGAGACTCTTGTAGGCGTTGGGACCAAAAAGATCCATATGAAGTAGCTCGAGTGGCCTCCTTGTGGTCATGATGTTCTTCACGGGATGTCTTCCTCCAACCTGTTTACCTGCTTGACAAGCACTGCAAAGTCTATCCTTATCAAATATGACATCGTTAACTCCAAGGATATGATTTCCTTTAATAAGCTTGTCAAGGTTTCTCATGCCAACGTGACCTAGTCGTCTATGCCACAACCAACCTTTTGAGGATTTAGCAATAAAGCAAGTTTTAGGTTGTGCCTTTTTAGAGAAATCGACAATGTAAAGATCACCTCTATGCATACCGGTAAAGACCATTTTATGATTGTCTCGACGAAATACTTGGCACTCTACCTCAGTAAATAGGACATTCAAACCAAAATCAGCAAGTCTAGATACTGAAAGTAAGTTGTAGCCAAGAGATTCGACGAGCATGACATTTTGAATGGAAGTATCATGTGAGATGGCCACCTTACCAAGGCCAACCACTTTACCCTTTGAATTATCACCAAAGGTGACATATTTTCGAGGTCCGTCATTTTCAGCAAGCTCACGGAACATCTCTTCATCTCCGGTCATATGATCAGTACATCCACTATCAAGAACCCATTCCTTTCCTCCTGACTCATATCCCCGAAGATTTGCCATAAGACCAAAATGTCTCATTGCATCATCAAGATCGAAGTCACAATCATCATCATCATAGTATCCATGTTCACCATGATCTTGTGACTCATCATTTCCTAGAGAGGGTAATTCATTAGATAAATGATCATCAAAGTGGTCACCTTTATGAATTCTTATAGCTTCGAATATGATATCACTAATGATTCCAACATCTCCTTTAGCATGCTTAAGATTGGTAAGTTCAAATAGACAATTACCAAAACTAGGATCACTAGAGTTCATCTTACTCAAGGCAATAGATTTATGGAGAATTTCATCCAAAGTTTTCAAGGAATGATCGGGAAATCGTTCCTCAAGAAATTTCCATATAGTATAGGCACAATTAAGAGTAAGCAAACTAGCAATCAAATTTTTGGGCAATCCTCTAATGATGAGCTCAATAGTTCTAAGATTGCGAATCATGTCAATATCTTCATCTAGGGTAGGATTCAAAGGATCAATATGAGGTGCACAAGGGCTAGCAATATACTTGTTCAAATGATATTGATTGAAAATTACAAGCATCTCATTTTTTCACTCATGAAAATACTCTCCATCAAGAATAGGCACTCTATGTCTAAGACTCCCTAAGGTAGACACATCCATCTTCCTCCAATGGTGATTAAACCAAGGCAATGGAGACCAAAGCTCTGATACCACTTGTAGGATCTTGAAGTAGATGTGTCTAGAGGGGGGGGGGTGATTAGACAGTTAATGCTAAAGTTGCAATTTTTAAGCTTTTTCGGTTTAAGTGGAGTTTAGGCACAATTTCAACATTCACAATACATATCAAGCAAGCATGCAAAGAGTGTATAGGCAGCGGAAAATAAAGCATGCAACTTGCAAGAATGTAAAGGGAAGGGTTTGGAGAATTCAAACGCAATTGGAGACACAGATGTTTTTCTCGTGGTTCGGGTAGGTGGTGCTATCCTACATCCACGTTGATGGAGACTTCAACCCACGAAGGGTAACGATTGCGCGAGTCCACGGAGGGCTCCACCCATGAAGGGTAATGGTTGCGCGAGTCCACGAAGGGCTCCACCCACGAAGGGTCCACGAAGAAGCAACCACCCACGAAGGGTCCACGAAGAAGCAACCTTGTCTATCCCACCATGGCCATCGCCCACGAAGGACTTGCCTCACTAGCGGTAGATCTTCATGAGGTAGGCGATCTCCTTGCCCTTACAAACTCCTTGGTTCAACTCCACAATCTTGTCGGAGGCTCCCAAGTGACACCTAGCCAATCTAGGAGACACCACTCTCCAAGAAGTAACAAATGGTGTGTTGATAATGAACTCCTTGCTCTTGTGCTTCAAATGATAGTCTCCCCAACACTCAACTCTCTCATAGGATTTGGATTTTGTGGAAAGAAGATTTGAGCGGAAAGCAACTTGGGGAAGGCTAGAGATCAAGATTCATATGGTAGGAATGGAATATCTTGGTCTCAACACAAGAGTAGGTGGTTCTCTCTCAGAACATATGAGTTGGAATTGTGTGTGTGTTCTGATGGCTCTCTCCACGAATGAAGAGGAGGTGGAGGGGTATATATAGCCTCCACACAAAATCCAACCGTTACACACAGTTTTCCAATCTCGGTGGGACCGAATCAACAAACTCGGTCGGACCAAAAAGGTAAACCTAGTGACCGTTAGAGATTTTTGGTGGGACCGACTGGATCAACTCAGTGGGACCGATGTGCTAGGGTTAGGGTAAATCCAAAACTCGGTTTGACCGATTACTCAAACTCGGTGGGACCGATTTGGGTAATAAGTGAAACAGAGAGTTGGCCAAGCAACTCGGTGGGGCCGATTGCATATCTCGGTGGGACCGAAAATATTGCAATAGGTAACAGAGAGTTTGCAAGCCCATCTCGGTGAGACCGAGATCCCATCGGTGAGATCGAACTGATTAGGGTTTCTAGCAGTGGCTATGAGAGGTGAAACTCGGTGGCGCCGGATAGGAATAATCAGTAGGTCCGAGTTTGGCTTTGGGTTTAGGTCATATGTGGAAGTGGGAAAGTAGCTGAGGATTTTGGAGCATATCATTAAGCACATGAAGCAAGAGGCTCATTAAGCAACACCTCATCCCTCCTTGATAGTATTGGCTTTTCCTATGGACTCAATGTGATCTTGGATCACTAAAATGTAAAATGAAGAATCTTGAGCTTGAAGCTTTAGCCAATCCTTTGTCCTTAGCATCTTGAAGGAGTTCCCACAACCTTTAGTCCATGCCACTCCATTGTTGAACTTATCTGAAACATGCTAGATAGAAATGTTAGTCCAACAAGAGATATGTTGTCATCAATTATCAAAACCACCTAGGGAGCACTTGTGCTTTCAAATCCTCATCTGGAGGTTCGTTGGCTCCGTCGGAGATGGCGAGCATGTCGTCGCCGCCTGCTTATTCCCTCGGGGCCAGGGACGACACCGAAGTGTTATCCCGGAGGACTGCGACGAACCAGGGAGGAGCCCAGGACGCTGTCCGGGAGGCGCCACAAGGCGAGACCTCCACTACCGGACACATGGGGGAGCCGATCCCCATGGAGACTGGCGAAGAGGGCCGCGTCTAATTTGGCCCTTAGCCGAATACGATTCCGGATATCCATATGGCTCCGAAGTCGGGCGAGCAGCCCCCTTTGAAGGAGGGGGTGTGCCGCTTCCACCAGTGGCCCCTGTCCATCCAGGGGCACCGGATAACCTGATGGAGGTGCTTCGAGGCGCCTCCGTCGTGGACGAGCACCGTTTCCTTATGGGTGCGGTGATCGAGAGGATTCAGTCCGCCAAGAGTGGACTGAATGAAGCCTGCAGCAGCCTGCTGATAGGTTTCGAGGTAAGAAAGAGAAAAAAACCATGTAGACAATAGCCCCTGAGATACTGTCCGGTGTTCGGTAAGAAGAACCGGACAGAGGATCAATCTTTTGTTATAGGAGACTAACGTAATATGGATGGATAAGCAGGCGTCGTTGTTGGCAGCAACCTCGCATGTTGCCGAAGTCTCTGAACTGAGGCATAGGCTGGAACGGACCGAGATCAAGCTCGGCGAGGTTAAGGTTTGGCTCCAGGAGAAGGAAGGTGAGTGACGACTTGCTGTGTGTTCGGAAGGAGTAGGTGTTGTATATCGACCGCAATGTCATGATATGTGTAGGAGCCGCGACCAAGTCGAGGCCCTAAGGAAGGCCCTGGGCGAGGCCGAGGAGAAGGCCATCCAGCAACAAGCCGCCCGTGAGAAACTCAAGGTCCAGGTCAAAGAAGTCCAGCATGAGCTCCAGGATGCGGTGAAAAAATGCGAGGCCTTGGAGCATGATGCGTCGGTTCAAGGGGCCGAACTCGCCAAGGCTCGTCAGAGCACGGAGACCGCACGGAATGAGGCCCAGGCCGCCCTCCAGGAGATCCAGGAGGCCAAGAAGATCATGGCGGGTAAGGCATTTAAGATGCAAAGCAAGTATGCGGGGAAGCAGTACCTTTTACTAACCCAGGTTCGGAGTTCCCCAGGAGCTTTTGCGGATTTACCATGCAGTGTATCAGACGCCGCGGAGTTCTATCGAGCCGAAGGAGGGGGCTCTACGGAGAAGCTATTCTGGTCGCAGTATGCGGTGCTAGAGCATCCCGTGTCCTTCACCGATCAGCTGAAACAGCTGGTGGAGCTGCATAGGGTGGCCGAACTAGCCATTAAGGATTTGATAATCCGGCTATGGCCAGCCGAAGCTATGCCAGGCAGCTACTTCGGACTCATGAGGCGGATGGTAAACGCCTGTCCTCAGCTGGACGTCAAGCGCTCGGCCTGCATTGAAGGTGCGTGCATGGCCTTTGCCCGTTTCAAGATGTAGTGGGCGAAGATGGACGCCGTCGAGGTGACCAGAGGGCCACCGGAGGGCAAGGAGAACCGCACACCCGAACGGTATTTTGCGGATGTCCTGGAGGGGTCTCGCCTTGCGGCAGCACAATGTTCGTAGGACGTTGTATTTGAATAAATGTATTCATGTTGCCCTTGCCTTGTATTATGAAAAACAAAGCCTGTTTTGGTAATGTAATTTTGTTATGCTTTAATTGTTTCCTCTTGTGCGGCCGTGTTGTATGTAATCTGAGGGTTGGCGAGTCATCGGCTTCTGCCCTCACGTAGGTAGTACGGAGGTGTTCGGGATGGAATCTAAACAATCTTGACCCAATTATATGGTCCTTGAAGGAGTTGTTTAGCGCAACGAACAAGGCAATCAGACTATACGGCTTAAACGCCCTCACTTAGCCATAGGAGTTTTATAATAAAGCGTGGGTGCAGCCCCTGGTCCAAACCAGAGTGCTATCAACATCTGATCGGGAAGTGTCGATCTTTCGCATAATGCGAAAAAAATCTCCAACGATTTGTAACCCTCGAACAGCTAACCGGCTCTCGCCGTATCATGATAGTCAGTTTTTGGCTTTCTCTACTGAGGCGCTCATCTAGTCAAGGCCAGGGCACAATCGCAGTAGTTCTCCCTTTACTACCCTGGCCGATTTAGCAGAACGTAGGGTAGCAAGCACAGGAGCCGGGCAACCCAACTATTGACCAAAGACATGATTTGGAGCCAATGCATATAATGCTAAATTCGGGGTGTCGAACTTATCTTTAAGGAGTGTTCAGACTTTGTTGCCGTATCATGGGGCGATGGGGAGGCCCTGGCAAATGTGAAGCGTACCAGAGTGTACGGTTGCTAGTAAATAAGTAATATAAAGGAAAACAGAGGGAGAACAGAGATAGGATCTGGAGCCCTTGAACTTGGATCATGAACTATTTCCATTATAGTTGGGTTAATGCGTCCAAGCACATTGGTACAAAATAATGCAATAAGCAAACGGCTATTTGACATGCCACAACTGGAGGCGAGCTGCGCGTGGGTCCCGAGAACGGTTAGAGTAATCGTTGGATTGGCCTCTAGGGCTGCCCATGTACGCATGTGCACCATGTCGATCCGGTGTATTTGCCCTTTGACAGGACCATATATTAGGCCGTCGAAAGAGGCCCGCATAAGAGAAACCTGCGAAAAAGGGAAAAAGGAAATAGTAAAGTTATATGTGTGTCCGGGATCGGTGTAGCCGAACTGTACATCCCGGGCTAGCTTGTGCCTCCGTCGATGTAGTCCATGGAATTTTGAGTGCGTAATTATGTACGCGTGGTACAAATGCCACTACTTCATCGGGACTGGGACAGAGGCCGAATTTCTAATCGAGCTCTTGATGAGCCGCGCTGTCCTGTTGCAGTGTAGTCCGGAATCTCTTAATGATGTCCAGGGGCTCGGCAGCCGGACTATGGTGCTGCTTGAGAAGGCCTCTCCGCACCTCTGCTGCTAGGGCGGCGGTGTGCTCTTTTGTTCGGAGGGAGCATTCAGTATTGCCATTGACTGTTATGACGCCGCGTGGACCGGGCATCTTGAGCTTGAGATAAACATAGTGTGGCACTACGTTGAATCTAGCAAACGCGGTTCGTCCGAGCAGTGCGTGGTAGCCGCTGCGGAAGGGAATGATATTGAAGATTAACTCTTCACTTCGGAAGTTTTCCGGAGAACCGAAGACCACCTCCAGCGTGATTGAGCCCGTGCAGCGGGCCTCTATGCCTGGTATGACTCCTTTAAAGGTAGTCTTTGTTGGTTTGAATCGTGAGGGCTTAATGCCCATCTTCCACATTGTGTCTTGATAAAGCAGGTTGAGGCTGCTACCACCATCCATCAGGACACGTGTTAGGTGAAACCCGTCGATAATTGGGACGAGGACTAGTGCGACTGAACCGCCATGGCGAATACTAGTTGGGTGATCTCAACGGTCGAAGGTGATCGGGAATGATGACCACGGATTGAATTTTGGGGCGACTGGCTCTACCCCGTAGACATCCCTAAGTGCTCACTTGCGCTCCCTTTTGGGGATGTGTGTAGCATATATCATGTTCACCGTTTTGACTTGAGGGGGAAATTTCTTCTGCCCCCAGTGTTCGGCTGCCGGGGCTCTTCGTCCTCGTCCTCACTTTGTGATCCCTTTTATTTGTTTTTGGCATTTAACTTGCCAGCCTGTTTGAAAACCCAACAGTCTCTGTTGGTGTGATTGGCTTGTTTATCTAGGGTACCATGTATCTGGCACGGACGATCGAGTATGCGATCCAGGCTGGATGGTCCCTCACTGTTCCTTTTGTAGGGCTTCTTTCGCTGGCCGGACTTGGAGCCGTTGAATCCGGTGTTAACGGTGGTGTCATCGGTGTTGTCGCCATTGCTTCGGCGTTTGTCTCTGTTGCGCCGGAGTTGTTCTTGGCCTCAGAGGGGCCTGTCTCGCTGGTTGTGTTTTTACTACAACCCAGCCAACTGTCCTCACCCGCGCAAAAGCGGGTCATGAGTGCCGTAAGGGCTGCCATGGACTTCGGCTTTTCTTGTCCAAGGTGGTGTGCTAGCCATTCATCACGGATGCTATGTTTAAAGGCCGCTAGGGCTTCGGCATCCGGACAGTCAACAATCTAGTTCATTTTGGTTAGGAACCTAGTCCAGAATTTTCTGGCTGATTCTCGAGGTTTTTGAACTATGTGGCTTAAGTCGTCGGCATCGGGTGGCCGGACATATGTACCTTGGAAGTTGTCAAGGAAGGCTTCTTCCAAGACCTCCCAGCTGCCGATGGAATTTTTGGGCAGGCTATTTAGCCAGTGTCGAGCTGGCCCGTTGAGCTTTAGTGGGAGGTATTCGATGGCGTGGAGGTCGTCTCCACGGGCCATGTGGATGTGGAGAATAAAGTCCTCAATCCATACTGCGGGATCGGTTGTTCCATCGTATGATTCAATATTGACGGACTTGAACCCCTCGGGGAATTTGTGATCCAGCACCTCATCTGTGAAGCAGAGAGGGTGTGCGGTGCCTCTATATTGGGTCGCGTCACGGCGCATCTCCGATGAAGTCCGTCTGCGGTTATCGGCCCGGGTGTGACTAGGTTTGTCACATCTGAATAGGTAGCCATCATCCTATGTCGGGAAGCGTCCTTGCGATCCGTAGATTGATCTAGTGTGTCCTGCTCTACTGTCCAGATCCTGCCGAAGGTCGTATGTATGGTCCCAAGCTGTTTTGTCCCTGTTTTTGCGAGGAGGTGGGGCGGGCTATTGTTCGGCCTGAGTTGCCGTTTTATCCTGACCGCGGGGTGGTCGGTCCGCCGCACTATCCCGACCACGTGGTGGTCGGTCTGCATTGCGTCAGGGAGGTATGGGATCTGGTGGTTCCTCATCAAACTGAGGTAGCAGTCTGCGCTTTGGGTAACTTTTGGCTGGGCGCTCGAGGCCGCATTCTTCGGCTGCAAGGACATCAGTCGACCTATCAATGAGCAGGTCTTGATCAGCTTGGAGCTGCTGCTTCTTCTTCTTCAGGCTTCTTGAAGTGGCTATTAGCTGGCGCTTGAAGCGCTCTTGCTCGAGGAGTGCCTCGGGCACGATGAAGTCCTCATTGCCGAGGCTCTCATCATCCTCGGAGACTAGACGATAACTATCATCATCTGGATCATCGGGCATGGCCTGTTTATGAGGGTTATCTTGCATGTTGTCTTGTTCCTCCTGTTCGGATGCAGCCCTAACAGGGTCTTCATTGTTTTCGGTGTCGCCCGGAGTACTATTTTCTCTGGTGCCAGTGTCGTCATCTTTTGAGCGACGAGGCTTAGAGCGGCGTTTAGGGCGCCGGCGTTTGGACTGTGTCTCAGAAGGTTTATTCGCAACTGGATCTCCTTTGTCATTGTCGCTAGATTTTTTAGGTGTGTCGACCATGTACACATCGTACGAAGAGGTGGCCGTCCAACGTCCTGTAAATGGCGGGTCTTGGCCTCGCTCCTGGTCAGCATCGTCATCCATTGATGTTTTCGGAGCCGTAATCAAGCATGTCGGTTAAGTCATCGACAGTGGCTATGAAGTGGGTGGCGGGTGGGAAGCGAAATTTCCCATCATCAGCCTCTGGCTCGAACCGCACATAGTTCGGCTGTGAGTCCTTCTCCAAGGACAAGTTCTTTAGAGAGTTTAGCACATCACCCAAAGGTGAGTGCTGGAAGATGTCTGCGGCGCTAAATTCGAAAATTGATAACCGATCCAGCTCGGTGTCCGCAGGCATACCCGGTCCGGGACTTATAGCCGGAGACGAGTACGTAGTTCCATTGCCGTAAATATTGAGGGGTGCCGAGTCAGTGTGCGGCTCCAACATCGTGGACTTGGTGGGCCCGGATGGCACGATCTGCTCCGGTTCTAAGGCCGTTGCAGCAACGGGGACCATCTCCTGGATGTGCTCCGATAACAGATTTAAGTCATGTTCATCAGGGCGAGGGGGAGCGATCGCTGCGGTCTCAAATCCATTGAATATCAAGTCTCCATGGATATCCGCGACATAGTTCAAGCTTCCAAATCTGACCTGGTGGCCAGGGGCGTAGCTATCGATCTGATCTAGATGGCCAAGCGAGTTGGCCTGCAGTACGAAGCCGCCGAACACGAAAATCTGTCCGGGGAGGAAGGTTTCTCCTTGGACAGCATCGCTATAGATGATTGAAGGGGCCATCAAACCTTTCATTAATGGCATAGTGGAACTCTCAATGAAAGCACCAATGTCGATGTCAAAACCGGCGGATCTCGGGTAGGGGGTCCCGAACTGTGCGTCTAGGATCGATGGTAATAGGAGACAGGGGACACGATGGTTACCCAGGTTCGGGCCCTCTTTATGGAGGTAATACCCTACGTCCTGCTTGATTGATCTTGATGAATATGGGTGTTACAAGAGTTGATCTACCATGAGATCATAATGGCTAAACCCTAGAAGCCTAGCCTGTATGACTATGGTAATGAATATCTCCTTTCCGGACTAACCCCTCTGGTTTATATAGACGCCGGGGGGATCTAGGGTTTACATAGAGTCGGTTACATAAGAAGGGATCTTCATCTTCGGTCGCTAAGCTTGCCTTGCACGCCAAGGAGAGTCCAATCCAGACACGGGTACATTCTTCGGCCTTCATGTCTTCACAGCCCATCAGTCTGGCCCATGGATAACAGGTCGGACGCCCGAGGACCCCTTAGTCCAGGACTCCCTCACCAGGGGGACCCATAAGCCTGTAGGGCACGCCCTATGGGGGTGGGAGCACCCCTAGGGCTTGTGGCCTCTGGGTGGCCCCCCCTCTGGTAACTTCTTGAGCCAGTATTTTTTATATATTCCACAAAAATTCTTCGTAAATTTTTCGGTCAATCCGATAACTTTGATTTCTGCACAAAAATAACACCATGGCTGCTGAAAACAACGTCATTCCGGGTTAGTTCCATTCAAATCATGCAAATTAGAGTCCAAAACAAGATACAATGGAGATGTATCAAGTCCCCCAAGCTTAACCCATTGGTTGTCCTCAAGCAGTACAGTTGACAAACTGAAAGTGACAAAGAAAAACTTTTACAAACTCTATTTGATCTTGTTGTTGCAAATATGTCTAGCCAATAATCAGGTTTTGAGCAATGATTATGAACTAACCATCTTCACAATAACATTTAGGTCTCACATTTACGCATATCAATGACATAATAAACTAGCGAGTAATAATAATAAAACTCAGATGGCAACACTTTTTTCAAAACAATCATGATATAATATGACATAATGGTATCTCGCTAGCCCTTTTAAGACAGCAAAACATAAATGCAGAGCACCCTGAAGATCAAGGATTGACTAGACATTATAATTCATGGAAAAAGAGATCCAGTCACACTCATACTCAACATCAAATAAAAACAAAGCATATAAATGACAGTGGTGCTCTCCAGCTGGTGCTTTTTAATAAGAGGATGATGACTCAACAATAAAAGTAAATTGATAGGCCCTTCGTAGAGGGAAGTAGGGATTTGCAGAGATGCCAGAGCTTGAAGCTTTTAAAATTGACATGAATATAATTTTGAGCGGTATGCTTTCATTGTCAACATAACTACCAAGAGATCTCACTATCTTCCATGCTAGATACATTACAGGCGGTTCCCAAATAGAATGGTAAAGTTTTTACTCCCCCTCCACCAACAATCACACTCCATGGCTAACCGAATCCACGGGTACCGTCCATACCAACAACAGTCCTGGAGGAGTTTTGTTTTATTATTATAGTTTGATTTGATTTCGAGCATGGAACTGGGCATCCCGATTACCAGCCACTTTCTCGTGAATGACAAGTGAATAAACACTCATCATGAGAACAACCCACCTAGCATGGAAGATAATGACAACCCCTAGTCGCTACATGAGCGATTCGGGCATAAAAACAGATTATCATGTGAAGGTCTAGAGTTTGGCACATGTAGAATTACTTGGAATGGCGGGTAAATACCGCATATAGGTAGGTATGACGGACTCATGTGGAACAACTTTGGGTTTAAGGAAGTGGATGCACAAGCAATATTCCCGCTTAGTACAAGTGCTAGCAAATAGATTGAGGAGCGACCAACTAGAGAGCGACAATGGTCATAAACATGCATTGAGGTTAATCAACATTGAGTGCAAGCATGAGTAGGATATAAATCACCATGAACATATATATCATGGAGGCTATGTTGGTTTTGATTCAACTACATGCATGAATATGTGCCAAGTGAAGCCACTTGAATCATTCAGAAGAGGATATCATCCTATCATACTACATCATAACCATTTTAAATGCATGTTGGCACACAAGATAAACCATTATCCACTCCTAGCTAATTAAGCATGGCATGAGTAACTATAATATCTAATTGTCATTGCAAACATGTTTCATTCATAATGGGATGAATCAAGAACGGTGAGCTAATCATATTTACAAAAACAAAATAGGTCGAGTTCGTACTAGCTTTTCTCCACCTCAATCATTTCATCAAATATGGTCATTATTGCCTTTCACTTCCACGACCGAACAGTGAGGATAATAATAAGAGTGCACGTGCATTGGAGTAAGCTAGAATCTGCAAACATTTATTCAAAGGAGAAGACAAGGTAATATGGGCTATTTGTTAGATCAATAATAATGCATATGAGAGTCACTCAACATTTTCATCATGGTCTTCTCCTTATGACCCAAAGAAAAAGAAAATAATTTCAAAGAAACACACTGAAATATTTTTGGAGTTTTTGTTATTTTGAAGAAAGTAGAACAAAAAACAAGAAAAACTATTTACACTGGAAAGTTCCCAACAAGAAAAAGAAGAACGAGAAATCTTTCTGGGTTTTCTTTTAATACTACAACTAATTAAACTAGAAAGAAAAACTAAAAAAGAATCGAGAAATATTTTTGGATTTTATCAAAGTTTTTCAAACACATAAGAAGAAAGTAAGAAAAATAAACTAACATGGATAATACAATGAAAAAGTATGAACACCAACAACTGGAATGAATGTGTGAACCTGAATGGAATGTCGGTGAGAGTTGGTCTAGGGCCACTGCTGGCCTGGGTAATATCCGGGGTTGTAGTTGGGGTTGTACTCAATTGCAGCTGCCACCGCCTGGCGAGCTGCCTCATGGAGGCGAGCTGTCTCCTTCGCTCTCTCACACTCATCTACCTCCTCAATCTATATGAAGTATCCTCCTTTTCTCTAAAAGTCAAAGAAGGTAAGAGCAGGAAGCGTAACATAGACGACGCGGCATCTGTCAAAAATTAGTCTGTACTGGAGAGGTAACTCGCCCCTGTCAAGAAACTGGTAACGTTCCATAGCATCATAATCAAGAAAAGCAGGTGGTAATTGAGCATCATTTTCTCTTATGGGGACACCAAGGTATGTGGCTAAGCGAGTGGCATAAATTCCACCAAAGAAATCTCCATCTTTAGTATTATTATGTAATCAGCGCGCAATGATAGCCCCCAAATTAAATCTTTTATCGCTCATCACTGCACTCTTAAGAATGCTAAGATCAAGGGCGCAAATGTGGCTATGGTCATGTTTACCATTGATGCATCTACCAATGAAGAGAGCAAAATAGTGTAATGCAGGAAAGTGAATGCTCCCTATAGTAGCTTGGGTTATGGTTTTGGTTTCACCTACAGTAATGCTATCAAGGAAATCAACACAACAACCCTACGAGGTTCAGTACATATGCCCCATTGCGGAATCTTGCATGCATCATTAAATTCTTCAAGGTACATGCTAAACGATTCATCATATAGATCGAATAAAACAGAATGTGTATTGCGATGGACAAAATACTTAGATCTCCGCACAAAGGTATCAGTAAGGTTGTAGTACTGCAAACACTTATCTGACACGAAGTCTATCAGGTCGGCGTTGTGCACGTACATATCAAATTCTTCCTTGAAACCTTCTCAAGTCATGAAGTGATCTGACGGCCATTCGCAAGGTTACACTTGAGCCTCCCATGGTGGTTGAAGGTCCGACTCCCGTATAGCGGGCCTTGCGGATTTCTTCTTCGAGGAACCATCTTGGAATATTTTCCTAAACATTTTATTCCTCTGAAAAATTTCTGAATTTTTTAGTGACTCAAAATAAAAGTGAACAAAACTGAACAAAATCAATAGCAACTACTCCTACAAGTGTCTAGAGACTACATCATGCAACAAAACCAGTTTGGACCATATAAATTTGACATGCAAGCTCAAGAACATGGTCACCATAACAACAAAAATTTGCAATATATAAAGCACCAGAACAAAAACTAATTAGGCCATTAGAGGAGTCATATACCGAAGAACACTCTCCCAAAACAGTTTTAGAAACGAAGCTTCGAGCAAAGAGATCGAAAATGGCAGCAAAATGAGCAAGAACACGAGTTTGAGCAATGGTGGGATTTTTTCTATAGGAAGAAGAAGTGGATGTGTGCTGGAATAAGTGAGGGGGGCACACGTGGGACCCACAAGCCCTCTAGGCGTGCCCTATGGGCTTGTGGCCCACTGGTGCACCCCCTGAGGTATGTTCAGTGCCAAAAATTCTTAAATATTATATAAAAAAATCATACTAAATTTTTAGGGGATTTGGAGAACTTTTATTTTCTGTTCATTTTTTATTGCATGGATAATTCAAAAAATAGTAAAATAATAGCATTTCTACTTTATTTATTCTAAATAACAGAAAGGAAAAAGTGGGCACAGAAGGTTGCGTTTACTAAATTCATCCATCTCATGCACGTCAAAAGGAATCCATTAATAAGGTTGATCAAGTCTTATTAACAAACTTCTTTTGAATGTCATGAAACCGGAGAATCTTCGTATAACACTAGGTTACATCAACAGGGATATGCATGTCCCCAACTATAAGAATATCATATCTCTTTTTGGCAGAAGGAATAGGGAATTCAAAACCTCCAATAGCAATTGCTGAAAATTTTCCAATAGAATTGATGCTATTCACTTGAGGTTGTTTCTTCGGAAAGTGTACCGTATGCTCATTACCATTAACATGAAAAGTGACATTGCCTTTGTTGCAATCAATAATAGCCCCTGCAGTATTCAAAAAGGGTCTACCAAGGATGATCGACATACTGTTGTACTTGGGTATATCAAGAATAACAAGGTCCGTTAAGATAGTAACAGTTGCAACTATGACATGCACATCCTCACAAATACCAATGGGTATAGCAGTTGATTTATCGGCCATTTGCAAAGAGATTTCAGTTGGATTCAACTTATTCAAATCAAGTCTACGATACAAAGAGAAGGGCATAACACTAACACAGGCTCCCAAATCACATAAAGCAGTTTTAACATAGTTTCTTTTAATGGAGCATGGTATAGTTGGTATTCCTGGATCTCCTAGTTTCTTCGATATTCCACCTTTAAATGTATAATTAGAAAGCATGGTGGAAATTTCAGCTTCCGATATATTTCTTTTATTTGTAACAACTTCTTTCATATACTTATCATTAGGAGACATTTTCAAAATATCAATCAAATGCAAGCGCAAAACGACAGGTGTAAGCATTTCAACAAAGCACTCAAATTCTTCATCATCCTTTTTTGGATGGTTTAGGAGGAAAGGGCATGGGTTTCTGAACCCATGGTTCTCTTCCTTTACCAAGATTCCTAGCAATGAAGTCTCTTTTATCATATCTTTTATTCTTAGGTTGTGGGTTATCAAGATCAATAGCAGGTTCTATCTCCACATAATTATCATTACTAGGTTGAGCATCAACATCAGCATCTTCATTAACATTATTACTAGGCTCATGTTCATCACCAGATTGTGTCTCGGCATTAGAAATAGAAATATCATTTGGATTCTTTGGTGTGTCTATGATAGGTTCACTAGAAGCATGCAAAGTCCTATCATTATTCTTTTTCATTTTAGATGGACTAGGTGCATCAATATTAATTCTCTGAGAATCTTGCTCAATTCTCTTAGGATGGCCTTCAGGATACAAAGGTTCCTGAGTCATGTTACCACCTCTAGTCATAACTCTAACAACATGATCATTCATCTTATTATTCATTTCATTAAGTAAATCATTTTGTGCCTTGAGAACTTGTTCTACTTGGGTTTTTACCATGTAAGCATGTATACTAACAATCTTGAGATCATTAAAAGTTCTAAACATATAATCACCAAGCATAAAAGCATTTCATTTCAATTGTCTACTAACATATGCATTGAAGTTTTCTTGTTTAAAAATAAAGTTAACGAATTCATCCAAGCATTGACTAGCAGATTTATTATAGGGATTATCACCTTCATCAAATCTATAGAGAGAATTTACCCCTACTACCTATGCCAGGGTATTGAGGCCATGTATTTCTTCAATAGGTGGTAAATTCTTAACATCTTCATCTTTAATACCTTTTTATTTCATAGATTTCTTTGCCTCTTGCATATCTTCAAGACTCAGAAATGGAATACCCCTCTTCTTTGGAGTTGGCTTAGGAGGTGGCTCAGTAAAGGTCCAATCATTATCATTACTCAATATATTATTCAATAATTCCTCAGCTTGTTCAATAGTTTGTTCCCTGAAAACACAGCCAGCACAACTATCTAGGTGGTCCCTAGAAGCATCGGTTAGTCCATTATAAAAGATATCAAGTATTTCATTTTTCTCAAGAGGATGATCAGTCAAAGCATTAAGTAATTGGAGAAGCCTCCCCGAAGCTTGTGGGAGACTCTCTTCTTCAATTTGCGCAAAATTAAATATTTCTTGTAAAGCAGCTTGTTTCTTACGAGCAGGAAAATATTTTTTAGAGAAGTAATATATCATATCATGGGGACTACACACACAGCCAGGAGCAAGAGAATAAACCATATCTTAGCATCACCCTTTAATGAGAAAGGAAACAACTTATGAATATAGTAGTAGCGAATTGTTTCCTCATGAGCAAATAGGGTGGTGATGTCTACTACGCAACTTTAATCTTGTAGACTCGTGTTGGGCCTCCAAACGCAGCGTTTTGTAGGACAATAGAAATTTTCCCTCAAGTGGATTACCTAAGGTTTATCAATCCATGGGAGGCGTAGGATGAAGATGGTCTCTCTCAAACAACCCTGCAACCAAATACAAGAAATCTCTTGTGTCCCCAACACACCTAATGGAATGGCAAATTGTATAGGTGCACTAGTTCGGCGAAGAGATGGTGATAAAAATGTAATATGGATGGTAGAAATATATTTTCATAGTCTGAATAAATAAAAACAACAAGGCAGTAAATAGAAAACTGGCACAAAAACAGTATTGCAATGCTTGAAAATGAGGCCTAGGGTCCGTACTTTCGCTAGTGCAATCTCTCAACAATGCTACATCCCTCAATGTGCAACGAAGAATCACTCCAAAGTTCCTATCTAGAGGAGAACATAAGAAGAAACCGTTTGTAGGGTACGAAACCACCTCAAAGCTATTCCTTTCGATCGATCTATCCAAGAGTTCGTACTAAAATAACACCAAATAATTTCAGATACATAATACTCAGTCCAACACAAAGAATCTCAAAGAGTGCCCCAAGATTTCTACCGGAGAAACAAAAGATGAGAACGTGCATCAACCCATATGCATAGATTACCCCAATGTCACCACGGGAATCCACGAGTTGAGTGCCAAAACACATATCAAGTAAATCAATATGATACCTGTGACGCCCCCGATTCAATCGTACACTAATCATACACGCAAACGTGTACGATCAAGATTAGGGACTCACGGGAAGATATCACCACACAACTCTACAAATAAAATAAGTCATACAAGCATCATAAGCCAGGGCCACGAAGGCTTGAATACAAGAGCTCGATCATAGACGAGTCAGCGGAAGCAACAATATCTGAGTACAGACATAAGTTAAACAAGTTTGCCTTAAGAAGGCTAGCACAAACTGGGATACAGATCGAAAGAGGCGCAGGCCTCCTGCCTGGGATCCTCCAAAACTACTCCTGGTCATCGTCAGTGGGCTGCACGTAGTAGTAGGCACCCCCAGTGTAGTAGAAGTCATCGTCGACGGTGGCGTCTGGATCCTGGGCTCCAACATCTGGTTGCGACAACCAGGTAGAAGGGAAGAGGGGAAAAGGGAGAGAAAAGCAACCGTGAGTACTCATCCAAAGTACTCGCAAGCAAGAAGCTACACTACATATGCATGGGTATATGTGTAAACGGGCCATATCGGTGGACTGAACTGCAGAATGCCAGAATAAGAGGGGGATAGCTAATCCTGTCGAAGAATACGCTTCTGGTAGCCTCCGTCTTGCAGCATGTACAAGAGAATAGACTGAAGTCCTCCAAGTAGCATCGCATAGCATAATCCTACCCGGTGATCCTCTCCTCGTCGCCCTGTTAGAGAGCAGTCACCGGTTGTATCTGGAACTTGGAAGGGTGTGTTTTTATTAAGTATCCGGTTCTAGTTGTCATAAGGTCAAGGTACAACTCCAAGTCGTCATGTTACCGAAGATCACGGCTATTCGAATAGATTAGCTTCCCTGCAGGGGTGCACCACATAACTCAACACGCTCGATCCCATTTGGCCGGACACACTTTTCTGGGTCAAGCCCGGCCTCGGAAGATCAACACGTCGCAGCCCTAGCTAGGCAAAACAGAGAGGTCAGCACGCCGGTCTAAATCCTATGACGCAGGGGTTTGGGCCCATCGCCCATTGCACACCTGCACGTTGCGTACGCAGCCGGTGAGCAGACCTAGCCTCCCTTATACAAGAGTAGGCGTTCCAGTCCAACCCGGCGCGCGCCGCTCAGTCGCTGACGTCACGAAGGCTTCGGCTGATACCACGACGTCGAGTGCCCATAATTATCCCCGCGTAGATGGTTAGTGTGTATAAGCCAGTAGCCAGACTCAGATCAAATACCAAGATCTCGTTAAACGTGTTATTTTGAAATAACCGCAAATGCCGACCAGGGCCAGGCCCACCTCTCTCCTAGGTGGTCTCAACCTGCCCTGTCGCTTCGCCACAAAGATCCATCAGAGGGCAGTCGGGACAAACGTCCTTTCGGTCACAATCCGTGAATCACTCGCGGGTACTCCTACGAGCCGACCCGTCTTTAGTCACCACAAGTATCATATATTATGTATAAGTATATACCTGTGATCACCTCTCGAGTGATCACGGCCCGATAGTATAGCATGGCAGACGGACAAGAAAGTATGGCCATTGATGATAAACTAGCATCCTATACTAAGCATTAGGATTGCAGGTAAAGGTAACAATAGTAGTAGCAAGGACAGGCTATGCATCAGGATAGGATTAACGGAAAGCAGTAACATGCTACACTACTCTAATGCAAGCAGTATAGAGAAGAGTAGGCGATATCTGGTGATCAAGGGAGGGGGGGCTTGCCTGGAAGCTCAGCCGAGAAGGAGGGGTCATCAACACCATAGCCGTACTAGGTAGCAGCAGCGTCGGTCTCGGTGTCTAGCGAGAGAAGAGGGGGAAGAAACAATAAATACAATGCAAACAAATGCATGATGATGCATGACATGACAAAGTGTGATGCTAAGTGTGCCCTAACGCGGTAGTAGGTGATACCGACGAAGGGGGAAACATTCGGGAAAGTATTCCGGGTGTTTCGCGTTTTCGGACAAATGAACCGGAAGAGGAAAGTTGCGAGTTCGATATGCTAGGGATGTGTGGCGAACGAGCGGGCTGCGCATCCGGTTTTGTCTCGTCGTTCTGAGCAACTTTTATATATAAATTATTTTCATTTGAGTTACAATTTATTTTATATGATTTTTCAAAGTTTAAACAATATTCTATAATTATTATTAATTCGAAAATAGAAGGGTAAATGCTATGGGTACACAGAAGTGTACCCATCAAGTTGGCAAAGTGGCTGATAGGTGGGGTCTAGTGGCAGGGTTGACCAGTCAAAGGTTGAATGGTCAAATGATGAATACTGTAAACAGGTCCCACATGTCATTTTCTATGGTTAGTTTGACTTTAATTAAACCAGATTACTAACGGTGGGGGCCATGTCATTGGTTAGTGGTTAAACTAACTAGTACTCCCTCCGTCCCGAAATTCATGTCGCACTGGCATTTTTGCGAAAATGCCCTTGGTCTTTTTGGGACACAACCCGCGGTCCAACCTCTCTGTCTATCTGATGGTGTTGTCGCTCGCTCGCTCTCGCCCCCGTCGCTTTGCTCCGGCTCGCTGCCGCAGAGCTTCGGGTTGCCGCCGCAGAGCTCTGCTTCTGGTCGCCGCCGCCGCGCTCTGCTCCGGCTCCCTGCTGCGACGCTCTGCTTCGGGTATCCGCCGCCGCGCGCTGTGCTTCGTCTCGCCACCAAAAACACTCTGCTTTCGATCCAAAGAAGCCGACGAGTCGCCGGATACGGCGTTGGCGAGGCCGTACGCGCCGGATCCCGGCCACCTTGCTGCTAAAAACTCCCCCTTGCGAGCTCAAATGAGGAGTACGGCGGCGGCGATGTCCTGGAGCAGCACGGGTTGCCCTTTTTCGATCTGGCTCTGCCCGTCCGACGGCGGTGTCCTCCCTGCCGTCTTCCTCGCCCGCACAAGCTGCCCGTATCCTCCGCAGGTATGCTTTCCAGTAGATGGATGGATTGATGGGCGTGGCAGGTCCCTTGATTACTGGAATCAATTTGTCAGTAGCAATCTCCTCCCTTGATTACTTCAAAAACAGTAGCAATTTCCTCCCTTGATTGACTGAATATTGGGCAGGTAATATTGATCTGAGCAGGATTTGATTAATTGTTCTTGGTATTGATTGATTCCTCCCTTGATTGATCCAGGCAGGTAATATTAGGCAGGATTTGATTAACTGATCTCGGAATTGATTGTTTTCTCCCTTAATTGACTGAACTGCTGCATAAAGCAGGATTTGATTGAGGGCAGCAAAATTACCAAATCCCGCGGCAGCGGCGGCGGGGAAGCAACAGCACCAAGGAAGGAGCAGCAGTGGCGGCGGACCGATCAGGCGCGCGGTCGTCTGCAGGCGAGGAAGGAGCAGCGGCGGACGGGGACTTGCCCAACTTCCCCACCGGAGTGGGTGCCCGTGGCGGGCGTTGGGAAGTGGCCGGGGACGCGAGCAAAGCCACGTGGAGGCGCCCGTCGGCCGTGGAGCCGCGGAGGAGCGTGTGGGCGGTGGCGCAGCTCGCCTTCGTACGGGCGGCGGCGCTGGCTGGGCCCTACTGCCGGCTGCCGGCGGTGGCTGGGGCGCGCACCACGCGGGCGACGAAGGGAGGAAGAAGCAGAGAGGGGGGTTGATAAGCAAGAGATATTAAAAGCTGAGGGTTTTTCTATAAAACTGCAATTACACTACGCCAGCGACAAGAATTACGAGACGGAGGGAGTACTAGTAATTAGACCCTAAGCTAATTTGCACGGCCGGCCAGCGGTGGCTGTACGTACACGCACCTAGCACATGCAAGCAACGGCCATGGCCACGGCTGTTAGTAGAGGCAGGCAACAGATGTAGCCGGAACTAGAAGTCAGCAGCGAATGGCAAGCGGCAGCAACAACGAACAGCAGCAGAGCATAGCAGCAAGCAAGAGCAGCAGGAGCAGCGAAACAGCCAAGCATGCAGGCGCGGCACATCGGCGCGGCGAGCGGGGATGGGGAAGGGCGCGGCCGGTGCGTGCGCACAGGCGGCATCGACAGCGGCCACGGGCGCCAGCAGCTGCAACAGGAGCAGCAGCCTAGCACGATGCAAGCAGCAGCACACGTATGTACGTACGCGTACGCGGCAGCTCGGACGAGCTCCGAGATGGCGCGGCTACGGCGACGAATCAACAACATGGGGAGGGGGTTTGAGAAGAGTGGCTCACAGCGGTGCCGGGGACGAGGTCAGGGAGGCCGGGGTGGACCGGAGCGACGGCATCGACGGCGAGTTGGTGACGGCCGGTTGAAGAAGATGGCGATGGCGTCGGTCACGCAACTCCCCGGCTCGAGCTGGTCCTCGGGACGGATGAACCCGAGTGCGGCGATCCTCCAGGATGTGCCCCCGAGTGACGGCGACTACGGTGGCCGTGGCAACAAGGGCAGGGCAGCGGTGACCGCGGAGATTTTGACCTCGATTTCGAGTAGAAGAAGAAGAAGGGGTCGATGCAGGAAAGAAGGGGGGACGAACTAGGGTTTCGGGGGCGGGCGCCGGGGCTATATACGCTGGGGGGCCGGTGGATGGCTGTCACCGCGGCCATGGCGCCGTGGATGGCTGCCACGGCCCCCCTCCGTCTCCTGTAGCGAGGGGAAGGGGACGAGTGGGCGTGGCTGGGCCTTTTTGCTAAATGGGCCAAGTGGCTCATTAGATTAGATTTCTTTTCTTTCTATTAGTATTTCCCTTTTTCTTTTCTATTTCTTCTTTAGCTACTGTTTTGTATTTAGTTTAAGTACTAAATGATTTTAGTTAAATGTTCAAGGTATTACATAAATTCGAGACAATATTTTGGGCTAGTCCAACAAGTCTCAACTAATTTTGAATATTTTGCATATTTATTTAAATTAGATTGTTTCAATAAATAAAGCTTATGGTCGGTTTTAAAAATCTTTAGGGGCACTTGTGTTATGTCTTACATGAAAATTAGTCAGTGAATATTTGCAACCCAACTTACATTCTTATTTTACCTTTTGAAAATTTTAATTATTTGACTTTACTTTATATTTGAATTTGAATTGGGTTTGGATCAAAGTGAGGTTTAGCAAAATTAATTGTAATGACATGGCACTATTGGTGTGTGATTACTGTAGCTTGACTATCGGGGTGTTACAATACCCCATTGTCATCATGAGTATTCATATGCAAGACATATATCAAGTGCTCTCAAGTCCATAAAAGTATTCAATCCGATAACAACGAAATCTCAATGGGAAAAACTCAATTCATCACAACAAGATAGAGAGGGGGAAACACCATATGATCCGACTATATTAACAAAGCCCACGATACATCAAGATCGTGACATCTCAAGAACACGAGAGAGAGAGAGAGAGAGAGAGAGAGAGAGAGAGAGAGAGAGAGAGAGAGAGAGAGAGAGAGAGAGAGAGAGAGAGAGTGAGTGAGAAAGAGATTAAACACATAGCTACTGATACAAACCCTCAGCCCTGAGGGTGGACTACTCCCTCCTCATCGTGGTGGCCGCCGGGATGATGAAGATGGCCACCGATGATGATTTCCCCCTCCGGCGGAGTGACGGAACGGGGTCTAGATTGTTTTTCGATGGCTACAGAGGCCTGCGGCAGTGGAACTTCTGATCTAGGGTTACCCCGAGGGTTTTTGGAATATGTGACTATTTATAGGGCAAAGAGGGGGTGCGAGAGGCCATCGAGGTGGGCAAAACCCACCTGGGCGCGCCTGGGCCTCCAGGTGCGCCCTGGTGGGTTGTGCCCCCCTCGGGGCACCCCCTAGGCGCTGCTGATAGAGGCGAAGGTGTCCCGATGTTTCGATGAGATGGTGGCTATCGTTTTCACTGGGAGTCAACCTTGACGATCCGACTACGAACGTGCGAGACGTCGCGTCTTAGCAATCACAAAACCAACTTCCGAGGGTTATTGACCATGCCGGAGCACGATCAACCTGACCACGAGAGTCTGTTTCCTGCGAGCAAACGAAGAACAAGCAAGAAACTAAGATTGCAATTTGGATATTTCGAATATAAGAGGAAAGCTTTATTAATGAAGGTGGGGTTCTGCGACGCTTTTGTCTGGTCGTTGAACACAAATGGCGTACATGAAGTTGCAGCTATGGCGAACTTTTAATCTAAACAAAACCCAAAGTCTAAATGATGCCCTAAGGTCTGTATATATGGAGGAGATAGTGGTAATTTCGTGGCCCTTGGAGCAGGGGGTCCGAAACCAACCCTAACTCTTGTTTCCCCACACATACGGACTCTAAAAACAGCCTATAATCAAGTATTTTGAAATTACATGGGCCTGGCCCAAAAATAAGGTGACGTAGCACCTGGAATAGCCTCTAGATGAAATTTATGAAGTGGCATCTTGTATATTTCGTCCAAGGCTTCATGCACTCATTATGGTGGCTTCAAAGTCCTGGAATCATCACTTGTAACTCTGTTCTTGTTCCCCTTGCGCATGCCATCATTTCCATGCTTGAACTTCCTCCAAGGTTCATCTGTCTTGGCCAAGCTAGGGCCTTCATTTGTAAGCAAAACAAGCGTATCCAATTAGGTAGCATCATATTCTCATGAACATTAGAATCGTTACCAAGAAACGAAAGTACCTGGTAATTCAATTGGCGTGCGTGAGCTCTAGTAATTGGTCCAGTATGTATAGCAGCATGGGCTATGTGTGTAACAATGGTATTGATGTCCTCATCATCCTGCCCTTCTTGAAATGAAGTCGTCCTTGACGGAAGCTCATCTTCCTCACCCAAATAAGGCTTCAAATCTGCAATTTTAAAAGTGGGACTAACCCCAAAATTTGCAAGCAACTCAAGTTTATATGCATTATCATTTATTTTCTCTAACACCTTAAAAGGATCATCAGCACGTGCTTTGATTTGCACAAATTAGGAAATCTATCCTTACGCAAATGTAACCAAACAAGATCTCCATGTGCAAACACAACATGTTTTCTACCCTTATCTCCAGCAAGTTTATATTTTGCATTCATACGCTCAATGTTTTCCTTAGTTAACTCATGCATTTTAAAAATCAATTCAGCACGTTCTTTAGCATCAAAATTAACCTTCTCTAAAAATGGAAGAGGCAACAAATCAATAGGTGCACGAGGTATGAAACCATACACAATTTCAAAAGGGCACATCTTAGTAGTAGAATGCAATGAATGATTATAAGCAAATTCAATATGAGGCAAGCATTCTTCCCACATTTTCTTATTATTCTTCAAAACAGCTCTAAGCATAGTAGACAATATTCTATTGACTACTTCAGTTTGTACATCAGTTTGGGGGTGACAAGTAGTACTAAAAAGCAGCTTAGTCCCCAACTTAGCCCATAAACATCGCCAAAAGTGGCTAAGAAATTTAGTATCACGATCTGAAACAATAGTATTTGGCACACCATGTAAGCGAATAATTCACGAAAGAACAAATCAGCAATATTAACAGCATCATCGCTTTTATGACATGGTATAAAGTGTGCCATTTTCGAGAATCTATCCACGACAACAAATATGCTATCCCTCCCCTTCTTTGTTCAAGATAAACGTAAAACAAAATCCATAGATATATCCTCCCAAGGAACACTAGGTACAAGCAAAGGCATATATAAACCATAAGGATTGAGTCGTGACTTAGCTTTTTGACATGTAGTGCAGCGAGCAACAAAATGCTCAACATTCCGTCTCATCTTTGGCCAAAATAAATGTGTAGCTAGTACGTCCTCCGTCTTCTTCACGCCAAAGTGTCCCATTAATCCTCCTCCATGTGCCTCCTGCAACAACAAAAGACGTATAGAGCTAGCTGGAATGCATAGCTTGCTAGCACGGAACACAAATACATCATTAACGATGAACTTGTTCCACGTTCTTTCTTCTTTACAATTCTGCATTACATCTTTAAAATTAGCATCATGCACATATTGATCTTTGATGGTCTCCAAACCAAATATTTTGAAGTCAAGTTGTGAAAGTGTTGGGGATATGACTATTAGGTATGACCTGCCCAGGAGGGGCCGGGTCATCCCTATGGCGGTTCATATCAATGAAGCCCAAGAGCATATTAACAATGGCGGTTCATAGATAGGCTTAGTAGGGGGCCCAAACCCGAAGGCGGGTTAAGGCCCATGGATATAAAACGCCATGTATATAGACTTGTATTGTAAGGCATGCAAGAAAGGTCACTGAGCCGGATACGTTGTATAAGCCGGCCGAGACTCTATAGGCCGCAGGGCGTCAACCCGTGTATATAAGGGGATGACCCAGCGGTGGCTTAGGACAAGAAAACAATAGATCGATAGCTGGGTCAAGTGTATTCGCTCCCTGCTCATTGAAACCCTAGCAATACCACCTCCAACTGGATTAGGCTTTTACCTTCACTGTAAGGGGACGAACAAGTATAAACTCTTCGTGTCCTTTGTCCTGATTAACCCCTTTAAGATAACCTCATCACGATGGCTCCACGACTAAGTCCTCACACTAGGACATCTGTCGTGACAATTCCACGACAGTTGGCACCCACCGTGGGGCTATCGCACGATGGTTTCAAGTTCTTAGAGGGCAGCTTCGAAGGGATCAAGGGATACACCATGGGCCAGATGACCAAAAGTCATCGCGGCAAGCTCTACATCGATGACGCAGGCTGGAGCCCCGAGTCCGGCTCAATTGAGTACGGGTACCAGGTCCCCTTCGATGGAATTCATGTCCTCATCGGCAAGATCGGTGAACCGGGCCCTGAGCCGGAAATCTGCACCGATATCCTCGAGACGACTCAGCATGCGAGACCCGCCCGGGTTCGGCCCACGATGAATTGTGCCTTCGTGGGATTTATCCATGGAGCGGAACCTGAGGATAGATCGGCATCTGGTGGTGAGACCTTCGTTTATTCTGATGGTGAGTCATCCACTTGTGAGACTGAGTCATTGTATCAACTACAAGAGGGACGGCTTGGGGGCTGTTCTGATGGCGACAGTATTCCGGACCCCTGTGAGCCGCCGAACCGGGTTGCAATCTTCATGGCTGATACACAGCCCGTGCCGCACTCATCGACTGCAGCAGAGCTGATTTTCGGGTCAACAACGGTTGCCGGGGCAGGAGGCCCTGAGCCCCCGCCGGCTTAGGTTTTAACCGACTTACTGGATAAGCTGGCAGTGCTGTTAACATCGGTGGTTAACCCGGCGGATCAAGATCAGCATAATGCGGCAGTCGTGAAGTTGCGTGACGAGATAACGCATGCCAAAGAGGAGTTAAACACAGAGAACACCAGGATGGCTGAGGAGCGGGCTGCTTTGGATGCGCAGGCACAACAGATTCAGTCATAGTCTTTCTGGCTCATGCTAGATCAGAACGCTTCAAACAAAGTCATGAGGAGGAGGCATCAGACTCTTCTGCCCTCGGTTTATGAGGCAAGAAATCTCTTTAACACACCAAGAGCAGGAACCAGTAACCCGGTGGTGATAAATGGGGGTCGAAGCACCTAGGACAGGTATGCCGGTTCAGCCACGCACGACGGACCCGCCTCGCCAGAACAATAACCTGCCGCAGCACGTGTCGATGCCACCGGGTCATTATTCTAATCCTTTGGATAACATGATTGCTGCGGTGTCACGATTGGCGGCTCTCCCGGTTGATGGTGAGTCGCCGACGGCGGATGAAACACGGAGGGCCAGAGAGCTTCTTCAGACAGCACTGACTCAGCAGCAGGCTTATTCTTACAGTCGTGACAGGATTCACTCCACCCCTCGCCTGAGCTGGAGTTACAACACACATATTGATGAACCAGCTGTGTCAAGCAGTGAACGGAACCATAACCCGGCGGCCGGAGGTGCTGATGCTCAGAATGTAGTGGATCAAGGAAGATCACGTCAAGAGGCCTAGTTGGCGGCACAACATGCGGCCTGTCTACCTACTCTGGTTCGTCCAACCATTTCTGTGGATCCAGGTGTGACCTTTAGAAATTTGGGCGTGCCATGCTTAGTACTGGATCTACGTAATGAGTGTCTACCCAAGGATTTCAAGGGTCCTCACAAGGTGCCTAACTATACAGCCGACTTAAGTCCTGAGGCATGGATTGAGAGTTATGAGATGGCCATGGAATTGCTAGATGTCAGCAAGGCTGCATGTGCTAAATATTTTCCCCTGGTGTTGGAGGGAACGACTCGCACTTGGTTGAAGGGGCTCCCTGCCAATTCCATCGGGTCATGGGCCGAGTTAAAGGCCCGGTTCATCCAGAACTTCAAGGATACATGTAAGCAGCCCATGTCAATTGTGGATTTAGCCTCCTGTGTCCAAGAAGAAGGTGAGTCGACAACCGATTGGGTGCACTGGGCCTCAATAATCCTGCACTCGTCGGATCGCATCAATGCCGACTCAGTAGTGTTGATGTTGGAGAACAATTGTCGTTTCACGCCCTTAAAACAAAAACTAGGGCGGCTCAAACACCACTGCAATGACAAGGGGACACTCATGGCAGCTCTAGTTAAGTATGCCGACTCTGATAGTACCAAGGACCCCGAGTCTGATGATGAAAAGACGGGAAAGGGAAAGAAGAGCAGCAACACCAAGGGGCATTAGCATAACCCGGTGAACCAGGGAGGCAACGGTAAGCGCAAAGCTCATAATAGCTTTGACTTTGTGGCTAATACCAATGCATAGAATAATGGTCAGTGCCGTAAGGGTAAACCACCCCCACGGACCAGAGGATCTGGTATCAATCTTGAACAGATGTTAAATCAGTCCTATCCAAGACATGGTACGCTAGAGAGACCATCCGAGCACCTCTGGAAGGATTGTTACATTATGAAGGAGTACAAGAATTCCAATCTTTTTCAAGATAGTCATGGGCCAGGTGGTGGTATAGGATCCGGCTCTCACAGACCGGGTTATGGCGGTGGCGGTTCTAACTATGGATTCCAAGGAAATCAAGGTAATCACAGCAACCAGGGTGGTTACAATCAGCAGAGTAATCAGGGGAGTCAACAGCAGCAACAGTCTGGTTATCAGAGCAACCCGAAGCAGTTGAATAGTGGACAATATCATGTCTTCACCACTAGCTTATGTAAGCGTGACCAAAAGCTTCATAAGAGGGCAGTCAATGTTGTTGAGCCGGCGGTTCCTCGTTACTTGCACTGGTCTGAGCAGCCCATTGTGTGGAGTCGGGAAGATCACCCGCCCCAAGTTGATAATTCGGGTCACTTGGCTTTGGTGGTCGCGCCTCAGGTCGGAGGGTATAAGTTTACCAAGGTACTCATGGACGGAGGGAGCATCATCAATATCCTCTATTATGAAACTTTCCGTCGCGTGGGGTTGACTGATAAAAATCTTAAGCCGTCAAACACTGTTTTCCATGGCGTGGTGCCTGGTAAGTCGGCATATCCAGTTGGTAAGATAGCTCTAGAAGTTGCTTTTGGAGATGATCATGAATCTAGGCCAGAGACATTGACCTTTGAAGTGGTCAAGATCCACAGCCCATATCACGCTCTGTTTGGATGGCCGGCTTATGCCAAGTTCATGGCGCGGCCTTGTTATGTGTATCTGTAGCTGAAGATGCCGGGTGAAAGTGCAACTATCCCTGGGTGGTTTTGGTAATTCCTAACAACATGCTGTCGGATTATGTTGTCGCTTGAGAAGGCCGCTCTGTACTTCTGCTGCTAGGGCTGCGGTATGCTCCTCTGTATGGAGGGAATGTTTCGTGTTTCCATTGACTATAATGACGCTGCATGGACCAGGCATCTTGAGCTTGAGATAAGCATAATGTGGCACCGCGTTGAATCTAGCAAACGCGGTTCGTCCGAGCAGTGCATGGTAGCCACTGCAGAAGGGGACGATATCGAAGATTAGCTCTTCGCTTCGGAAGTTATCCGGGGAACCGAAGACCACCTCCAGCGTGATCGAGCCCGTACAATGGGCCTCTACGCCTGGTATAACTCCTTTAAAGGTAGTTATTGTGGGCTTGATTCGTGAGGGACTAATGCCCATTGTGCGTACTGTATCCTGATAGAGCAGGTTGGGGCTGCTACCACCGTCCATTAGGACTCGTGTCATGTGAAATCCGTCGATGATTGGGTCGAGTACCAATGCGGCCGAACCGCCATGACGGATGCTAGTTGGATGATCATGACGATCAAAGGTGATCGGGAATGACGACCATGGGTTGAATATTGGGGCGACTGGCTCTACCGCATAAACATCCCTGAGTGCGCGCTTGCGCTCCCTTTTGGGGATGTGTGTAGCATATATCATGTTCACCATTTTGGCTTGAGGCGGGAATTTCTTCTGCCCCCTAGTGTTCGGCTGCTGGGGCTCCTCGTCTTCGTCCTCGCTCTGCGATTCCGCTTCCTTGTTTCCGCTATTTACCTTGTTGGCTTGCTTAAAGACCCAACAATCTCTGTTAGTATGGTTGGCCGGTTTGTCTGGGGTGCCATGTATCTGGCACGGACGATCAAGTATGCGGTCCAAGCTGGATGGTCCTTTGTCGTTCCTTTTATAGGGCTTCTTTCGCTGGCCGGACTTGGAGCCACTGAATCCGGCATGAACTATAGTGTCATCGGTGTTATCGCCATTGCTTTGGTGTTTGTGTCTGTTGTGTCAGAGCTTGCTGGTGCTGTTTTTGGCCTCGGAGGGGCCTGCTTCGTTGGCTGTGTTTGTAGTGCGAGCCAGCCAACTATCCTCTCCCGCGCAAAAGCGGGTCATAAGTGTCGTGAGGGCTGCCATGGACCTCGGCTTTTCTTGGCCCAGGTGGCGGGCGAGCCATTTGTCATGGATGCTATGCTTAAAGCTCCTAGGGCTTCGGCATCCGGACAGTCAATGTTCTGGTTCTTTTTGGTTAGGAACCTAGTCCAAAATTTTCTGCCTGATTCTCCAGGTTGTTGAACTATGTGTCTTAAGTCATCGGCATCGGGTGGCCGGACATATGTACCTTGGAAGTTGTCAAGGAAGGCTTCTTCCAAGTCCTCCCAGTTGCCGATGGAATTTTCGGGCAGGCTATTTAGCCAGTGTCAAGCTGGCCCTTTGAGCTTTAGTGGGAGGTATTTGATGGCGTGGAGGTCGTCTCCACGGGCCATGTGGATGTGGAGAATAAAGTCCTCAATCCATAATGCGGGATCGGTTGTTCCGTCATATGATTCAATAATGACGGGCTTGAACCCCTCGGGGAATTCGTGATCCAGCACCTCATCTGTGAAGTAGAGAGGGTGTGCGGTGCCTCTACATCAGGCCGCGTCATGACGGATCTCCAATGAAGTCCGTCTGCGGTTATCGACCAAGGTGTGACTAGGTTTGTCACATCCGAATAAGTAGCCGTCGTCCCGAGTCGGGAAGCATCCTCGCGATCCGTAGATTAATCTGGTGTGTCCTGCTCTACTGTCCAGATCTTGCCGAAGGTCGTATGTATGGTCCCGAGCTGTTCGGTCCCTGTTTTTGCGAGGCGGTGGGGCGAGCTGTTGTTCGGCCTGAGTTGTCGTTTTATCCCGACCTCCGCACTAACCCGACCACGTGGTGGTCGGTCCGTGTTGCGTGAGGGAGGTATGGGATCTGGTGCTTCCTCATCGAACTGAGGTAGAAGTCTGTGCTTTGGGTAACTTTTGGATGGGCGCTCGAGGCCGTATTCTTCAGCTGTCAGGACATCAGTCCACCTGTCAATGAGCAGGTCTTGATAATCTTGGAGCTGTTGTTGCTTCTTCTTCAGGCTTCTTGCAGTGGCTATTAGTTGGCGCTTAAAGCGCTCCTTCTCGAGGGGTGCCTCAGGCACGATGAAGTCCTCATTTCCAAGGCTCTCATCATCCTCGGAGACTGGACGTTACCTATCATCGTCTGGGTTATTGGGCATGGCATGTTTATCAGGGTTATCTTGCCCGTTGTCTTGTTCCTCCTGTCCGAATGCAGCCCTGACAGGGTCTTCATTGTTTTCAATGTCGCCTGGAGTACTATTTTCTCCGGTGCCAGTGTTGTCATCTTTAGAGCGACGAGGCTTAGAGTGGCGTTTAGGGCACCAGCGCTTGGACTGTGCCTCAGAAGGTTTATTCGCAATTGGATCTCCTTTGTCATTGTCGCTAGCTTTTTTAGGTGTGTTGACCATGTACACATCGTACGAAGAGGTGGCTGTCCAATGTCCAGTAAACGGCGGGTCTTGGCCATGCTCCTTGTTGGCATCGTCATCCATACCGTCGATGTATTCGGAGCCGTAATCAAGCATGTCGGTTAAGTCATCGACAGAGGCTATGAAGTTGGTGGCGGGTGGGAGCGAAATTTCTCATCATCAACCTCTGGCTCGAACTGAACATAGTTCGGCTGTGAGTCCTTCTCCAAGGACAAGTTCTTTAAAGAGTTTAGCACATCGCCCAAAGGTGAGTGCTGGAAAACGTCTGCGGTGCTGAATTCGAAGATCGATAACCGATCTAGCTCGGTGTCCGCAGGCGTACACGGTCCGGAACTTGTAGCCGGAGACGAGTCCGAAGTTCCGTTGACGCAAATATTGCAGGGTGTTGAGTCCGTGTGCGGCTCCAACGCCGCAGACTCTATGGCTTTGGATGGCACGATCTGCTCTGGTTCTAAGGCCGTTGCAGCAACATGAACCATCTCCTAGATGTAATCCGATGACAGAATCGGAGCGAGGGGGAGCGATCGCCGTGGTCTCAAATCTATTGAAGATCAAGTATCCATGGATATCTGCGACGTAGTTCAAGCTTCCAAATTTGACTGATGGTCAGGGGCGTAGCTATCGACCTGCTCCAGATGGCCAAGCGAGTTGGCCCGCAGTACGAAGCCGCCGAACACAAAAATCTATCCGGGGAGGAAGGTTTCTCCTTGGACAGCATCACTATAGACGATCGAAGGGGCCATCAAACCTTTCGTCGATGGCACAGTGGAACTCTCAATGAAAGCACTAATGTCGGTGTCAAAACTGGCGGATCTCGGGTAGGGGGTCCCGAACTGTGCGTCTAGGATCGATGGTAACAGGAGACGGGGGACACGATGTTTACCCAAGTTTGGGCCCTCTCTATGGAGGTAATACCCTACTTCCTGCTTGATTGATCTTGATGAATATGAGTATTACAAGAGTTGATCTACCACGAGATCATAATGGCTAAACCCTAGATGCCTAGCCTGTATGACTATGGTAATGAATATATCCTTTCTGGACTAACCCCTCCAGTTTATATGGACACCGGGGGGAATCTAGGCTTGCATAGAGTCGGTTACTTAAGAAGGAATCTTCATAGTCGATCGCCAAGCTTGCCTTCCACGCCAAGGAGAGTCCAATCCGGACACAGGTACAGTCTTCGGCCTTCATTTCTTCACAGCCCATTAGTCCAGCCCATGGATAACAGGTCGGACGCCCGAGGAACCTTAGTCCAGGACTCCCTCACCCCGAGTATGTTGATTTCAATAGTGATGAAGATGAATTGCTAGGTGATGATGATTTACTTGTTGACAATTCTAGTGATGAAAACTATGATGAACTTGCTATTAATCATGCTAATCAAGAAAAAACAAATGACGATGATAAGAAGGAGATTGAGCATCAAACTAAAGAGCTAAACACTCTTAAGTTAGCTCATGAAACTACCTTGGAAAATCATCGAGAGCTTTTAAAGACTCATGAGAAGTTACGCTTCGAAAAGCTCAACCTTGAGCAAGAGCATGGGTTCTTAAAAGCGATCAATGATGATCTTCACAAGAAAAGTTCCTCTTATATTGCCAAGCATTTACTTTTGTCTACTTACATGCCACAAGTTAAATCTAGCAACAAGAGTAAGAAAGATTCTCCTGCTAGTAGTAACAATAATCATGCTAAACTCAATGATGTTGCTTCTAGTAGTTCTCTTGATTCCACTAATGATTCTCTTATCCAAGTTACACTTGAGCAAGAAAATAGCTTATTGAAGGGAATTATAGAGAAAGGTGTTTACAAGAGCCTTGCCGGAAGTAAGCAATTTGAGGAAATTGTATGCAAGCAAGGAAGACACCGGAAGAATCAAGGTGTTGGTTTTGAATGAAAGTTCAATGCCAATGGAGTTGAGTGGGAAGAAGATCAATACCCCAAGACAAAATTTGTTCCTCAACAAGAGAAGTATGATCCTACTTCTTTCCAAGGAACACAAGCTCAAGATGATCTTCCACCACAAGACCACAAGCAAAAAAGGCAAGGATAAGCTTCAAGAGGAGATTGATGCATTTGAAGAAGCTCCCAAAGCCTTGGTCAAGTGGGTTCCCAAGACTACATCAAGTTCTACTTCATCAAGTACGACTACAACTCCAAGGATTCCCATCAAGATGGTGTGGATCCTGAAGAAGAAGAACTAGAGAGTTCTTGAGGGTGACTCCGCCAACACACTTCACTCATATCATTTTGGCGAGGACAAGTGCAAAAAACTTCAATATCTTGCACTAGTTCAAGGAGTCACAAACCCTCTTGTTGGTAAGACAAGGGACAAGGTAACCTAATGCATTCATGGACATCATCTCATGTGAATATCACTCTATGTCTATGGATATCCTTGTTTGTTCCTTGTGGGACTAACCCGTGTAGGTATTGAAAGTGCAACTCACTCCAAAGGATTGCTCCAAAGGATCTACATCAACATTGAGCATCTACATCTTCAACACCTACATGAAGTCATCATCGACAAAACCCAAGGTTAGTTCATCCCTCCTAAGGGGGGATATCACATATAGGGGGAGCTTTACTCTAATCAATTAAGCTAAAGCAACTCTAATGGTGTGAACACATCAATACTTTATGTAAAAGTGGCAAGCCCACTTGTGCTTAAACGATGAGTATGACCTACGATCAAATGTTCTCATTTGACTCCTAAGTCAATATACTCATATATAGATGACCTAGTCATCGCCAAATTGCTTGATAGATGCTAGCGTGTTTGTGCATGCTTTTTCACATATTTCTTTTGCCATCTTATTGTGTGAGCATGTTGGTTGCATATTTTACTCATTCAAGGACATCCATTTGTTGCTTCGATTGTTTGGCTATTTCTATTTTGACAAATTGATGGACAAGAATGCCTAAGAACTCCCTCTAGCTATCTATGCTTTTCTCGTCTCAAACTCTATTCATGCTACATCACAAAGTTTGATCATGTCAGATTCGAACCACTCTGTATGAGGAACACTCGGAGTCCCCAATTCGTCATAGACTTAAACTTCCAAAACCTCTTTGTGCATTTGGTATGACCGAGTCATCCATTTCGGTCACACCGAGATCACTAAGTTGATCAAGGTTTTCAATCTCGGTGCAACCGATTAGAACTTTTCAGTCACACCGAGTTGTAGTAACCGCTTGTAGTTATGCATCTCGGTGCCACCGAGTTGTTCCACTCGGTCACACCGACAGGGTCAGGTTATATATACTGACGGGTCATATTTTGGAAAATTTTCCGAAACCTTTCACCCGCGTGTGACCTACTCTGCCTCCTTGGGTCTCCGGATCGTCCTCTCACCGCCAACGACCTCCCGCCGCTGGTCTCTGCCGCCGTCAACGGCAATCTGCCCCGCCATTGCCGCCGTAGCAAGTTCACCACCGAAGTAGGGTATGAACATGATCGTTGTGCTATTCCTTAACTCCGATTTGTAGCACATTGCTTTGCCATGATTCTTGCCATGTATGAAATCATCCTGTCCAGCGAAAGCATCCGATAGATTAGATTTGATTTGAAAATTTACGGTTAGGTCTCCGCCGAACTCATCTCGGACCGACCGAGTTGTAGAAATCGGTCTCACTGATTTGGCTTAGGCCATTGCACATGCGTTTTTGGTCTGACCGAAAATTGCAAATCGGTGTGACTGAGTTCGATTCTCTATGAAACCCTAGCAGTCTCGGTGCCACCGAACTATGGCTCGGTCTGACCGAGTTCACTAGTTTCGGTTCCAAAAGCTGCTTTGGTATCACCGAGTTTACAAATCGGTAGATCCGAAATGCTTTCTGTGGAGAACTAAAACTAAGTTTTTAAATCATCTATTTTGCAAAAATTCTGCACTTTATGATGCTCATCTACTCTACCTCATCTACAACCTATTCGCAGGGTTTGCTGACAGTTTGCCTGCAAGATGTCTAATCAAAGTGACAACCAGAACAAGTCTAAGGAGCAGGTTCATATGAGTGAGGGCACTAGTCCCTCTAGCACTTCTGATGAGGGCAGCAGGAGCACACCAAGCGACTTGCCCATGGCAGCCACCAGAACAAGGAAGAAGAAGGCCTCAAATTCTGAGGATGAGGATTATGTGGCTGTTGAGGAAGAAGCCAGCTCCAAGAAAAAGGTGCTGAAGAAAGGGTATGGCACAGTTGTATCAACTAAGCCTGGATTGCACAAAAAGGCCCCCGCCAAGAGGGTGCCAACCATAAAAGTTAGAGCCTCAACTGCTGAAACCTCCAAGCCAACTGGAGAGGCTGCTGGAGAAGGAAAGAAAAGAAAAGAAAGGGTCAAGAATACCACTGCCAGAGTACTTCGTAGATCCTCCATCATGAGAGATTCAGAAGAAGAGGAGGAGGAAGAGGATGCTGCACCAGATCCTAAGGCTCGAAAACTTATGGGAGATGCAATCAAGTCAGGGGCTGCTCCATCTAAGTCCAAATCTGTTCCCAAGGCTGCTGCTCAGAAACCCCCAAAACCCAAGAGGAACACCAGGAGTATACCTGCTGAGGAGAAGAACAAGGCCCTAGTGCTTGAAGCTAAAGAAGAAGATGATTCTCTTGTCTTGAGGAAGTTGAAGCCCAAAATTCCTGACCACAATGATGCTCATCCAGTCGCTGAGGACATGCACATCAGGAAAGATGCAGGATTGAGGTTGTGGAGACAGTTTGATCCCTATGCTGTTAGGATGAGGACTGCAGTTGACTACAGGTTCCACACAAAGGAACAACAATATTTCTATGAGACCATTCTGCTTGACGACCATCCAGTGTGTGACATGAAATGGGTGGACTGGCAGTTCATCCAGGAAAATGAAGATCACTTCCCTGGAGTGTATGAAAACTTTAAGGCTTGTGGAGTTGATGAATTCGTTGGACAAAAGCTCACCAAGTGGAATGATGAGTTGATCATGCATTTCTACTCCACTGCCCACTTCTATCCAGATGGGAGGAAAGTTTGGATGTCTGAGGATACTAGGTACCGGTCCATAGTTGATGAATGGGCCAAGCTAATCAATGCCCCAAAGGAACATGAAGATTACTTGGATGTGTATGCCACCAAGAAGAAAGACCACAACTTAATGACAAACATGTACAAGGAGATCCCTGATAAGGCTTTAGAAACACATAAATTTGGATTTGTACACTATCCGTTGTCTGGTCTGCCTACCATTAACTGGATCTTAAGGCACACATTGCTACCCAAGTCAGGAGATCATAAGATGATCAGCGGACACTCCATCAACATGCTGCAAATTTTTTATGTCCCCAGAAGTTCAAAGTTATGAGCTGGATTGTAGAAATGATCAAAAGGACTGTTGTTGATAAAAATAGGAGTTGTGGATATGCTCCACACATTCTGGAGCTCATCAACTCTAAAATGGGCACAGGGACTTACTTGCTGGACAAGGAGCATCTACCTCTATATCCTGAGTTTGAAGACAATACTGTTGTGATGAATGAGGAAGAACCATCATCAGCTCAAGTCCAGGAGAAGAGAGCCAAGGAAAAAGCTGAGAAAGCTACCCAGATGCTAAGTGTTGAAGAGGCATCTCGAGTCTTCCCGAAGAGCAAGCAAGATCAGTTAGGCTATCTGATTCAAGCTACACTGAGGATTGAGAAGGGCTTGGCCACCCTGACTCGGAATCAGGAGAGCCTGGAGAGGATTGTGGAAACAAAATTCTATGATCTTGATCTGAAGGTGACTAAGATTCAGACTGCAGTTGAGCAGCTTCAGGAGGAAGCAGAGGAGAGGAGATAAAAAGCAACCACTGATGCTTTTAAGCGTGTGCCACGAGGTCCAAGGTTTGCTGCAGTGCCAGTCTCAGATGCTAGAGCTTCAGTGTCAGCACCAGCAGCTACAGCTCCAGTGCCACCTCTAGCACCCACTCCATCAGCTCCAACTACTTTGTCGGGAGCCTTCGTACTTGGATTTCTATCTACACCACCTCCCGAAGACCAAGCCTGAGTGATGTATAGCACTATGCATTTTCAAACTTTTTGGTAACTTGTTGCCAAAGGGGGAGAAATATGTATAGATCATAGGCTTCGAGAGAGAGTGTCTTGATTTTTATCTCTCTTGCTATTTTGGTTGAACTACTTTATTGTGTGCTTGTGTGAGATACTTTATGTCCTTGTGAGATACTTATATGATCATGTGGTTGATCATATGCTACCTTAATGTTTGGTTGAATGATGCTATCCTTTATATTCCATATATGATCATTCACTTGCTTGGTGATGAGTGCATGCTTTTAATTTCTATCATTTTGAGCGCTCCACCAAGATGTATGTGACCTGGAGGAGTAACCCATGATCCTAATCGATTATGCATTTGCATTCAAAAGCAAATTTTAAATAATGCACAAATTTAGGGGGAGCTCTTGCTTATCACATACTTCTCAAAGCAACGATGTTTTTAAATCTTATAATCATTTGTCAAAGATTTGATCTATATGTTGTCATCAATTACCAAAAAGGGGGAGATTGAAAGTGCAACTATCCCAGGATGGTTTTGGTAATTCCTAACAACATATATCTCATTGAGCTAATGCTACTTGAAGATAAATATTTCAGGAAAAGCTCAATGATTGGCATGGCATGGATTAGAAAGTGGACCCCTCAAAATGCTAAGGACAAAAGGATTGGCTCAAGCTCAAAGCACAAGACTCTACATTTCATTTTTAGTGATCCAAGATCACATTGAGTCCATAGGAAAATCCAATACTATTAGGAGGGGATGAGGTGTTGCTTAATGAGGTTCTTGCTCAAAGTGCTTAGTGATATGCTCCACAACCCTCAACCACTTTCTCATATCCAAATATATCTCAAACCAGAAGTCAAACTCAGCCCCACCGATTTGATCTATCCGGCACCACCGAGTTCACTTGACATATCCACTGCCACAAACCCTAGTCGTTTCGGTCCCACCGATAGAGATCTCGGTCTCACCGAGATGGGATTGTAATCTCTCTATTTCCCTTCGTAATGTTTCTGTCCAACCAAGATGAGCGATCGGTCCCACCGAGATTGCAATGCAAACTCTCTGTTTCCCTTTCGTTACGTTTCCGTCCTATCGAGAGAGCGAATCGGTCCCACCGAGATTGCCTGACCAACTCTCTGGTTAGTCTATTACCAAAATCGGTCTCACCGAGTTTGTGTAATCGTTCTCACCGAGATTATGTTATGCCCTAACCCTAATGATATCAGTCCCACCGAGTTGACATATCGGTCCCACAGAAAACCATAATAGTCACATTATGAACTAAATCGGTCTGACCGAGTTGTATGATTCGGTCCCACCAAGTTTGATGATTTGTGTGTAATGGTTAGCTTTTGTGTGGAGGCTATATATACCCCTCCACCCACTCTTCATTCTTCGAGAGAGCCATCAGAACATGCCTACATTTCCAACATAAATTTTCTGAGAGAGAACCACCTACACTAGTGTTGAGGTCAAGATACTTCATTCCAACCACATAAATCTTGATTCTAGCCTTCCCCAAGTTGCTTTCCACTCAAATCATCTTTCCACCAAATCCCATCCTATGAGAGAGAGTTGAGTGTTGGGGAGACTATCATTTGAAGCACAAGAGCAAGGACTTCATCATCAACACACCATTTGTTACCTCTTGGCGAGTGGTGTCTCCTAGATTAGTTAGGTGTCACTTGGGAGCCTCCGTCAAGATTGTGGAGTTCAACCAAGGAGTTTGTATGGGCAAGGAGACCGCCTGCTTCATGAAGATCTACCCTAGTGAGGCAAGTCCTTCATGGGCGATGGCCATGGTGGGATAGACAAGGTTGCTTCTTCGTGGACCCTTCATGGGTGGAGCCCTCCATGGACTCACACAACCGTTACCCTTCGTGGGTTGAAGTCTCCATCAACGTGGATGTACGATAGCACCACCTATCGGAACCATGCCAAAAATCTCCGTGTCTACATTGCGTTTGCTCCCTCCAAACTCCTCCCTTTACCTTCATATGCAATTGTTTTACATTCCGCTGCTATACTCTTAGAATTGCATGTGTTGGTTGTTTGCTTGACTTGTGCTAAGTTGCTAAAATCTGCCAAGAATTAAAATTGGGAAAAGGCTAGATTTTTATTTGGTCAAGTAGTCTAATCACCCCCCCTCTAGACATACTTTCGATCCTACACCGGGTCACAAGGGAACCATTACAGTGCATGGGAGCCATAAGATAGCTCTGGAATGTGAAGAAGGTGATGCGGCTTATGCTGAGTCGGTTTGTGCAACGGAGGAGTTAAAATTTTATAAGGATAATGTTGATCCGGTAGATACAACATCTTTGAAAAAGCCAACTACAGAGCATGATCCAGTTTTGAAGTTTAAATTGGCAGATGATACTAAGATGGTTGATTTTATTCCTGGCGATTCATCCAAGCAGTTCGGTGTCAGTGCTAATCTGGATCCAAAATAGGAAAGTGCACTCGTCGAGTTCATCCGTGAGAACCAGGACATCTTTGCATGGAAGCCTTCAGACATGCCGGGTGTACCGAGAGAACTCACTGAGCACACTCTTAATATTGATCCAAAATTTAAGCCGCTTAAGCAGTTTCTTCATCAGTTTAATGAGTAGAGGCGGAAGGCCATTAGAGAGGAAGTGGCCCGGCTCTTGGCGGCTGGGTTTATCGTCGAAGTTTTCCATCCTGAGTGGTTGGCTAACCCGATGTTGGTACTTAAGAAGAACGACACTTGGCATATGTGTGTGGACTTCATGGATTTAAACAAAGCTTGTCCGGCTGATCCTTTTGCTCTCCCTCTTATTGATTAGATTATCGATGCTATTGCGGGTTGTGAGCGTTTGAGTTTTTTGGATGCTTATTCTGGTTATCATCAGATCAAGATGGCAGTTAAGGACTAGGAGAAGACAGCTTTCATAACTCCCTTTGGAGCCTTCTGCTATGTGTCTATACCTTTTGGGCTTAAGAGTGCCCAAGCGACTTATCATAGATGTGTGCAGAATTTCCTTCATGATCAAATTGGGCGCAATGTTCATGCTTATGTGGGTGATATTGTGGTGAAATCCAGAGAGAAAGAGACATTGATAGATGATCTGAAGGAAACCTTTGATAATCTCCGGGTCTATAAAATAATGCTTAACCCGACCAAGTGTGTTTTTGGTGTGCCGGCATGCAAGCTTTTGGGTTTTTTGGTGTCTAACAAGGGCATTGAAGCTAATCCGGAGAAGATCAAAGCCATCACCTCTCTGGCTAAGCTGGCATGTGTCAATGATGTGCAACGTCTGGCGGGTCGTATTGCAGCATTAAGCCGGTTCATAAGCCGGTTGGGAGAGAAGGCTATCCCTCTGTATCAGATGATGAAAAAGACAGATAATTTTGTCTGGAGTGATGCCGCTAATGAAGCGTTTGAGGACTTGAAGAAACAGCTGGCTGAGCCGCCTATTCTGGCTGCTCTTGTTGATAAGGAGCCTATGTTGTTATATGTGGCTGCTAATAGCTGGGCTGTCAATGGAGCCATTGTGGTAGAAAGGAATGAGGCAGGCAAGGAATATCCGGTTCAAAGGCCAGTTTACTACATCAGTGAGGTGCTTATTGAGTCCAAGCAGAGATATCCGCACTGGCAGAAGCTTGTATGTGGGGTGTTCATGGCCAGTAGAAAGCTTAAGCAATATTTTCTATGTCATCCTATCACTGTGGTTAGTTCTGCTCCTTTAGGGGACATTATTCAGAACAGAGAAGCCACAGGTCGGGTAGCCAAGTGGGCTATTGAGCTTGGTCCTCATGGTTTGAAATATATGCCTCGCACGTCCATCAAGTCTCATGCGTTGGTGGATTTCATCAATGACTAGACAGAGCTGCAGATGCCTGAGGAAAAGCAAGATAACACATATTGGACTATTCACTTTGATGGGTCTAGGAAATTGCAGGGCTCGGGGGCTGGAGTTGTGCTTCCCCTCGAGGTGATAAATTCGGTTATGTTCTCCATTTGATGTTTCCTTGCACTAACAATGCAGCTGAATATGAGGCCTTGCTCCACGATCTTCGGATTGCTAAGGAAATAAACTTAAGTCGGGTTAGGTGCTTTGGCGACTCAGATTTGGTGGCCCAGCAAGTCTCTGGTAATTGGGATTCCAAGGATCCACTCATGGCGGCTTATCGACGAGAGGTGGACGTTATTGCTGGTCACTTCAAGGGGTATCAAGTTGAGCACATTGATCGGAGGAAAAATGAAGTGGTGGATGCTTTAAGCCGGTTGGGTTCTCAACATAAGCCGGTGCTGCCTAATGTCTTTCTTGACATTTTGCATAACCCATCGGTCAAGTTACCTACAAAGGAGGATTTGGCTAATCCTGACCCGAAAGCTTAGTTGGTGGCGGCTCTTCATGTAATTCTGGATTGGACAATCCCTTATTTGTCTTATATGACTCGCGGCGAGTTACCTGAGGATGAAACCTTAGCCAGACAGATAACCCGGCGGTCTAAGTCAATGACAATTGTTAATGGAGAGCTACATCATCGCAGTGTCACAGAGGCATTTCAACATTGTGTTTCTCCATAGGAGGGCTGTGAGATCCTGCATGAGATTCATGAAGGAGGTTGTGGTCATCATGCCGGCTCAAAATCTCTCATGGCTAAAGCTTTTCGTCATGGGTTTTATTGGCTAACAACTCATGCTGATGCAGAGGACCTGGTCAGCAGGTGTGATGGATGTCAGAAATTTTCACGACGAGCTCATGTGCCGGCTCAAGAATTGAGGATGATTCCAATTACTTGGCCATTTGCAGTTTGGGGCTTGATATGGTTGGACCTTTCAAAATATCCAAGGATAAGAAGACCCACCTTTTGGTGGCGGTTGACAAGTTCACTAAGTGGGTAGAGGCAGAGTCAGTCAGTAAGTGTGATGCAGCAACGACGGTTCAATTCATGAAGAAGGTGATCTTCTATTTTGGCTTTCCACACAGCATCATAACAAACAATGGCACTAATCTCTCTAAAGGTGCTATGGACGAATTTTGTCAACGTGAGCACATCCGGCTTGATGTGTCGTCAGTGGCTCACCCCCAGTCTAATGGTCAAGCTGAAAGAGCCAATCGAGAGATCTTGAAAGGCATTAAGCCCCAGCTTATGGTCCCCCTGCAGAGGACGCCTGGTTGCTGGGTGGAGGAGTTACCTTCCGTGTTATGGAGCAGCAATACCACCCTAACAGATCTACGGGATACACACCTTTCTTCATGATTTACAGAGCAGAGGCGGTTCTCCCTAATGACATCCGTTATGACTCACCTCATGTGGCGGCTTATGTTGAAGCTGACAATGAAAAAGCACGTCAGGAAGCACTTGACCTGTTGGATTAGGAGCGTGACATCGCAGCGGCTTGTTCGGCGATTTACCAGCAAGATCTGCGCCGTTATCATAGCCGTCGGGTTAAAACCAGAACTTTCCAAGAAGGCGATCTAGTGCTCCGGCTTATCCAGGATCAGACTGATATGCATAAGTTATCCCCACCTTGGGAAGGACCCTTTGTGGCCAGCAAGAATCTGAAAAACGGGTCATATTACCTTATCGATGTTCGAGACCATAAGGACTCACGCACGTCGGAGGAAGAGACCCGTCGACCGTGGAATATTGCTCATCTTCGGCCTTACTACACTTGAGCCACTGGCTCTTCTGATGTACATATTTTGACAATGTATATATTATGATCAATATAATAAACACGACATCCCTGTTGAAGCAGGGCCTCTGTCGTTTTTTCTCTTTAAATAATGAGTTTTTGGTCACTTGGAGGCTTTTGCTTTATAGAGCGAAAGTTATGGTTACCCTTTGATCCAGCTTATTAGCCACACACAAAAAAAGCTCGGGGGCTTATACCCAAGTGAAATGGACCAAAGAGAGTCTATTGCAAAAGCATAACTCAAACAAAGGTGCCCCTTGAGCATAGCTCAAAGTATTGCTTGGGGGCTCTTTTGTTCTAAAGAACAAAGAGGTTTTATAACCCTTGTAATAGGCTTAAAAGCCAGGCTTGGAAGCCAGGTGTATTCACATAAAACCCCGGGTTATCCTTCCTTTTTAAGTAAGCCACTCCGCCCAGATAATCCTGGAATGACCCGCCGAACGTTTGACAAGTCAATATTATGCAGACCCTGAACTTGTCAAGGTTAAAACGATGATTGGTTATGTGAGGTCCATCTTATAAGGTTTGTAAAATAGTTTAACTCAGTGGCCTGGCAGCCCATGAAAAGCCTCAATTTTCGGCATGGCAGTCCATGAAAAGCCTCGTTTCTCTTGGTTTTTTATTCGACTGATTCTTTCTTTTTGAGGTTTATTTGATAAGGCTTATAAAGCTTTATGATTATAAATCACCAGTGTTCATTAATCCGGCCCGGCTTTTGACTATAAGTCGCCAGTTTGAGATAATATCCTGTGTTTATTAACCCGGCCTGGCTTTTGACTATAAGTTGCCAGTATGAGATAAAGATAATATATGGTGTTTATTAACCTGGCCCGGCTTTGTTTATAAGCTGGTAATCTCTGATAATTACCAGTGCTCAAATTTTGGGTTATCACCCTTACTGCACTGGCTTGGTAAACCAACAAGTGTGATCAAATATCACAGGTATGACATATTTTCAATCATATATGGTTATCATTCAGTCCAGCCTTGGTTACAAACTATGATAGTTTCCTATGGTTTATATTGGGCATTATAACCCGTCCAGTGGCAAACCAACATGACACTTTTCACCTGTTGTATGCAGGAACAAATTCAAAATTGATAATATTATAAAGCATATATGGCATATCTTCGCATGGAAGATGAATAGTATCATGAACAGCAAAATATGCACGATGGCATAGCAGAATAAGAGTTTAAAGCTAGCCTATTACAAGGCGCTTGGTGCCCAAAAGGATAATTGTTTTTAAGTCTTGCATACAACAGATGATAAACCGTCCCCGGTTCATGAATCTTGACTTGGCTGGCTTGCAGGTTGCGATTCATCCCTTGCCGGTTCGTCTTCCTCCTGCACCGTCTGGAAGTTGGGTTTGGACCAGTCAAAGCCATGCAAGGCGGCGAATTTAGCTTCGTCATCAATCACATCAGAAGGATCAATATCAGGGGCGAAAGTGTGCTTACGAATCGGAGAAATTAAGTCCATCACTTTATACGAAGGAGTTTGCATCTTCTGATTATCTGCATCGTAACCCGGCTGGTACTTGGTGAGGTTGGTATCTTTCAGCAATGATTGTTGCATGCGGACGAATCCCTTTGACATAGGCGGCAAAGTCTTGTTTGTCAAAAGAGGTTCCATCTTCCTTGAGACTAGGATACTCACTAGCTACGTCTGCTGGGTCTAGTTCAGGTACCCATGCTTTGGCACGGCTCAAGGCTGTTACAGCTCCAGCTCTAGCACAAGACCGTTTGATTTCCTGAAACCTGGTGGGTAAGATGGATAGTTTCTTCAAGACATCACTTACCAGATTTGGTCCTCGATTTGCTGGGGAGATAGTAGCGAGAGTCCGCTGAGCTCCAGTGTATAATTGCTCAACAAGCGTATAAACCGCCTTGAGCTTCACCAGTGTGTCTTGGCTCAGATTGATGCTCCTGGGACCTGAAAAAGTTCAAACAAATTGGTTAAGTGGTGGCTTACATTATGACAGCAAATACTTACTTTGGATAAGTAACAAGGTGACTCACCAAAGATAGCAGAAATCATCTGAGACACACGGTTCTTTAAACCGGTGAGTTCAGTGGTCACTTCTTCAAGAGCCGCCTTTGCTTTCTCAGCATGCTGTATCAAGGCAGTTTTTTCCTCAGCCCAAGCCTTTTTATCCTCATCAAAACTGGTCTTCAATTTTTTCGATTCAGGCACACTGAACTGGAATTTGGATTCTGCCTTCCGGGTCTCATTTTCTTGAACCGCCAGCTGAGTCTTGGCATCGTTCAGTTGAGACTCTAGTTCAGCAGTAGCAGCCTGCATACAGTACAAGTTTATCAAAACATATTTCAAGGTGGATTACAACAGTTAAGTCCCAAGCACTTTGCAAGCGAAACCACTTGGCACTTGGGGGCTAATGTCTATCAAACGCAATTTTTTCAATGGAAATGGATTTTCTAAAGTCCCAAGTGTTTTGCAAGCAACAACACTTGGCACTTGGGGGCTAATGCATATTGCTTGTTTCTTCTTAAAGATGAGCCGGGTGAGCTATCAACAATCGCAGTCGACTTATGGGGGCTATACAGTTCAGTTATGTTCTTTTACAGTGATTAATAGGATCGGCTCATTCATATTGATTAAACCGGCCCTTGGGGACTATACATGCAAAATTGTGATACTATCAGCATCTAGTTTAGTTGTAAACCTGAATTGGAGGGAGTCTAAGACAGAGGCTTGTAAGTTTTTAAGTCTATAGATTATTCAATCTTATCATAACAGAAGACTTGGGGGCTGGCAGGATATATAACTTATACAAGCCGGAGAACGTACCTCATACTTCTGGTGCATCTATTTGACCATTTCAATTTCTAAGTCATGGCTGGAGTGTACTTGACTGAGATAACCAGATAATACTTCACTATTACTCAATTGAGCATAGTGGGAGACGTCGAACCTCACTTTCCGTCTTTCCATGACTTCTTGTTTGCAGAGTGTATCGCTAGTACAGTTGGATTCCCCGGTTCAGTAAATCCGGTGCCAGTGATTAAAACGTCATCACCATGAGTCTCTGGCGGGTTAGCTGAGCTTGACGATTCAATACTTGATGGATCAATAGTGGTTTCATCAGCAGATGGCTCAGGTATTTCAGGTTGAGCATTGAGAGCAGGATCTTCTGGCTGTTCAGGATGTTCTAGTACAACGGTTGGTTGGTCCGATTCAGTGGTGTTCGGACCCTCGGCCGGCTTTGTCACCTTCGCTTCCTTGTTGGGCTTTGCTTGACCGCTAAAACCAATTTGGACAAGTGAGCATAATGATAAAGATATAAAGGTACAGAAGAAAAATACTTATTATTACCAATGGGCAGTCTTGAAAGCCGGCAGTTGAGTCTGTGATGAATCGCCAGAGGAGGAACGGGAAATCTCCTGCAAAGATGGAATCAAAAGAATTGAGTGGTTAACGAAAAAACTCGCCAGTAAATACAAGAGTTAAGGTTAAAAAGAACCTCATTTTGTCGTTTCCGAGGAGTGTTTGGTAAACCAGAGGATAAATCTTCACCTCCACCGGTCCGGGTCTGGCGGCAGATCCCATGTTGCTGTTGTTTTAAGAGAAAATGAGGATCTAAATAAGCCAAGGGGTGTGAAAACCTTACTTTGTGGGTTACCCGCCGAATTTCTGCCTTGGTAAAGGTTCTGAGTCGGAGGAAATAATAGTTACCTCTTCTTCGACTGCTTGGCTGGCTCCCGTGTCATCCTGGCAATAGTCACTGTCAATAAGGTTGTTAAAAAACAAGTCAAGAGAGTCAAGGGCTACCTCCGACTCAGAGATTTCATCCAGCTTAAGCAGTTCAGAGGCGCTTGGTTTCTTCCTAGACCTCCTGATGGTCTTTTTGGCGGCTTTCGCAGCAGCTTTAGCCTTTTTGGCAGCCTCATGGTCATATTTGGCCTTCCAGAAGTCAGATTTAGCCTGTGGAAGGATAACATATTTGAGTTCATGCAATGTTTAAGTGCTGAAGGAAAAATAAATCAAAAGATTTACCTCTGGCGCCGGGTTAATCTTGCAGAAAGGATTCAAACCCACTTTGCTATAGTCTTAAAATTTGCTATTTACAAGCGTGGTTGCCATCTCAAAAATGCCCTTTTCAGTCAGACGCAGAGAGCTATGACGTAAGGGATCATCTGTTCCTCCGGTATATGTACACATCAAGCCGGATTGGCGGCTTAAGGGTATGATCCGCCATGCGACCCAGCAGCGGATAAAGTCGACTCCGGTTAAACTGTTTCCTAGCAAGGCTTGAACTTTTCTGATTGTAGGGACAAGCTTCTTGCGTTCGGCGGCAGTAGGTTTATTAGGGAGTTGGCAATTTGAGTCAAGACGCTCAGCATGATAACGCGGCAACGGATTTTCATCAGACGGCGATATATCCTTGCAGTAAAACCATGTTTGATTCCAGTCCTTGGGATGGCTTGGCAGAGCTACTTGAGGGAAGATGGCGTCTCGTCCGCGTCGAATTGAAATCCCACCAAGTTCCAAGATGGGCCCATTTGTGAACTGATACTGCCGGTTCAGGTAGAAGTATTCTCTGAAAAGCTCAACACTAGGCTCTTCTTGAAGGTATACCTCACAAAAGACTTGGAAGTTACAGATGTTTGATATGGAATTGTGTCCAGTGTCTTGCGGATGGAGTTTGAAGAAGTGCAGGATATCTCCAAAGAACTTAGAGCCGGGTGGCGAGAAGCCCCAGTTCATATGATCAGTAAATACGATAACTTCACCCTCCTTTGGTTGTGGTCTCTCTTCGCCCGGGTTAGGAGCACGGTAATGCATGACACTCTTATCTGGAAAATATCCAACGGTGAAAAAATCCTTCAAGGTGCCCTCAGTGACGGTGGAGGGAACCCAGTTACAGGTCGTAATTGTCTTGGGCGGCATGGTGAAAGGACAACCTAAAGACAAGAAATAATTTTCCGTCTCAAATTAATTGGTGGGATACAAGTCAACAATTGCAGTGCATGTTCAGAATGGCGGCTTAAGTAAGGGCTAATGATATATGAAGTAATGATAAACCGGCAGAATAAGCCGCCATGACTAAAGCCATTCAAGATCTACCAAGAGTAAAAATTTGCTAAGTATTAGGACAAACAGGTTCCACGGATTGAGGCTATAAATTTGGATCTATTGCTGTTCAGAAAAGGGAATAAATTCGAAATATATAGAGGCGACAGTGGAAAAGCAGAGGTGCCTTAAGAGGAAGATGTGTTGTGATAATAGAAACAGGTGCTAAAATTACTACCGCGCAAGATTTATGCGGTTTTTGGATCTAATCCATGGATCTAAACAATGCGAAAGAAGGGCGGCGACGAACACCGACGAACACCGATGAAACCTAATGGCAGATCTATGATGAAAGAGGACTTACTGATGCTGATAAGGCATCAGAGTGGCGCCGCGGTTTTTCTAGTCTGTTCAGGGTGATGCAGCGGCCAGAGTTGAGGTCGGAGACGAAGGTCGACTGCGGCGGGGTTCGTGCAGGGTGATGCGTCGCTAGGAGGAAGAAGACGAGAATGAAAAGGAGAAGAATGGAAGGTGACTCTGTGGCCCTATTTATAGGCTTGGAAGTACAAATGGCAGGCGCGGGAATCGAGGAATAGTAAAATGGATATGTGTCGGCACGGGCGCCTTGATTTTCAGAGAGTCAGTAACGAAAGAGATTTATTAAGATTTGGATTCTATATAACATTAATTGTAGATGACATCATGTTGGGTTATCGTAACTTTTGGATGCGGCATCATGGCGGGTTATAATACTTCACAATAAGAGGAGGAAGGATTTTTCTAAGTGTTGAAGATTGACATGAACAAGTTCAAATCAACCTGCAGCCTAATGTTGGGGATATGACTATTAGGTATGACCCGCCCAGGAGGGGCCGGGTCATCCCTATGGCGGTTCATCTCAATGAAGCCCAAGAGCATATTAACAATGGCGGTTCATAGATAGGCTTAGTAGAGGGCCCAAACCCAAAGGCGGCTTAAGGTCCGCGGATATAAACCTCCATGTATATAGACTTGTATTGTAAGGCATGTAAGAAAGGTCGCCGAGCCGGATATGTTGTATAAGCCGGCTGGGACTCTGTAGGCCACAGGGCATCAAACCGTGTATACAAGGGGACGACCCAGCGGCGGCTTAGGACAAGAAAACAACAGATCGATAGCCGGGTCAAGCGTATTCGCTCCCTGCTCATCGAAACCCTAGCAATACCACCTCCAACTGGATTAGGCTTTTACCTTCACTATAAGGGGCCGAACCAGTATAAACTCTTCATGTCCTTTGTCCTGATCAACCCCTTTAAGCTATCCTCATCGTGATGGCTCCACGACTAAGTCCTCACACTATGACATCTGCCATGACAATTCCACGACAGAAAGCATAGTAGAGCGTCGAGACAATGCATCAGTAATAACATTTTCTTTACCCTTCTTGTGTTTAATGACATAAGGGAAAGTCTCAATGAATTCAACCCATTTAGCATGTCTATGATTCAGTTTAGCTTGACTTTTAATATGTTTCAAGGATTCATGATCAGAATGTATAACAAATTCTTTGGGCCATAAATAATGTTGCCATGTCTCTAAAGTCTGAACAAGAGCATATAATTCTTTATCGTAAGTAGAATAATTCAGACTAGGCCCACTCAATTTTTCAAAAAAATATGCAACAGGTTTGCCATCTTGTAATAACACACCTCCTAATCCAATTCCACTAGCATCACATTCAAGCTCAAAGTCTTATTAAAATCAGGAAGTGGAGTAAAGGAGCATGTGACAACTTATCTTTCAATACCGTGAAGGCTTCTTCCTGTGCGGTAGCCCAAACAAAAGGTACATCCTTCTTTGTAAGCTCATTGAGAGGTGCAGCAATGGTGCTGAAATCTCTCACAAAACGCTTATAGAATCCAGCGAGGCCAAGAAAACTCCTCACTTGTGTGACCGTTTTGGGTTGCGGCCAACTCTCAATAGCTTCAATCTTGGCTTTATCAACTTCAATTCCCTGTGGAGTAACAACATAGCCAAGAAAAGATACTCGGTTGGTGCAGAAGGTGCACTTCCCAAGGTTACCAAACAAACGTGCATCACGTAGAGCAATAAAAACAACACGTATATGTTCCAAATGTTCCTCCAAAGATCTGCTATAAATCAGTATATCATCAAAATAGACTACCACAAATCGTCCAATGAAAGCACGTAAAACTTCGTTCATTAATATCATGAAAGTACTAGGTGGATTACTTAACCCAAAAGGCATGACTAACCACTCATATAATCCAAACTTAGTTTTAAATGTTGTTTTCCATTCATCTCCCAATTTCATACGAATTTGATGGTATCCACTACGCAAATCAACTTTGGAGAATATTGTAGAGCCATTCAATTCATCAAGCATGTCATCTGGCCTAGGAATAGGATGACGATAATGAATAGTAATATTAATAATGCCTCTACAATCAACACACATGCGCGATGTACCATCCTTTTTTGGCACTAGTATAATAGGAACAACACAAGGACTAAGAGATTCGTGTATATAACCTTTGTCGAGCAGCTCCTGTACTTGATGCATAATCTCCTTCGTCTCCTCTGGATTGGTACGGTATGGCACACGGTTAGGCAGCGAAGCACCGGGAATTAAGTCAATTTGATGCTCAATCCCTCGAATAGGTGGTAATCCCGGTGGCACGTCTTGTGGAAAGGCGTCAGCGAACTCCTGCAAAATGTTAGTGACAACAGGAGGCAAAGAGGAAGGTACATCCTCGAAAGAAAATAACGCCTCTTTGCACACAAAAGCATAGCAAACAGATTTGCTGAAATCTAGATCATCAATATCAGATTTGGTGTCAAGTAAACATACAGTTTTTAATTTAATTTCAGAAGCAACAGTAGATGGTTTATTATTAGGCTTCATTTGTTGCTCAAATTCTTTTGCCACAATCTGATTTTCACTCTTATGTTTCTCCTGTTTTGCTTTATTAGCTCTATTAATATCATCTTTCAAAATTGAATCAGGAGTCATAGGAAGCAAAGTAATATTTTTGTCCTTATGAACAAGAGTATACTGATTGTTTCTACCATGGTGTACAATTGTTTTATCAAATTGCCATGCTCTACCAAGTAATAAGGAACATGCTTGCATAGGTACCACATCACAATCAACAAAATCAGCATATGTAGAGATACTAAAATGCACACGAACAATACATGTTATCTTAACCTTGCCGATGTTGTTGAACCATTGGATGTAGTAAGGATGTGGATGTGGTCTTGTGGTGAGAGATAGCTTCTCCACCATCTCCATGCTAGCTAAGTTGTTGTAGCTCCCTCCATCTATGATGAGGCAAATAGAACGTTCCTTCACAACTCCCTTTGTATGGAACAAAGTATGCCTCTGATTTTGCTCAACTTATGTAACCTGCACACTCAAAACACGTTGAGCAACTAAACATTCATACTTGTCAGCATCATCAGCAGCCATGTATTGCGTCTCATGATCAGAATCATCTCCACCGTGTTCTTCACTTGTAATAAGATCCAAGGTCTCCTCATCATAGTCACTAGCGGACTCATACCCACCATCCTCAGTAACAATCATCACACGCTTAGATGGGCATTGTCTCGCATAATGACCTCCACCCTTGCAACGACGACAAATAATATCATGTGTTTGCCCTGTTGATGCCATGGATGAAGAAGAGCTTTGTGCAGGCCCAGAAGGTGTGCTCTTGGCAGATAGTGGTGGTTGTGCCTGCTTTATTGTATCATGGTTGGCGGTGGCAGCTGACGGAGGCACCGGTGCAGCAGAATGTGTGGAAGTAGAGGATGCAGGCGGTGTCCATGATGAAGATCGACCTGCAGAAAAGTTAGTTTGAGCCAATGTCTGTCGATCCTGCACTTCACGTTCAGCTTTGCAAGCAAGATGGAATAAATGAGTGATATTATTATATTCCTTATACTCTAGAGTGGTCTGAATCTCTTCATTTAATCCACCCATAAAACGTGCAAGCATAGCTTCATTATACTCAACAATACCACACCGAATCATACCAGTTTGTAATTCCTGATAATATTCTTCTACAGAATTTTTTCCTTGTCTTAAACACTGCAATTTTTGAAGTAATTCACATTGATAATATGGTGGAACCCAACGAGTATGCATAGCAATTTTCAAAGCAGCCCAAGTAGTTGGAATATTATTCGGATATAATCTAAGATGTTCAGACCACCACACACAAGCAAAACTAGTGAAAGCACAAAGTGCAGCAACAACACGTCTCTCCTCGGGATACTCTAAACATGTAAAATGTTGTTCAGTTTCTAACTCCCAAGTAAGATATATATCAGGAACGTATCTACCCTCAAATGGTGGAATATTCAATTTAAGTTTAGGGAGATGGTCATGATCTCGTACCTGAGGGGGAGCCCTACCATTTCCATTAGTTGCACATAGTTTTGATTTTGATCAACCTCATCCTTGTAATATCTCGTATAATCCTCCTCCTCCACATCAGCAGCAGGAGCCACAGAAGTATCAACAGGAGCACCAACAGTTTGTCCAGGCTCAAGAGCGACACGGCTCGCTCGGCAGAGGGTTGTTTTCGAGACGTGGAGGTAGTCGTTGTTGTTGGTGGTGGTGCAGAGGTGCGGCAGGTGCAGCCGGTGGTGGTTGTGGAAGACGCACAAGCAGTTCATTAAATTTGTTATCAAGCTTTGTTTCGAACGTCTTCTCAAAGCCAGTTATCTTATCTATGGCCTCTTCAAAATTGTGCAGCACATCTTGCACCTATTCAGTCATCATTTGCTGAAATTTATCATGCAACTCCTTATTCGTCATGTTCTCCCAATCAGTCTCATCGACTTGTGATCCTGCCATGGTTAGCAACAATAGAAACACACAAGAATATGATCCTATAGACTACTATAAAATGGTGGTGGTGGGTGTCACAAATCCGTCAAGCAAATCTCAAATTCTTACCAGTTCTTACCCAGCAGCAGGCGGTGATCGACAACCGATGTAGTCAAAACTCTCAAAGCTTGGATAGAGCGATTACCAGGGAGAGTCAAACGCACGATGTAGATTTATGTGGAGCTAGGAAGGCTTATAATGTGGTAGCAAAAAGAGTAGCAATAATCAATTCAGAGATGCAAAGTTGAATAAACGCTCAACGACGGTACTGTGCTGGTCCTAGGCTAGACCGTACTAGAGACGCGAGCCTAGAACACGAACAAAATCACGACGCGACACGTAAACAAGGGAAAAGCACACTCTGGATTTTTTTCGCTCTGTTTTTTTTGCGCTCCCTTTTTTTGCGAAAAATCACTATAATGGCGAGTGTCTCAAAACTCTTCCGAGGTCAAACTGACAGGATGGGCACGGAATTTTTTTGACTATTTTTTTTTCGGAAATCAGGGCAGCGATGACGAAAAAGTGTGACAAAAAATCACTATGATGGCATGTTACTCAAAAGACTCAAAAAAGCCTAAAGAAGGATAGAGAAAAAATATTCTTGGTCGCCGAAATTTTGGCCTAAAAACTGCCTGGGGGTCTCCAGACTCACTTTTTTCCCAAAACCTACTCAGGCAAGGAAACACGAATCAGAGGATTGGTGGTGGATATATGGTGGTAGGATATGGCAGCGGTGGTGTTATATGGATACAGATCGGTGGTGTATATGGATACGGATTGGTGGTGGTATATGGATACGGTGTCAGAGCGGTGGCGGATAAACGGTGGTGGTAGATGGTAGGGGGGATGATGATGGTGCGGTGGCGACGTGGCAACTTATGACCAGAACTCGAAACTCTAAAAGACTAGACGCTAAGACCAGCAACTAGACACAATGATGCAACCGCAAATTCAACAAAGCAAGAACCCTAAAAAGATTATGCGAAGGCTCAGATTGGTTCAGATATGATGAACTAACCCTAATTTTTTGTGGCTTTTTCGTGGACTGTAGGTATGAAGAACAGACTCGATCTAAACTACCAAAAACTGCAAAATCTCACCGAGCAACCTGAAAATCTGATACCACTTGATAGAGGCGAAGGTGTCCTGATGTTTCGATGAGATGGTGGCTATCATTTTCGGTGGGAGTCGACCTTGATGATCCGACTATGAACATGCGAGACATTGTGCCTTAGCAATCGCTAAACCAACTCCCGAGGGTTATTGACCATGCCGGAGCATGGTCAACCTGACGACGAGGGTCTATTTCCCGCGAGCAAATGAAGAACAAGCAAGAAACTAAGATTGCAATCTGGATATTGCGAATATAAGAGGAAAGCTTTATTAATGAAGGTGGGGTTCTGTGACACCTTTGTCTGGTCGTTGAACACAAACGAAGTACGTGAAGTTGCAGCTATGGCGAACTTTTAATCTAAACAAAATCCAAAGTCTAAACGACGCCCTAAGGGCTATATATATGGAGGAGAGAGGGGGGAATTTCATGGCCCTTGGAGGAGGGGTACGAAACCAACCCTAACTCTTGTTTCCCCACACATACGGACTCTAAAAACAGCCTATAATCAAGTATTTCGAAATTACATGGGCCTGGCCCAAAAATAAGGTGACGCAACACCTAGAATAGCCTCTGGACGAAATTTATGAAGTGGCATCTTGTATATTTCGTCCAAGGCTTCATGCACTCATTATGGTGGCTTCAAAGTCCTGGAATCATCACTTGTAACTCCGTTCTTGTTCCCCTTGTGCATGACATCATCTCCATGCTTGAACTTCCTCCAAGGTTCATCTGTCTTGTCCAAGCTAGGGCCTTCATTTGTAAGAAAAACAAACGTATCCAATTTAGGCAGCATCATATTCTCATGAACATTAGAATCGTCACCAAGAAACGGAAGTACTTGGTAATTCAATTGGTGTGCGCGAGCTCTAGTAATTGGTCCAGTATGTATAGCAGCAGGGGCTGTGGGTGTAACAATGGTATTGATGTCCTCATCGGCTGCTCTGGCCCACTGGTGGTATTTTGGTCCATAAAAAATCTACAAAAAGTTTCGCGGTGTTTTGACTCCGTTTGATATTGATTTCATGCGATGTAAAAAACAAGCAAAAAGCAGCAACTGACACTAGGCACTGGGTCAATACGTTAGTCCCAAAAATGATATAAAGTTGCTATAAAATGATTGTAAAACATCCAAGAATGATAATATAACAGCATGAATACTTCAAAAATTATAGATACGTTGGAGACGTATCAGCATCCCCAAGCTTAATTCCTACTCGTCCTTGAGTAGGTAAATGATAAAAGAAATAATTTATGAAGTGTGAATGCTAGCAAAGTGCACAAGTTTGATCAATGACAATTTCAATCACTTTTCCTAGCATCATAACAACAATTCTTTCTTATAAAACTTCTCATGTTAAAGTAGCAACCAATTCACATGTTAAGGTTCAAACAATGAATTCTCTTGAAACTCAACAACCTATATTCTCAGTCACCAAGCAATTGTAATTCAACCTATTCAACGGAGTTTAAGTAAGAGCTCCACATACTCAACCATCATATAGTCTTCTATGATTGCTAACACTCACCGCATACACATGAGCAAAACGTTTCGACCGGACACATAGAAAGATAGGGGCTTATAATTTCGCCTCCCAACGCATTCACCTCAAGGGTGATGTCAACAATAATAACTCATTCTACCCATATCCAACTGGATATATGTGCCTAGATCTTTCCTCACCACATGATGCTTGCCAAAAGAGAAAAATAAAAAGGAATAGAGAGAAAAACTTTGACTCTTGCATGAAAGTAAATACATAAAAGTAAAAGATAGGCCCTTCGCAGAGGGAATCAGAGGTTGCCATGCACTTATTTGTTTGTGTTCTCAACCCATTAGTGCAAAACAATGCTACTGACACGCCCAATATGTGACTCTATCCTAAAGAGACTCAAAGGTCCCACCAAGGATAGAACCGCATATTGACATGCTTTTGCAAGGTGGATATCATTACATCAAACCATTACATAATAGATGGGGATACATACAAGGCATACAAATGTTGCAAGAATACATCAATACATCATACAAGAGTACAACATCCGACTATGGATTAAGCACAAACAAAAGCTCTAACGACATCCACCTTGCTAGCCTAGGCTGCCGACCAGGAACCTAACCCAAGATTGATGAAGGAGAAGAAGAACTCCAAAACAAGCAAACATCGCTCTCACGTCATGATCCTCATATTACCTGTACCTGCAACTATTGGGGTAGTAATCTGTGAGCCACGATGACTCAGCAATCCCATTACCTAATATGCAAAACTAAGTCCTCATATACCACGAGGACTCAGCAATCCCATAACCATGAGGACTTACCGAAATTTGCAATCCCATTACCTGTACCGGAATTGTTACTCAGCAATCCCATTACCTGTACGCGCGTATCTCATCTTAGGCCGGAAACAACATAGAACAATTCCGGTAAGTCCTCATATGCAAATTTCGAAATTAGTTCTGACCTGAATAACACATTATGTTGAAGTGGTTAAACAGCAAGTTAAAGTGCGCCAAGATTATCTACACGGTTTTCTAATCAAGTTACATATAAAGTTCGTTTAATTCGGAGCTACGGCCTAGAAGATATGAGCAAAACAAGTTAAACATGACATTGATGCAAAATGCATACAAACATCAAGCAAACACACTCAAAACATGGATGCAACAAGGTAACATGAAGCTACATGCAAAACTAAGCAAGTTTCATATAGTGCATGCCCAAAACAGAGCAAGGATTCAACACATACACTCAAAACAAGTTTCACACACAATCTCCCCAAAACAGCAACTAGGCACTTTGTAATCCAGGAAACAACATGCTACAAGAAACATAAGAGCACAAACTTGATATGCACTCAAAGTACAGATTACATGCTCCAAATAACATTATGGTTCAAGTTCATAGGCATCAGGATTAATCCAACATGATCAAAACAAAAAGATTATGACACAGATTATGACTTAGTGAAAAACAGGGCATACAAGAGCAGAAATAACATGTTGACATGTTGGAGGCATGGAACTATGATGATATGGTGCAAGACAATAACAAGAAAAAGCATGGCATTAAAGTACAGGTTAAACATGGCCAAACATGATTACTAAGCATCTCCATATGAGCCCTAGATCAATGGAAATCAACAAGACAAGATGCAATATGATATAAGCTGATTCTTAGGCTTGGAGGAAATCTGGGAATGCAAGACAACAACATTATGATGCTGACTTTGGAGGCACATAACAGCAAGCGTAGCAACTTAAGTAATCATGCAAAAGACATGGGCATGTAGTAGACATGATATACTTCAACTTAGTCCATGGGCACAAGTTCATATGAAGCATGGAGTAATTACTATGATACTTGCAAAAAGGAACATGTTGTTAACAGGATGACAGATTTAGCATGATGGCAACTTGAGAGTAAGAAAGAGTCAAACTAAAGCAAGTTATAAAGCAACCAAGGGAATGGCATCAAAGAACACATAACATGGAGCAAATAACATCAAGGCATCATAACCATGTGGCTTAAGGACTAGTCAGAACCAACAGGACAAGTTTGAAAGTTGTAACAGATTCAGCAAGTGTAAAACAGCAACAACAACATAGCATGTTTGCAAGCTTTTAATAGAGGTCATATGAAGTACAAAATTAAAAATCATTGCATGTGGACAAATTACTCATAGCATATTTCAAATCATGTAATTGGAGCATCTCCAAAAGAGACATAGATTAATCAATAACAAGCTCACAACATGGCATCATGAAGTTAATAGACAACTGGAATATCATTTAGGCATGTTCATAGCAATGAAAACATATGCTACAAGACATATATGAGGCATCAAAAGGCATGGCATGATAGAGCATAACATGGACATCAAAACATGTGAACAAGGCATCTCCAGATTATGCATGGAATAGATGGTAGCTTCAAATTAACATGGCAACATAATGTTTCAGTGTCAGACTTAGCAAAATCACTTAGTCTCAAAAAACAGCAAACATCAAGTGGCACACTTTGCATGCTTGTGCTAGTCACCACAAGGCACATAAAAATACATGGTGGCACCACTGTAAAGATGGCATGAAGATGCTCCTAAAACATGTAGACATGATGCTCAAAAGATGAACACACAAAATGCTATGAAAAAGACAAATCAGCAAGTTACAACACTTTTAGCGGGTTATATCATTTAGCACTTTTGCAACAATGTTAAAGGCATCAAGACTAACATTAACATGCATGCAAACTACACCATCATGTAGAGCACTCTGGGATGAACATTTTGACATATCATACACACAAAACAGAGCAATATGCATGAAGATATGCCATGATGAAGATGCACACATGATGATGGAAAACCTGAGGACTTCGCCGATTTTGACAGAAAAAATAGAGTGAGCGCTACATAGTTATCAGGCGCATGGGGTGAAGGATAGAGATGCTCACCATGGGCCGAGGCCCATTAGGGTAGAGGATGGCGTGGGCCGGCGTTGGAGAGGTGGACCGGGCAGAGGCAAGTCGCGGCTAGGTCGGCCTTAGCTGGGGCCCACGTGGCCGGCATCGGCCTCCACCCGTGCTCCTCACGGGCAGGGCAACATGGCGGCGGCGCGCGCGGCATGGAGGGCTGACGAGGTGCGAGGGGAGAGGCGGGTGACGGAGGAGGCCGGGATGGGGCCGCGGGTGGTCGGATCCACCGGATCCCGGCCGGATCTAGGCATGACGGCAGCGGTGGGTGACTGCAGCTTCAGCGAGGCGGCAAACTCGCGAAGCGGCGGGGCGGCTCGGCTATGGAAGGAGGTGCGGTAGCGGCGGGTTGGCGCGAGGTGGGCTGAGGCGGTGCGGGGTGCTCCGGCACCGACGGGCGGTGCTCCGGCGAGCTGGGAGGCATAGCGGGTTCGACGAGGAGGAGTGGGGGCGCTCGGGCGGCGGCGCGCGGCTCTGGGCTCATGCGGGCCCCGGATTGGTCTGGGCGGGCCGCACGGTGGAGAGGAGCCGACGGGCCACGTGTCGCGATGGGAGAGGTGGAGGGCGGCGCTGGGGATGAGGTGGCGCGCGCTGGTTGGCTGAAGGGGTGTGGCGGCTGGACATGTCCGGCGGCGCGAGGAGGAAGAGGGCTAGGGTTTGGACCTGAAATTTCAGAGGGGGAGGCTAATTTATAGGTAGAGGGAGCTAGGAGAGGCCAAATGAGGTGCGGTTTTCGCCCACACGATCGTGATCCAACAACGGATAGCATGGAGGGGGTTTAGATGGGCTAGTGGGCTGTTATGAAGGGGAGCTGGGCTGCAAAGAGAAAGGGGTCCGGCGGTAAACGTGGTTAATCATTGGGGCATCAAACGACCTCCAAATGGAACGAAATTTGACATGTGTCTAACGGTGATAAACCAAGGCCACTCGACAAATCTCGGCCCATTCCGAGAACGTTTTTCTCCCGCTCACAAAACAAGATCTGAGAGGTGCAACAGGCGCATGTGAGAGTGTCGGAACCCGAAACGGACAACGGAGAAAGTGACCGGATGCAAGTTTTTAAAACATGAAGGTGCAATGCACATGATGACATGGAAAAGTGCAACACGCAAGCAAATGATAAGGCAACGACGGCGAATAACTGGAAGAGACCTGGCGCATCGGACTCAGGGCGTTACAGCTATGTTATATTGCCCCTTATGATAGCATCCTTTATTATGCAGTCTGTCGCTTTTATTCTTTGGCATCACAAGTTCGTACAACACTCAATTTTCTCTTACACTAAATGATCTAACACTTTTAGAAGCAATTTTTATTGCCTCATTGCACCAATGAAAAGTTACTTGTAGGATCTTGCTCAATCCTTAGGTAGGTATGGTGGACTCTTAAAAATAAGATTTGGGTTTAAGGGTTTTTGGATACACAAGTAGTATCTCTACGGAAATTTTAGCTAGCAAGGATGGGGGCAAGCACCACATGTTGACGGGTCTATGACAATATAACTTCTATGTGAAAATGAACAAACATAAACCATTATACTTGTCCAACAACAACAATTTTGGCATATAATATTTTGATGGGGGCTCACGGTCACAAAAGATTTCTAAGATAGTGTATTGCATGTGAAAGTTCTCTTCCTTATATTAATTATTCATGAATTGTTTGTATGACCAATATTGTGATTGTCAAGCTTCAAAAGATTTCACTTTCTAAACCCAATGTGAAGCTACCATTAGGCATGATATAATTTCGACTTCATGATATTCAATTCATACAACAATTTACTCATAGGATATAAGTGAAGCACAAGAGTAAATGACAAGCTACCCCAAAAAGATATAAGTGAAGATCAAGCGAGTAGTTATGTAAATGGGTAGCTATTTGAGGACTCTCTCTTATTTTAAGACCTTCAGATCTAAGTATTTTATTAAAACAACAAGCAAAAACATGACATTCCAAGAATAGCACACATCATGTGAAGAAGCAAAAACTTAGGCTAAACCGATACTAACCGATAATTGTTGAAGAAAAAAGGTGGGATGCCTACCGAGGCATCCCCAAGCTTAGATGCTTGATACTTCTTGAAATATTATCTTGGGGTGCCTTGGGCATCCCCAAGCTTGAGCTTTTGTGTCTCCTTAATTCATCTCATATCACGGTTTTCCTAAATCTCAAAAGCTTCATCCACACAAAGCTCAACCAGAACTCATGAAATAAGTTAGTATAAATCAATGCAAAACCTTATCATTCACTACTGTAGCAAATCACCAAAATTATTATTCAACATTGCATGCTGAATTCCTCTACATATTAATATTCCTATCCTCAAATAGAATCATTAAACAAGCAAACATATGCAAACAATGCAAACATAACAGCAATCTGCCAAAATAGTATAATCTATAAAAAATGCAAGAGTATCAATACTTATTTAACTCCAAAAATTATGAAAATTTACCAAACTATATAATATTTATCAGAGCTTATTGTGCAAAAAGTTTCAACATTTTATCACATTCTGACCTTTCTATAGAATTTTTGCAAAAGCGATAAACTTTCTGTTTTGAAACAGCAACTCATAAACTTGCAAGATAAGCATGGTAAAGGCTATCCTTGACATTTTTATTGAAAATAAACATTCAAAACATTATTATAAATAACAAAAAGCAAATCCTAACAAAATAAAATAACGCTCCAAGCAAAACACATAGCATGTGATGAATAAAAATATAGCTCTAAGTGAGGTTACCGATAATGTTGGAGATGAAAGAGGGGATGCCTTCCGGGGCATCCCCAAGCTTAGTTGCTTGGATCTTCCTTGAATATTAACTTGGGGTTCCTTGGGAATCTCAATCTTAGGATCACGCAAAACTTAACGGAACTTCATGAGATAGGTTAGTATGATAAAGAGCAAACCATTTCACTTTGATACTATCAAAGACAAGATTCATAATTGTTCTCACACAATGCCTACTCTAGTATGTCATTTCCACTATTTATATTGAGCAATATAAGCCATAGAAACTAGAAAACAAGCAAACTATGCATTGAAAACAGAATCTGTCAAAAACAGAACAGTTTGTAGTAGTCTGTACTCCAACCATACTTCTGCTACTCAATTTTTTTTGAAAAATTAGGACAACCTGGGAAATTTGTCTATTAATCTTCTTAAAAAGAATCAGCATTTTATCACACTTCTATTAAAAATGAGAATTATTTTCCTGAGCGCAGAAGTTTCTGTTTTTCAGCAAGATCAAATCAACTATCACCATATACCATCCCAAAGGCCTTACTTGGCACTTTATTGATACGAAAGCAATAAAACACAATTAATATAGTAGCATAATTATGTGAACACACAAAAACATTAGGTAAAACCGTTGGGTTGTCTCCCAACAAGCTCTTTTCTTTTATGCCTTTTAGCTAGGCATGATGATTTTAATGATGCTCACATAAAAGTAAAAAATTGAAACACGAAGATAGCATCGTGAAGCATATGACTAGCACATTTAAGTCTAACCCACTTCCTATGCATAGGGATTTTGTGAGCAAACAATTTATGGGAACAAGAATCAACTAGCAGCATAGGAAGGCAAAACAAGCATAACTTCAAAACTTTGAACACATAGAGAGGACACTTGATATTATTGCAATTCCTACAAGCATAAGTTCCTCCCTCATAATAATTATCAGTAGCATCATGAAGAAATTCAACAATATAACCATCACATAAAGCATTCTTTTCATGACACAAAAACATAGAAAACTTATTACTCTCCACATAAGCAAATTTCTTCTCATCAATAGTAGTGGGAGCAAACTCAACAAAATAATTATCATAGAGTGAAAATTAAAGTCATGATGACAAGTTTCATGGTTGTCATTATTCTTTATAGCATACATGTCATCATCGTAATCATCATAGATAGCAACTTTGTTATCATAGTCAATTGAAGCCTCATCCAAAATTGTAACACCCTAGTACTCATCTACAGTAGTCACACTCTAATGGTGCCACGTCATTGTAATTAATTTTTCTAAACCTCACTTTGATCCAATCCGAGTTCAAATCCAAAGTTTAAATTTAAGTCATACATAATATTTCTTCAAACATGGAAACTAAAATGTTCGTTAGGTTGCAAATATCCGCTAACTAAATTTCATGCATTAACCAACATATTTGGAAATATTAAAATACATTAAAATATCAAAACAGTGCCAACAACATTTAAATTGACCATTTGAAAATAAACAAATATATTTAAACTAATCAAAAATATTTGGAACTGGTTGTACTAGCCCATTACATAGTTTAGTATTGATGTAACAAGTCCTATATTTTACAAAAATCATTTGTTGGCTCTACTTAACGCAAAACAGAAAATAATTTGAAGAAACAGAAAAATAAAGCCATAAAAAGAAAAGGAACCTATTCTACTCTGAACTTTGGCCCATCTAGTAAAAGTAACTGGCCTAGCCCACCTCCACCTCTCCTTCCACCTTCTACTACAGGAGGCACGGGAGCCGTGGCGGACATCCCGCCGGCCATGGCCACGTGCTGGCCATCGGGGCCCCCACTGCCGCCTATATGAGCACGTCACTCCTCCCCGAACCATAGGCCCGTTTCTTCCCCTCCGATGCTCACCCCCCTGTTTTCTTCATGCCCGAAACACCATGGACGCGCCGCTGTCGCTCACACAGCCATCGCCTCCGCCGCGCTGCACCACCGTGTCCTAGGGGACGAACGCCATCTCCTACGCTGTCTACAACACCGACTCGACTCCGGGGAGCCTCACAACGACAGGGTCGAGGTCGTCTTCAACCTCGGTGCCGCCACCGTCCGTCGTTCGATCTGCGACCGATGATGCATCCCCGGCCTCCACGAGACCTCCTCGAGCTCCGCAGTGAGTTTCCGGTCCTATATGACCTCCTTCCTCTCTTCCTCGCATCCCCTAGCTTCGATTTCGGTTACCACCGGCTGTCGCTGCCGCAACAAGTCATCGTAGCCGTCGTTTTGGTTCGCCTCAACTCACGCCCGTGGCGTGGTTGGATGCAGTGCATCACACTGGTTCTATAGGAGCTCGCGCTGCTCCGTTTAGCCGTCCGTAGCTCACTCCGGCACCCGCCGCAGCCGTCAGGCCCTACTCCCCTAGAACGCGTGCGCCCACAGCCGCCCGCTGCCGTTGCTAGCTGCGCTGATGTTGTGCCGCTGGTACTCTGTACTGCTGCTGCTTTGCTGGTACTCTTGCCACTGCTACTGCTTCGTGCTGGGCACCGGCCGCCGTTCCTGCCGCTTGCCGCCGGTGCCGCTGGCGCCTGCTGCCGATGCTCCGCTACTACTCTACACTTCTGCTACCGCTGTTTGCTGCTGCTTACTACCAGTGTTGTCGTTGGTCTGATGCTGCTCCCTGCCGGTGCTGATGCTGGCCATGGCATGGCCGCGAGCTAGGTGTGTGTGTTGTGTGTGTATGTGTGGTAGGTGTGCGGAGAGTGCATTTTCTACCATGCACGATATATACCGTGCATTGATCAGCCGCTTAATTATTTCAGGGTCCAAAGAAATCATAATGCTAACCTGCTGTACGTCTTATTTTTCTCCAGCTTTCTGTCACATGGTCAGTTTATGTGTGTCAACCTTTTTTAAATAATGTTCTTCCGTTGGATGCCTCCCCATTCTGCAACTCTATCCCAAAAATATATTTTCCCTTTCTATTCAAAGATTTGGATGCTTGATATCTTCTGAAATAAAAGTTTGTGTTATATTCTATTTGGACAAATGTGTTTATACAGACGAGATATGTTAAACAAAACTTATACAAAACTGATCTATAAAAAACTCGATGAAACTTGGTACATACAATAGTTTTTTACAGTTCTGTAAGGTCTCTCCATGTTTCATATTTGAATTTTAAAATTTTAAAATATATTCAAGAGTGATCTTATTTAAATGTTCTCTTCACAAGTATCATAAATCAAACGTATGGTTCAAAAGATAAAACAAATTTAAATTTTAGAATCATATGAAGAAAACCCTGAGTGAGTGTAGTACTACTCGCACTGGTAGAAAAAGAGGCTTCCGTCCAGCCCCATTAGTCGCGAAACTGTAGGAACCGCGACTAATGAAGTCTTTAGTCGCGGTTCGGCAGACGAACCGCGACCAAAGGCCTGGGCCCAGGGCGCTCGGTGGCCAGCTGGTGCACGTGAGGGGCTTTAGTCGCGGTTGGCCAGGCCAACCGCGACTAAAGGTGCCCAAAGGCCTTTAGTCGCGGTTGGCCAGGCCAACCGCGACTAAAGCTCCTCCCCTATATATACTAGTTCAGCACACTCACTTAGCCATTTGGTGCCACTTCTCTTCACAAGCTTCACAAGGGGGTGTAGGTTTGCTTTTGGTTCCTCTTATGCACACAAGGTGTTTGATGAAATGCCCCAAGAGCGTGAAACAAACATGATATGAAGTGTTGGAGCCACACTTGAGGTTCCTCATTTATTTTTTCCTCCTCGATCGCGGTTAGCAACTTGAACCTTTCATGCATGTGTGTCATTGATAAAATATGCATGTGTGTTGTTCATTGTTTAATTTCTATTGTTTATAGCTAGTTAGTTTAACAAATGCATGATGGTTAATTATATATTTTATATTATAATAATGCAGATGAATCGGCAATGGATGTACGGTAACCGACTCTCCCGCGAGTTCACTACGGGTTTGAAAGATTTCCTCGTAGTGGCTAATGCGAACAAGCAGAAGGGTTTTGTTATCTGTCCATGTGTTGACTGTAAGAATCAGAAGGGTTACTCTTCCTCAAGAGAAGTTCACCTACACCTGCTTCGGCACGGTTTCATGACAAGCTATAATTGTTGGACCAAGCATGGAGAAAGAGGGGTTATAATGGAAGAAGATGAAGAAGGGGATGATTTCATCGATGAAAGCTATATTGCTCATTTTGGTGATACTTTCATGGAGGATGCTGAAGGTGAAGGGGAAGGTGAAGGGGAAGGTGAAGGTGAAGAAGAGGCACGTGATGAGACCGTTGATGATCTTGGTCGGACCATTGCTGATGCACGGAGACGCTGCGAAACTGAAAAGGAGAGGGAGAATTTGGATCGCATGTTAGAGGATCACAGAAAGTCGTTGTACCCCGGATGCGATGATGGTCTGAAAAAGCTGGGCTGCACACTGGATTTGCTGAAATGGAAGGCACAGGCAGGTGTAGCTGACTCGGCATTTGAAAACTTGCTGAAAATGTTGAAGAATATGTTTCCAAAGAATAACGAGTTGCCCGCCAGTACGTACGAAGCAAAGAAGGTTGTCTGCCCTCTAGGTTTAGAGGTTCTGAAGATACATGCATGCATCAACGACTGCATCCTCTACCGCGGTGAATACGAGAATTTGAATGAATGCCCGGTATGCACTGCATTGCATTATAAGATCAGAGGTGATGACCCTGGTGACGATGTTGAGGGCGAGAAACCCAGGAAGAGGGTTCTCGCCAAGGTGATGTGGTATGCTCCTATAATACCACGGTTGAAACGTCTGTTCAGGAACAAAGAGCATGCCAAGTTGTTGCGATGGCACAAAGAGGACCGTAAGTCGGACGGGGAGTTGAGACACACCGCAGATGGAACGCAATGGAGAAAGATCGACAGAGAGTTCAAAGATTTTGCAGCTGACGCAAGGAACATAAGATTTGGTCTAAGTACAGATGGCATGAATCCTTTTGGCGAGCAGAGCTCCAGCCATAGCACCTGGCCCGTGACTCTATGCATCTACAACCTTCCTCCTTGGTTGTGCATGAAGCGGAAGTTCATTATGATGCCAGTGCTCATCCAAGGTCCTAAGCAACCCGGCAACGACATCGATGTGTACCTAAGGCCATTAGTTGATGAACTTTTACAGCTGTGGGGCAGACCTGGTGTCCGTGTGTGGGATGAGCACAAAGAAGAGGAATTTGACCTACGAGCATTGCTTTTCGTAACCATCAACGATTGGCCTGCTCTTAGTAACCTTTCGGGACTGTCAAATAAGGGATACAATGCATGCACGCACTGCTTACATGAGACTGAAAGTGTACATTTGCCAAATTGTAAGAAGAACGTGTACCTTGGGCATCGTCGATTTCTTCCAAAAATTCATCCAGTAAGAAAGAAAGGCAAGCATTACAACGGCAAGGCAGATCACCGGCCGAAGCCTGCGGAACGCACTGGTGCTGAGGTATTTGATATGGTCAAGGATTTGAAAGTCATCTTTGGAAAGGGTCCTGGCGGACAATCAGTTCCGAAGGGAGCTGACGGGCACGCAGCCATGTGGAAGAAGAAATCTATATTCTGGGAGCTAGAATATTGGAAAGTCTTAGAAGTCCGCTCTACAATCGACGTGATGCACGTTACGAAGAATATTTGCGTGAACCTCCTAAGCTTCTTGGGCGTGTATGGGAAGACAAATGATACAAAGGAAGCACGGCAGGACCAGCAACGTTTGAAAGACCCTGATGACCGGCATCCGGAATGGTTTCAAGGTCGTGCCAGCTACGCTCTGACCAAAGAAGAGAAGGTCATCTTTTTTGAATGCCTGAGCAGTATGAAGGTCCCGTCTGGATTCTCGTCCAATATAAAGGGAATAATAAACATGGCGGAGAAAAAGTTCCAAAACCTGAAGTCTCACGACTGCCACGTGATTATGACGCAATTGCTTCCGATTGCTTTGAGGGGGCTCCTGCCGAAAAATGTTCGAGTAGCCATTGTGAAGCTATGTGCATTCCTCAATGCAATCTCTCAGAAGGTAATCAATCCAGAAGTTCTACCACGGTTACAGAA
>NC_041392.1:302804090-302843049 GCF_002162155.2 Triticum dicoccoides | reverse complement strand
CCCACGCGCGCCGCCCCCTCTCGCCCACGTACGGCGCCGCCGGCCGCTATCACCGGCCTCCCTCGCCCACCGCGCGCGCCGCCTCGCTCGCCCGCCCTCAACGCCGCCGGCCGGCCTCGGTACTGCCGCGCGCGCACGCGCGCGCCTCTCTCAGACAGAGAGCGAGATCGTGGAGAGAGAGAGGGGCGCCGCGGGCCACCGGAATTTTTTCTTTTTTTTCTTTTTTTGTTCTTTTTAATTTTAACTAGTTAATTAGTTTAACAAAAACGGTAAAATAACTTAAAACTTGATAATTAACAAAAAAACCGTAAAATTTGATAATTAACAAAAAAACGTATATAAGACTTGATAATTAACAACAAAAAAAGTAAAACTTGATAATCAATATATACAACGACCCCGCGCGTCAATGTACAACGATCCCGCTTTAAAAAAATGTACACGACCCCGCGCATATACGGAGAGGGGGCGGCGATGCGCGCGGTGTTTTTTTTTGGGATCGAGAGGGGGCGGCGAGGGTTATACATGTGTGTTGTCCTCGCCTCCCTCTCCGTGACGCCGTCATCTGCCGCCCCGTCTCGCGCTCTACCGCGACACCCTCTCCCACCCCTTCCTCGCCCCCTCCTTTTGCCACCGCCCTTTCGCCACCGCCACCGCCACCGCCCCCCTTCTTCACTTAATTAATTTGTTTTTACTACATGTTTTCAGGACTGACATAATGGCGGACGATAGAGCTGACCCGATTATGGACAACTATGATCCAGACGGTGAAGCACATATGTTCGGCATCATAAACGGCGATATTCTATATGTGCCGACCGGACAAGAAGAAGATGATATCTCTTCTTATCTGAACCTTGACGGTGAAGATGAAGGGCGCCGTCAGCAAGATGATGCCGAACAAACGTCGATAAACGACGATCTTCAAATGGAAGTAGCAACCACCTCCGGCGCCGAGGTATATATATACATTGAGCCTCTGGTGATACAAACTAACTGATTTGAATAAATATGTGTGTACTAACGCGCGCGACTCTCTTTCTTATTTAAGCCCTCGGCCGGATCGTCGAAACAATCGAGTACGTCGTCAAAGCATGGCGCAACCAAGATGATGAAACAAGGAGAAACATGCACCATCGAGGTTGTCGACAGTGCAACCGGAAGGCCGCTGGAGCCCCGCAAGAACGCCACCAAGTTTGTCAACCAATGCGGAGCCGTTGTTAGAGACAACGTCTCGATCACCGTCCAGGAGTGGAATAAGCCAAAGAAGGCACGAATTGCTGGTTTCACTTTTGTCGATAAGAGAACAAAAAAAGATTGCTTCAAGAAGCTTATGGAACATTTCGTTCTACCTCCGGAATACAACAAATTCGATGAGGAGGGTAACAAGATTGAGGAAAACAAGGAGAGGAGGAGGCTAGTCAAACAGTTCGCTCTTCATAAGATGGCCGACGCATTCCGGAAATTCAAGCAAAATCTAGCCCATGACTTTGTCAAGCAGAACAAGACTCCGGATTTCAAAGGACAATATGAGAAACTGAAACATGATTGGCCAGAATTTGTGAAGCAAAAGAAATCGGAGCAGTTCATTCAAATATCGAAAAAAATAAGGAAAATGCGGCTAAGAAGGAGTGCAATCATATTATGGGGCCAGGAGGGTATCGCCTTTGGGAGCCTAGGTGGGAGAAGATGGAGAACGAGCTGAGGGCGCGAGGAATCCGTCCAGGTACGGAGGGATGGGACCCAAGGGCCAAAAGCTGGTGGTACGGGCATGGGGGAACGCTGAACCCGGAGACAGGGGAGTGTGTTTACCGGGGCAAAATAATTAAACCCACCCAAGCCCTTATTGATGCAATGAGGGATGCTCAAGAGGGGAAGATCAAGTTCAACAGAGAGAACGACGCGCTGACAAAATCCCTCGGGAATCCTGAACACGGAGGACGTGTACGAGGCATGGGGCACATTCCGTGGAAAATAGGGTTCCCCCAGAACGATGACCCGTACGGTTACAGAAGCCAGAAGAGAAAGATGGATCGGGAAGCAGATGTTGTGGCGCGGTTGGCATCGGAAATGGATGTGATGAAGAAAACCGTGAGTGTACTAGTAGCCGAAAGAGATGCAGCTCGGGCGTAGCATGAAGATCATCCAGCGGATCTCGGAAGCCAGCAGCGGAGAAGCAGCGTGGCTTCCACGGAGGCCCCACCGGCTGGTGCAGATGCACCGACGATCGAAATTACTGCACCGGAACCTCTGGTGGTCGAAATTACTGCACTGGAGCCTCCTCGCTACCCCGTGGACGATATAAAGGAGATGAAAGAATGTCATCTGTATTATCCTATCGGGAACATGTCCATGAAGGTAGCCATCGGCAGTGCTTTACCATGTTTACCTGGAGCACTCCACCACAACAACCCCATTAAAGATGGCTATGCTCGTGTCACGGTGGAGGACATAGTCCAAGGGTTTGAGGACCTGGAGATTGGCATTGCTACACCTGAAGGGGAGGAAAGACTTGGAGATGTCAAGCGCCATTTCATTCTATGGCAAAAGAAGTTTATCAAGTTTCCAGGCGAGGCGCCAAGGACAACAAGTCCACCCCCTACGGTGGTGGTGGTGGCGGTGGCGGTGGTGGTGGTGGTGGTGGTGGTGGCGGTTCACCTACACCTCCGTCACGTCAGCCGACGCCCCCCAGTCCACAACGTCCGGCGGGTGATCAGACGCCGCCCCCCAGTCCTCGTCCGGCGGGTGATCAGACGCCGCCCCCCAATCCACCTCCGGCAAAGAAGCAGAAGCAGTCCTGGATTATTAACCCGGACCCTTATGTACCTAAGACCACAAGGGTACCGGAGCCATCACTGAAGCCTCTCCCCACAAGGCCTTGGGAACGTAGTGCCGAGGAAACTGCCGCGGCCGCGGCTGCTGATCATGAGAAATGGAAGGCGGACTACAAGAAGAAAAGAGAGCCCGAGCCCAAGCCAGTATTTTCTGATGAGCAAAAGAAGTGGGCTAAGTCATTTTTGAGCACACCGTCCCAAGCCGCGAAGAATCTGCCTGACGACTATGCACGTGAACTTCGTAGGCAGGCACTCATGTTGAAGGAGAAGAAAGAGCGGGCGGAGAACCAGGAGAACAAAGCCTTGGAGGAGGCTGAGAAAACGGAATTAGAAAGTAAAAAAAGCGGGAAACGAGTTGCCCAGCTCGGGGAACAAAGTAAACAATCGATTGCCCCGCTTATAGTGAAAGCCGCCGGTCCGGATGACCCCGATATCATAGCAGCTGCGGCAGCACATGGATTGACTGTAACGAGTGCCAGAGAACAAGCGGCCAACTTAGGTATTACTCTTCGTGAACTGTTAGGCCTTGATGAGGCGCCAGTGAAGGAGGTAGTAATTACATATGTGAAGAATGGGCCTCTCGTCGAGCCTGCGCAGGAACAGGATCTACCTCCACAAATGAAAGGTCTGCTGAAATGGTACAAGGGTTACATAAAAAATAAAAACGCCAAAGAATATATTTATGTGGAAGTTAGATATGAGCATCACTTCAAACATTACTATGTACAAATTCATCTGAGTGAATTGTTCCAGCTTTTCAATCTGCGCGAGCTCGACAAATCTATCATCAGTTGCTACGTTCTGTAAGTGATTTATTTCTACCCCATCTCGTTCATATTGCCTGCACTATATATATGTCCTAACTATATTGTTGTGTCCGCTATTATACATGCAGAATGAAGATTAAGGAATGCAGAGTAAGGAACATCCATGATGTTGGGTTCATTGACCCACACATCGTTAATGGATATGTGTTGGAGCATCACCCCGCCGACATGGAGGCAGACCTGTGGCAGTTTCTTACAAAGCAGGAACTCAAAAGTGATATTCTATTTCCTTACCATTTTGGGTGAGTGTTTCTGTCTTGAGCACATTCTCTTTTGTTTACTCCATGCATGGTATGTGGCCGGCTAATCGATGAGTTATGCATGACGTACTGTGCATGTATCGTGTCCGTAGGTTCCACTGGATTCTGCTAGTAATTAAAGTTGACACCTCAGAATGTCTCGTCCACGACTCTCTGAATATGGATCCAAAGCTTTGGGGCGGCATGAGAAGAATGCTGCAGAAGTAATTATTTTCATTCATTTGCGCTCTATATCGATCGGCCTATTTCGTTCATTTCCTAATATCAAGTAACTAATAACTCTCTTGTTCATTTAATTTTCTTTGCCTCGTAGGGTTTGGAGACGGTTCGTATATACAAAGGTCGGTGAATTCAAAAAAGAGCTAGAATTCAAAAGGTCAAAGGCTAAGAATGGTGGGGATATTCAGCCAGCGGGGACCAATCTATGTGGATACTATGTCTGTGAGATGATCCGGAGATACACCTCTGAGCGGGTTCCGAGTGATACCAATGCTCAGAGGAATAACCTCCGGATGATGCTTAGTCCAGAAGCTCGCTTCCGACCACTTCAAGAGGAACTAGCTGGATGGTTCAGGAGGGAAGTCCTCCATCCTAAAGGAGAACACCATTACGAGGACGTAGAACTTTATATGCATTAAATTATGTATGGAAACTTGTTCAAAATTGTATATGGTCATCCAATGATATTGAATATATATTGTATATTCCTCTTGAATTCTTTTTGGTTCTAATTTCAAATTTGTTTGAAATTGTACATTCATATGCATGTATGTAGTACCGTAGAATATGTGAAACTCCTTCAAAATTAAAATAAAGCACAAAAGAAATAAAACAATACAAATTAAACAGAAAATAGGTTTAGGGGGGGCTAAAACCCTAAACCTGCGGCGGCCTTTAGTCGCGGTTGGCCAGAAGAACCGCAACTAAAGGTCCTCCGCCCCGACGGCCGCCTGGCGCCCACGTGGACGGGCCTTTAGTCGCGGTTCTTAAGCAACCGCGACTAAAGGGGGGGGGCCTTTAGTCGCGCCTATTTGGTCGCGGTTGCGCAACCGCGACTAATGGCAGTTGCGAACCGCGACCAAAGGCCCTTTTTCCACCAGTGTCGTCTCTACTTTATGAGTGAGAGAAGAGATATTGCAGGTAATAACTACGGGGAAAAGTTGTCAGGAGAAATAGTGACTGATTGATATGACATAAGTTAATAGAACAAGGAGTCGGAAATTGAGGTTAACTAAGCAACACAAAGACCAGATGCATGCACCGCCCCGAATCTTAGAAATAACCGGTGGCTGATACATGCACGGTGTATACCGTGCATGGTAGAATGTCATTTCTCGTAGGTGTGCGTTCTGTGTGTGTGGTAGGTGTGTGTGCTGGGTGTGTGATGGTAGGGCCGGCCCCTTTTAGTTAAGCACTAACTAAAAATAGTGCTAACACCCCCACCCACGCACACAAGTAATTAGTTTATTTTAAACAATCTGCTAAACAAATGGCCCAATGACACATGGGCCCCACTGTCTAGTTTTGACCAGTCAACCCAGTCAATGTTGACTGTTGACCTTGCTGACTCAACACCCATCTGGCCCACTGTCATACACTCTAGCTGGACAGACACTAGGTGACAGAAGAATATTCTGTTTTAATTCGAATTTATAACAATTTCAGAAATTGTTTAGAACTTTGAAAAATTATATAAAATAATCTATAACTCGGATGAAAATAATTTATATATGAAAAAAGATTAGAAAAATATGACGAATCCGAATATGTGATCCGTTCATCTGCCACGTGCCTCTAGCATAGCGAACATGCAACAATCCACCTCTGGTTCGTTTGTCCGAAAACGCAAAACACCGGGGATACTTTCCCGGATGTTCCCCCTTCACCGGTATCACCTGTCCCTACGTTAGGTCACCCCTAGCACAACATATTGTCGCATCTTGCTTTGTTTTACATTTGATTGCTCTGTTATTTATTGTGTTCCCCCTCCGTTACCTATTTCCGGTAGACTCCGAGACTACTGCCGGTACCTCTATGATCGACTACATCGATGACTCCTCCTCCTTCCTGCCAGAGCAACCAGGCAAGCCCCCACTTGATCACCAGATATCGCCTATTCTTCTCTCTACTGCTTGCATTAGAGTAGTGTAGCATATTACTGCTTTCCGTTAATCCTATTCTGATGCATAGCCTGTCCTTACTACTACTGTTGTTACCTTAACGTGCAATCCTAAATGCTTAGTATAGGATGCTAGTATTCCATCAGTGGCCCTACATTCTTGTCCGTCTACTATGCTATATTATCGGGCCATGATCACTCGGGAGGTGATCACGGGTATATACATATATACATAATATATGATACCTGTGGTGACTAAAGTCGGGTCGGCTCATAGAGTACCCGCAAGTGATTTTGATGAGGGGGCTGAAAGGACAGGTGGTTCCATCCCGGCAGAGGTGGGCCTGGGTTCTCGACGGCCCCCGACTGTTACTTTGTGGCGGAGCCACAGGTAGGTTGAGACCACCTAGGAGAGAGGTGGGCCTGGCCCTGGTCGGCGTCCGTGGTTACTTCAAAATAACACGCTTAACGAGATCTTGGTATTTGATCTGAGTCTGGCCACTGGCCTATATGCACTAACCAACTATGCAGGAACAGTTATGGGCACTCGACGTCATGGTATCAGCTGAAGCCTTCGTGACGTCAGCGACTGAGCGGCACGCGCCGGATTGGATCGTAAGCCTGCTCTTGTATTAAGGGGGCTAGGTCTGCTTCCGGCCGCCCTCGCAACATGCAGATGTGCAATGGGCGATGGGCCCAGACCCCTGCGCCATAGGATTTAGACCGGCGTGTTGACCTCTATGTTGTGCCTAGGTGGGGCTGCGACGTGTTGATCTTCCGAGGCCAGGCATGACCTAGGAAAGTGTGTCCGGCCAAAGGGGATCGAGCGTGTTGGGAAATGTGGTGCACCCCTGCAGGGAAGTTTATCTATTTGAATAGCCATGTCCCTCGGTAAAAGGACGACCCGAAGTTGTACCTTGACCTTATGACAACTAGAACTGGATACTTAATAAAACACACCGTTCCAAGTGCCAGATACAACCCGGTGACCGCTCTCTCACAGGGCGACGAGGAGAGGATCGCCGGGTAGGATTATGCTATGCGATCATACTTGGTGAACTTACCATCTACTCTCTTCTACATGCTTCAAGATGGAGGCGACCAGAAGCGTAGTCTTCAATAGGACTAGCTATCCCCCTTTTATTCTGGCATTCTGCAGTTCAGTCCACATATACTACCCCTTTCATTGATATCAATGCATATGTAGTGTAGATCCTTGCTTGCGAGTACTTTGGATGAGTACTCACAGTTGCTTTGCTACTTCTTTTCCCCCTTTCCCGGTTATTGTGATCATATGATGGAGTCCAGGAGCCAGAGGGTCCCGAGGATGATTCTACATGGAGTTCGGCTTCGAGGAGTAGTTAGGAGGTCCCAAGCAGGAGGCCTCACCTTTTCGATCGTTGCTACTTTTGTGCTAGCCTTCTTAAGGCAAACTTGTTTAACTTATGTCTGTACTCAGATATTGTTGCTTCTGCTGACTTGTTTGTATTCGAGCTGATGTATTCGAGTCCTCGAGGCCCTTGGCCTGTAATATAAAGCTTGTATTATTTTAATTGGTGTCTAGAGTTGTGTTGTGATATACTCCCGTGAGTCCTTGATCTTGATCGTAAACATTTGCATGTATGATTAGTGTACGGTCAAATCAGGGGCGTCACAAGTTGGTATCAGAGCCAACTGCCTGTAGGAATCGCCCTTCCAAACTCCTTGGCCGAAGTCGAGTCTAGTCATTGAAAAAAACTTTTACTAACATGGCTGTGTGTCTTACGGGCCCACGTCGCCATTGGGTGGTATTAGGATCTTTTATTCCCCGTCTATACTCTGGGACTCTGATCTCTCTTCTATTCACGTTAAATGAATTTTGCTAAATCTAACATTAGTATCTCGTGATCACTTTCAGTCGGAGAGCACCTTATTACCGATGATCGTCTGCTGCACCAGAAGATTTCGAGGTTACTCTACGATCTTCTCACGAGACACTTATACCCACCACCTTTGCAAATTCCCTACCACTATTATATCCTTATTGATAACTGCATAACACCTGCCATTCTTACATTCCATCCTATTGATCTTGTGATTACAAGATGCACCGAGCTGCTTTCCGTTGTTTCGAGAATCCTTTGAGCTTACTGCCTTGCAGTTCTTGCCACATGAATACCCTCTACGGATAATTCCTCGCACTTATTGAGTATCAGCTCTTCCCCTGTTGTTCATACGATTCACAAGACACGTTGAAATAGTATCTGATATTTCGGTAACCCTCTGCCCGCAAATACTTGTCTGCTTGCATTACGATTGTGTTCCATATGGCTAACAATATTCATAGTATCCCTTGTCATTATCATTTTTGAGTCCCTTGATTCATCCTTCCGGCTCAGATGACATTTTAAACATGAGCTGGATCTTGACCAATCAAATTTCCATCGATTGTATGCCTAAGACTACTCAACTTATCCATCCCTAATCAGAGCATTGCTTCTGATCCCTTGTCTTGGAAATCATAATTCCTTTGCAATTGAGCTTTGAGTTAGTCAGTTGTTTCTATAATCTTATCTCCTTGCATTCTTTCTTCCTCTGGTTGAATACTGATGCTCGCATCAGATCCCTTGTGGACCACCAGACCCTTTGTCGGATTTTGTTCGACACCATCCTTTATATTCATTAACCTTGTGAGCCTTTCATCGGATACATAATGCCTTTGGTAAATTGTATCCCTTGCTTTTGTCAACCATGCTCTGCTCCCGAGCTTGAGTTATTCGCTCTTGAAGTTGTGATATGTGTTCATAAGATGCCCCGATGGGTTAAACCTATTACTTCCTTACTCTGTGTGAATCCGAAAGATTCCACGGGTCATACTTATCTGGTATTGAACCAAGCAAAACTTTCAACAACTAATGTCATTTTCAAAAGGCGAGAGGTGAATGGAAGGTTGTACACTGAAGAAGTGGGAGTTGACCTTGACCTTTGTGTTCATGCCTATGGAAACAATGTAGATCTTATCATGGAAGCTTCTCGTAACAATAATTATTCCCTAGGTGTAATTTGATCATGTATCCGTGATTTGGACTTCTGCAATCGTGGCTCCGACCATCTTGTTCTTCTTCAATCCCATTTCTCGGACGAGTTAAAATACTCGTCTTCTGCAGATCATTTCACCTGTTTAACCTCTATTCTGCTCCACCTTCGAGTATTACCCTATGGTATCTCGATGATATCACTAAACCAGGTTGGTTTTTATGGGTCTCATTGGTTCCAATTTTTCCTGCGTCTGAGTTGTTAAGTCACTTGGCGACACCTATAACTAAATCAAGTCTGCACTCCGATGCAATAACTCCTAAATAATTTCCATTGCCTACGAGTTTAATAATCATTCAAGTCATTCCTAGCCTAATCGGCTATATCATTTTTGTGCTAAATTTTAATGGTGCTACCTGGTCCTCCTTCTCGGAGCACAAGTTTTGACGATGAGCTAACCTTACGTCGATCTTCCTCACCATATCATTTCGCCTTGAACAGCAAGCTTGATTTCGAGTTTGTGTCGTACCCTTGGTTCCCATAACCATTCGCTTCATCATTCCTTTGACTTGATGTCATCGTTGGCGATACGTCTCCAACGTATCTATAATTTTTGATTGCTCCATGCTATTCTATTATCTATTTTGGATGTTAATGGGCTTTATTTTACACTTTTATATCATTTTTGGGACTAACCTACTAACCGGAGGCCCAACCCAAATTGCTATTTTTTGCCTATTTTAGGGTTTCGAAGAAAAGGAATATCAAACGGAGTCCAAACGGAATGAAACCTTGGGGAACATGATTTTCTCAACAAACGTGATCCAGGAGACTTGGAGTGGCCGTCAAGAAATAAGGGAGCAAGGCACGAGGCAGGGGGGCGCGCCTACCCCCCTAGGCGCGCCCTCCACCCTCGTGGGCCCTAGTTGCTCCACCGACGTACTTCTTCCTCCTATATATATCCACGTACCCCCAAACATCCAGGAGCACCACGAAAACCTAATGCCACCGCCGCAACCTTCTGTACTCGAGAGATCCCACCTCGGGGCCTTTTCCGGACCTCCGCCGGAGGGGGCATTGATCACGGAGGGCTTCTACATCAACTCCATGGCCTCTCCGGTGGTGTGTGAGTAGTTTACTTCAGACCTACGGGTCCATAGTTATTAGCTAGGTGGCTTCTTCTCTCTCTTTGTATCTCAATACAAAGTTCTCCTCGATTCTCTTGGAGATATATTCGATGTAATCTTCTTTTGCGGTGTGTTTGTCGAGATCCGATGAATTGTGGGTTTATGATCCAGATTATCCACGAACAATATTTGATTCTCATCTGAATTCTTTTATGTATGATTGGTTTATCTTTGCAAGTCTCTTCGAATTATCAGTTCGGTTTGGCCTACTAGATTGATCTTTCTTGCAATGGGAGAAGTGCTTAGCTTTGGGTTCAATCTTGCGGTGCTCGATCCCAATGACAGAAAGGGAACCAACACGTATTGTATTGTTGCCATCGAGGATAAACAGATGGGGTTTATACCATATTGCATGAATTTATCCCTCTACATCATGTCATCTTCCTTAAAGCATTACTCTGTTCTTATGAACTTAATACTCTAGATGCATGCTGGATAGCGGTCGATGTGTGGAGTAATAGTAGTAAATGCAGGCAGGAGTCGGTCTACTTGTCTCGGACGTGATGCCTATATACATGATCATACCTAGATATTCTCATAACTATGCTCAATTCTATCAATTGCTCGACAGTAATTCGTTTACCCACCGTAATACTTATGCTCTTGAGAGAAGCCACTAGTGAAACCTATGGCCCCCAGGTCTATCTTCCATCATATTAATCTTCCAATACTTACTTATTTCCTTTGCCATTTATTTTACTTTGAATCTTTATCATAAAAACACCAAAAATATTATCTTATCATATCTATCAGATCTCACTCTCGTAAGTGACCGTGAAGGGCTTGACAACCCCTTTATCACGTTGGTTGCGAGGTTCTTATTTGATTGTGTAGGTGCATGGGACTTGAGTGTGATCTCCTACTGGATTGATACCTTGGTTCTCAAAAACTGAGGGAAATACTTACGCTACTTTGCTGCATCACCCTTTCCTCTTCAAGGGACAACCAACACAGTGCTTAAGAGGTAGCAAGAAGGATTTCTGGCGCCGTTGCCAGGGAGATTCGCGCCAAGTCAAGTCAAAGATTTCACTCCAACAACGAGACATTTTTGGCACCATTACCAAGTACCCATCACAAACTCTTATCCCTCGCATTACATTATTTTCCATTTGCCTCTCGTTTTCCTCTCCCCCACTTCACCCTTACCGTTTTATTCACCCTCTTTTCCTCTCTCCCTCTCTCTCTCTGTTCCCCTTCTCTTTTCCCATTTGCCTCTTTTACCCGTTTCTTGTTTTCTTGTGTGTTGGATTGCTTGCTTGTCACGATGGCTCAAGATAATACTAAATTGTGTGACTTTGCCAATACCAACAGCAATGACTTTCTTAGCACTCCGATTGCTCCTCTTACCGATGTTGAATCTTGTGAAATTAATGCTGCTTTGTGTAATCTTGTCATGAAAGATCAATTCGCCGGCCTTCCTAGTGAAGATGCCGCTACCCATCTAAACAACTTTGTTGATTTGTGTGATATGCAAAAGAAGAAAGATGTGGATAATGATATTGTTAAACTAAAGCTATTTCCGTTTTCACTTAGAGATCGTGCTAAATCTTGGTTTTCGTCTTTGCCTAAAAATAGTATTGATTCATGGAATAAGTGCAAAGATGCTTTTATCTCTAAGTATTTTCCTCCCGCTAAGATCATCTCTCTTAGAAACGATATTATGAATTTTAAGCAACTTGATCATGAACATGTTGCACAATCTTGGGAGAGGATGAAATTAATGATACGTAATTGCCCTACACATGGTTTGAATATTTGGATGATTATCCAAAACTTTTATGCCAGATTGAATTTTGCTTCTAGAAATCTTTTAGATTCGGCCGTTGATACATCTCCGCCGTATCTACTTTTCCAAACACTTTTGCCCTTGTTTTGGACTCTAACTTGCATGATTTGAATGGAACTAACCCGGACTGGCGTTGTTTTCAGCAGAATTGCCATGGTGTTATTTATGTGCAGAAACAAAAGTTCTTGGAATGACCTGAAACTTCACGGAGATTATTGTTGGAAATAATAAAAAATATTGGCAAAAGATTAAGACCAGGGGGCCCACACCCTAGCCACGAGGATTGGGGGCGCGCCTACCCCCTGGACGCGCCCCCCTACCTCGTGGGCCCCCTGGAGCTACTCCTACCAAACTCCAACTCTATATATTCGTGTTCGGAGAGATAAAAATCAGAGAGGAAGATTCATCGCGTTTCAGGATACGGAGCCGCCGCCAAGCCCTAAACTCTCTCGGGAGGGCCGATCTGGAGTCCGTTCGGGGCTCCGGAGAGGGGAATCCATCGCCATCGTCATCATCAACCATCCTCCATCACCAATTTCATGATGCTCACCGCCGTGCGTGAGTAATTACATCGTAGGCTTGCTGGACGGTAATGGGTTGGATGAGATTTATCATGTAATCGAGTTAGTTTTGTTAGGGTTTGATCCGTAGTATCCACTATGTTCTGAGATTGATGTTGCTATGACTTTGCTATGCTTAATGCTTGTCACTAGGGCCCGAGTGCCATGATTTCAGATCTGAACCTATTATGTTTTCATGAATATATGTGAGTTCTTGATCCTATCTTGCAAGTCTATAGTCACCTACTATGTGTTATGATCCGGCAACCCCGAAGTGACAATAGTCGGGACCACTCCCGGTGCTGACCGTAGTTTGACGAGTTCATGTATTCACTATGTGTTAATGCTTTGGTCCGGTACTCTATTAAAAGGAGGCCTTAATATCCCTTAGTTTCCGCTAGGACCCCGCTGCCACGGGAGGGTAGGACAAAAGATGTCATGCAAGTTCTTTTCCATAAGCACGTATGACTATATTCGGAATACATACTTACATCATTGATGAATTGGAGCTAGTTCTGTGTCACCCTAGGTTATGACTGTTATATGATGAACCACATCCGGCATAATTCTCTATCACCGATCCATTGCCTACGAGCTTTCCATATATTCTTCTTCGCTTATTTACTTTTCCGTTGCTATTATTACAATCACTACAAAACACCAAAAACATTACTTTTGCTATCGTTACCTTTTGCTACCATTACCACTACTATCATATTACTTTGCTACTAAATACCTTGCTACAGATATTAAGTTTCCAGGTGTGGTTGAATTGACAACTCAGCTGCTAATACTTGAGAATATTCTTTGGCTCCCCTTGTGTTGAACCAATAAATTTGGGTTGAATACTCTACCCTCGAAAACTGTTGCGATCCCCTATACTTGTGGGTTATCAAGACTATTTTTTGGCACTGTTGCCGGGGAGCATAGCTCTATTCTTTGAGTCACTTTGGATTTATATCTGCTTATCATTATGAAGAACTTGAAAGATCCAAGAACCAAGATTTATCCCTCAACTACGAGGGGAGGTAAGGAACTGCCATCTAGCCCTGCACTTGATTCACCTTCTGTTTTAAGTAAGCTTGCGACACCTAAACCTGCTTCTGCTATTAATTCTGATATGTCGCATATTATTGATGATGCCACTTCTACTATGCATGATACTTATGATGAAACTACTTCTATGCCTGATACTACTATGCCACTAGGTGAATTTCTTGATGAACAACTTGCTCGGGCTAGAGAGAATGAAATTATTGAAACTAATAATACTGATGAAAGTGATTATGAAGGCTCTCCTAATAAATATGAATTACCTGTTGTGCCTGAGGGCTATGTTATGGATGAAGAAACTAAAAGAGACTTTCTTGCTTGCAATGATAGAAGTGATCTTAAGAAATTATTAGCTAAGCTTAAACAAAAAACTCTGAATGCTATAATGAAATATGATCCTGCTTATGCTACTTCACCTATCTTTGTTACTGATAAGGATTATGAATTCTCTATTGATCCTGAGATAATAACTTTAGTTGAATCTGATCCTTTCTATGGTTATGAATCTGAAACTGTTGTGGCACATCTTACTAAATTAAATGATATAGCCACCCTGTTCACTAATGATGAGAGAACTCGCTACTTTTATATCCTTAAAATATTTCCGTTCTCATTAAAGGGTGATGCTAAGATATGGTTTAATTCTCTTGATCCTGGTTGTGTGCGTAGTCCCCAGGATATGATTTATTACTTCTCTGCTAAATATTTCCCTGCTCATAAGAAACAAGCTGCCTTAAGGGATATATATATAATTTTGTGCAAATTGAAGAAGAGAGTCTCCCACAAGCTTGGGGGAGGCTTCTCCAATAACTTAATGCTTTGCCTGATCATCCTCTTAAGAAAAATGAAATACTTGATATCTTTTATAATGGACTAACCGATGCTTCCAGAGACCACCTGGATAGTTGTGTTGGTTCTGTTTTCAGGGAAAGAACACCGGATGAAGCTGAAATTCTATTGAATAATATGTTGACAAATGAAATAATTGGACACTTCCTGAGCCTATTCCTAAGCCAACTCCTAAGAAAAGGGGTGTTCTATTTCTCAGTCCCGAAGATATGCAAGAGGCAAAGAAATCCATGAAAGAAAAGGGTATTAAAGCTGAAGATGTTAAGAATTTACCTCCAATTGAAGAAATACATGGTCTTAATTTACCGCCTGTTGAAGAAATACATGGTCTTGATAACCCGACACAGGTAGTAAAGGTAAATTCTCTCTATAGATAAGATAAATCTGAAATCCCATTTACTAAGTTTGCTAGCCCATGCTTAGATGAGTTTGATAAATTTATGGTTAAGCAAGAAGACTTCAATGCTTATTTTGGTAGAGAATTAAAACGCAGTGCTCATATGCTTGAACACTTGGGTGATTATATGGCTAATGTCAAAGGTGAACTTAAACTTATTAGTAAACATGCTTCTATGGTACCACTCAAGTAGAACAAGTACTTAAAGCTCAAAATGATTTGCTCAATGAATTGAATAGTAAGAATAAGGACTATGATGTTAGAGTGGCTACTATAACTGGTAAAATGACTCAGGAACCTTTGTATCCTGAAGGCCACCCTAAGAGAATTGAGCAAGATTCTTAGAGAAATAATATAGATGCACCTAGTCCTTCAAAAAGGAAGAAAAAGAAAAATGATAGGACTTTGCATGCTTCTAGTGAACCTATTGCTGAAACACCTGAGAATCCAAATGATATTTCTATTTCTGATGCTGAAACACAATCTGGTAATGAACCTGAAACTAGTGATAATGTTAATGATAATGTTCATGATGATGCTCAACCTAGCAATGATAATGATATAGAAATTGAACCCATTGTTGATCTTGATAACCCACAATCAAAGAATCAACGTTATGATAAGAAAGACTTTGTTGCTAGGAAACATGGTAAAGAAAGAGAACCATGGGTTCAAAAACCCATGCCTTTTCCTCCCAAACCATCCAAGAAAAAGGATGATAAGGATTTTGAGTGCTTTGCTGAAATGATTAGACCTATCTTTTTGCGTATGTGATTAACTGATATGCTCAAAATGAATCCTTATGCTAAGTACATGAAAGAAATTGTTACTAATAAAAGAAAGATACCAGAAGCTGAAATTTCCACCATGCTTGCTAATTACACTTTTAAGGGTGGAATACCTAAGAAGTTAGGAGATCCAGGAGTACCCACTATACCATGCTCCATTAAAATAAATTATCTTAAACTGCTTTATGTGATCTTGGAGCCGGTGTTAGTGTTATGCCTCTCTCTTTATATCATAGACTTGATTTGAATAAGTTGACACCTACTGAAATATCTTTGCAAATGGCTGATAAATCAACTGCTATACCTGTCGGTATTTGTGAGGATGTTCCTGTTGTGGTTGCAAACGTTACTATTTTAATGGACTTTTTTATTCTTGATATTCACGAGGACGGTAGTATGTCTATTTTCTTGGAAGACCCTTTTTGAATACTGCAGGAGCTGTTATTGATTGCACCAAGGGCAATGTCACTTTTCATGTTAATGGTAATGAGCATACGGTACACTTTCCGAGGAAACAACCTCAAGTTCATAGTATTTTCTATTGGAAAAGTTCCATCGATTATTTTTGGAGGTTTTGAATTTCCTCTTCCTACCGCCAAGAAGAAATATGATATTCTTATTGTTGGGGATGTGCATATCCCCGTTGAGGTAACCTAGTGTTATTCGAAAATTCTCCGGTTCCATGTTATTTGGAATGAGTTTGTTAACAAGACCTGATCAACCTTTTTAATGGATTCCTTTTGATGATCATGAGATGGATGAAGTTAGAAAGCACAACCTTCTATGTCCTCCTTTTACTTTCTGTTATTTATATTAAATAAAGTAAAAATAGTATTTTCTGTCTGTTATCTGAATTATCCATGCAATATAAAAATACCCCAAAAATAGAAGTTCTCCAAATGCCCTAAAATTTAAATATGATTTTTTCTGAAATATTTGAGAATAGTTGGCACTGAGAACATAGCAGGGGGGCATCCACCTGGCCATGAGGGTGGAGGGCGCCCCCTACCCCCCTAGGCGCCTGCCCCCTGCCTCGTGGGCCCACAGTGGCCCTCCTCCACTTATTCCTGCACCCACACACTCCTTCTTCCTCCCACAAACACCATTATCTAGCTCAAGCACGAGTTCTAGCTCATTTTGCTACGATTTTCGATCTCCTTGCTCAAGGCACCTCTCACAAAACTGCTTTGGGGGATTGTTCTTTGGTATGTGACTCCTCCATTGGTCCAATTAGTTTTTGTTCTAGTGCTTTATTCATTGCATATTTTTGCTGCATAGGTGACCATGTTCTTGAGCTTGCATGTCAAATTTATATGGTTCCAAGTAGTTCTAATGCATGATATAGGCTCTAGGCACTTGTAGGAGTAGTTGCTATCAAATTTGTTGAGTTTGGTTTACTTTTATTTTGAAGTTACTAAAAAATTTAGAAATTTTTTAGAGGAAGAAATATGTTTAGGAAAATGTACCTAGGTGGTTCTTCAAGGAAATAAGGACCCAGGCTTGCAATGCGTGATGTTGATGATGAGCCACCAAGGGACACTCCAGTGCGGCCTTGTGAATGGCCTTCGGAGGACTCCATGGATCGAGCAGGAATTAAGGAAGAATTTAACGCATATTTGCGTAACACTGATATTGTGAGCTTCGAGGCAAAAAAGTGTCGTCAGTACCACTATCTCACTAGTTCCTTTGTGAGGAGGTTTGAATTTTCATCTTCACGCAATTCTCAAACTGTCCTGTTTGATCTTTATGAAAATTCTTATACTATGGACTTAGAGGATTTTACCACTGCCTACAAACTTCCACAATGGGGTAGTACTAATGAACCCCGCAAATCTGAGTTTAGAGATTTTCTTGCTAGTATAACTGTGGGAGAGTCCAGAGATATAACACAAGCTACCATAGGGAGCATTCACTTTCCTGCTATACATTATTTTGCTCCCTTCATAGGTAGATGCATTAATGGTAAAGATGAAGCATGTCACATGTGTGCCCTGACCTCAGTATTCTTAGGAGTGCTGTGTTAGGAGATAAATCTTATAATTTGGAAGCCATTGTTGCACGTAGGTTGCATCTTAATAGATTTAATGGATATTTCTTTAGTGGAATTTATGCAACCCGCATAGCTAATTTTCTGGGTATAACCATACGTGAGGATGATATTGAGTTGCCTCCTGCTTAGTTGGATTATGAGGCTATGGTTCGTCATCAGTTTGTTGAGAGGAACGATCAGTTCCTCCAGTACCGACTAATCTTTGATAGACGACGCACCTATCACATCACTCTCCCTGCTTCTACTTTCTTTAACTTTCAGGAAAAAGGGAGGTATTTTATAACCAGAGAGGAGGCGGAAGAGTATAAGAGGAGAGCTGAGATAGCTCGCCTCCAAGCTGCAGCCCATGATGCAATGACTGCTACATCACAGTACGACCCCAACTATTACTTTGGATATCCACCAGGCCAGCTGTGGCCATAGACCAACTTAGGCCAAAAGCCTAAGCTTGGGGGAGTACGTATTTCTCACCGACGTTACATTCATGTTCACACACTCATTGCTAGATGTCGGTGCTCATACTTTTTGATTGTAATATCCATGCTAGTTTATTCCCTTTTTATGCCTTCTTCTTGTGTGTTTGATAAACCTTACGAAAAACCAAAAAAATTAGTTGTAGCTTTTAGCTAGCTTTAATTTCTATGCTTGTAGTACTAATTAAAAAGAAAACCCAAAAAGATTTCTTGTTCTTCTTTTGCTTGTTGGGAGCTTTCCCGTGTATATAGTTTTATTTCTTTTCTTTTCTTTGGGGGTCGATAGGAGAAGATCATGATTAAATTGTTGAAGTGGCTCTTATATGCATTATAGTTGATCTGACAAAAGAGCCCATATTGCCTTGTCTTCTCCTGTTTATTGCATGATTGCAGATTCCAGCCTAGTCCAATGCACGTGCACTATTATTATTATCCACATCGTTCGGTCGTGCAAGTGAAAGGCAATTATGACGATATATGATGAACTGATTGAGATGGGAGAAGCTGGTATGAACTCGACCTCTCTTGTTTTTGTAAATATGATTAGTTCATCGTTCCTAATTCAGCCTATTATGAATAAACATGTTTGCGATGACAATTAGAGATCATAGTTTCTTATGCCATGCTTAATTAGCTAGCAGCTTATAATGGTTTACCTTGCGTGCCAACATGCTATTAAAATGGTTGTGATGTGGTATGATAGGGTGGTATCCTCCTCTGAATGATTTAAGTGACTTGACTTGGCACATGTTCGCTCATGTAGTTGAAACAAAATCAACATAGCCTTCACGATATTTATGTTCATGGTGGATTATATCCTACTCATGCTTGCACTCAATGTTCATTAACTTTAATGCATGTTCATGGCTGTTTTCGCTCTCTAGTTGGACGCTTCCCAGTCTTTTGCTAGCCTTCACTTGTACTAAGCGAGAATACTGCTTGTGCATCCAATTCCATAAACCCCAAAGTTGTTCCATATGAGTCCACCATATCTACCTATATGCGGTATCTACCTGTCGTTCCAAGTAAATTTGTATGTGCCAAACTCTAACCTTCAAATAAATATCCTGTTTTGTATGCTCGAATAGCTCATGTATCAACTAGGGATGTTCGTATCTTCCATGTTAGGCGGGTTATTCTCAAGAGGAGTGGACTCCGCTCCTCACTCACGAGAAAATGGCTGGTCACCAGGATGCCCAGTCCCATGCTTTATGCAAATCAAATCAAAATAATTGCAAACAAAACTCCCCCCGGGACTCTTGTTAGTTGGAGGCACTCGTTGTTTCGAGCAAGCCATGGATTGATGCTTGTTGGTGGACGGGGAGTATAAACTTTACCATTCTGTTTGGGAACCGCCTATAACGTGTGTAGCATGGAAGATATCGCCATCTCTTGGTTGTTATGTTGACAATGAAAGTATACCGCTCAAAATATTATTCATCTCTATTTCAAAACCGAGCTCTGGCACCTCTACAATCCCTGCTTCTCTCTGCGAAGGGCATATCTATTTACTTTTATGCTGGGTCATCCTCCTCTTATTAAAAAGCACCTGCTAGAGAGCACCTCTATCATTTGCATTCATTACTGATTAGTTTACATCGAGTATGACTTGACTGGATCTCTTTTATCATGAATTACAATGCCTAGTCAGTCCTTGATCTTTAAAGGTGCTCTGCATTTATGTTTTGCGGTCTTAGAAAGGGCTAGCATGATACCATCTTGTTATATCATATTATGATTGTTTTGAGAAAGTGTTGTCATCCGAGATTTATTATTATTGCTCGCTAGTTGATTATGCCATTGATATGAGTAAACATGAGACCTAAGAGTTATTGTGAATATGGTTAGTTCATAATCTTTGCTGAAAACTTGAATGCTGGCTTTACATATTTACAACAACAAGAGCAAACAGATTTTGTAAAAGTTTTTCTTTATCACTTTCAGTTTGTCAACTGAATTGCTTGAGGACAAGCAAAGGTTTAAACTTGGGGAGTTGATACATCTCCATCGTATCTACTTTTCCAAACACTTTTGCCCTTGTTTTGGACTCTAACTTGCATGGTTTGAATGGAACTAACCCAGACTAACGTTGTTTTCAGCAGAATTGCCATGGTGTTATTTATGTGCAGAAACAAAAGTTCTCAGAATGACCTGAAACTTCACGGAGATTATTTTTGGAAATAATAAAAAATACTGGCAAAAGATCAAGACCAAGGGCCCACACCCTAGCCATGAGGGTGGGGGCACACCTGCCCCCCCTGGGCGCGCCCCCCTACCTCATCGGCCCCCTGGAGCTCCTCCGACCTCAACTCCAACTCTATATATTCGTGTTCGGAGAGAAAAAAATCAGAGAGAAAGATTCATCGCGTTTGACGATACGGAGCCGCCACCAAGCCCTAAACTCTCTCGGGAGGGCTGATCTGGAGTCTGTTCGGGGCTCCGGAGAGGGGAATCCGTCGCCATCGTCATCATCAACCATCCTCCATCACCAATTTCATGATGCTCACCGCCGTGTGTGAGTAATTCCATCGTAGGCTTGCTGGAAGGTGATGGGTTGGATGAGATTTATCATGTAATCGAGTTAGTTTTGTTAGGGTTTGATCCCTAGTATCAACTATGTTCTTAGATTGATGTTGCTATGACTTTGCTATGCTTAATGCTTGTCACTAGGGCCCGAGTGCCATGATTTCAGATCTGAACCTATTATGTTTTCATGAATATATGTGAGTTCTTGATCCTATCTTGCAAGTCTATAGTCACCTACTATGTGTTATGATCCGGCAACCCCGAAGTGACAATAGTCGGGACCACTCCCGGTGATGACCGTAGTTTGAGGAGTTCATGTATTCACTATTTGTTAATGCTTTAGTCCGGTACTCTATTAAAAGGAGGCCTTAATATCCCTTAGTTTCCGCTAGGACCCCGCTGCCACGGGAGGGTAGGCCAAAAGATGTCATGCAAGTTCTTTTCCATAAGCACGTATGACTATATTCGGAATACATGCCTACATTACATTGATGAATTGGAGCTAGTTCTGTGTCACCCTAGGTTATGACTGTTATATGATGAACCACATCCGGCATAATTCTCTATCACCGATCCATTTCCTACGAGCTTTCCATATATTGTTCTTCGATTATTTAATTTTCCGTTGCTATTGTTACAATCACTACAAAAGACCAAAAACATTACTTTTGCTATCATTACCTTTTGCTACCATTACCACTACTATCATATTACTTTGCTACTAAATACCTTGCTGCAGATATTAAGTTTCCAGGTGTGGTTGAATTGACAACTCAGCTTCTAATACTTGATAATATTCTTTGGCTCCCCTTGTGCGAATCAATAAATTTGGGTTGAATACTCTACCCTCGAAGACTGTTGTGATCCCTATACTTGTGGGTTATCAGCCGCGGGAGGCACTTTTATGGAAATCACTTTAGGAGAAGCTACTAAACTCCTAGATAATATTATGGTTAATTATTCTCAATGGCACACCGAAAGATCTACTAATAAAAAAGTGCATGCAATTGAAGAGATTAATGTTTTGAGTGGAAGGATGCATGAACTTATGATTTTTTCTGCTAATAAGAGTGATGATACTGATCCTAATGATATGCCTTTGTCTACTTTGATTGAGAATAATAATGAATCCATGGATGTGAATTTTATTGGTAGGAACAATTTTGGTAGTAACGCGTATAGAGGTAATTTTAATTCTAGGTCGTTTCCTAGTAATTCCTCTAATAATTATGGTAATTCCTACAAAAATTCTTATGGAAATTTTAATAAGATTCCCTCTGATTTTGAATCTAATATTAAAGAATTTATTACTTCACAAAAGAGTTTCAATGCTTTGATTGAAGAAAAATTGCTTAAGATTGATGAGTTGGCTAGGAACGTTGATAGAATTTCTCTTGATGTTGATTCTTTGAAACTTAGATCTATTCCACCTAAGCATGATATCAATGAGTCTCTCAAAGCCATGAGAATTTCCATTGATGAGTGCAAAGAAAGAACCGCTAGGATGCGTACTAAGAAAGATTGCTTTGTGAAAGCGTGTTCTTCTAGTTTTGATGATAATAAAGATGAAGATCTAAAAGTTATTGATGTGTCTCCTATTAAATCTTTGTTTTACAATATGAATCTTGATAATGATGGGGCTGAATATGAGCCACCTTTACCTAGTAGGTGTTCCAAAAATTCGGTGTCTTTATATCTTGATGCTAAAATAGTAAAAAGTGGGATTGAAGAGGTCAAAACTTTAAATATCAATGAACCCACTATTTTGTATTTCAAGGAATTTAATTATGATAATTGCTCTTTTATAGATTGTATTTCCTTGTTGCAATCCGTGCTAAATTCTCCTCATGCTTATAGTCAAAATAAAGCTTTTACTAAACATATCATTGATGCTTTGATGCAATCTTATGAAGAAAAACTTGAGTTGGAAGTTTCTATCCCTAGAAAACTTTATGATGAGTGGGAACCTACAATAAAAAATAAAACATATCATGAGTGTTATGCTTTGTGTGATTTGGGTGCTAGTGTTTCCACTATTCCAAAAACTTTATGTTGTTTTCTAGGTTTCCGTGATTTTGATGATTATTCTTTAAATTTGCACCTTGCGGATTCCACTATTAATAAACCTATGGGAAGAATTAATGATGTTCTTATTGTTGCAAATAGGAACTATGTGCCCGTAGATTTCATTGTTCTTGATATAGGTTGCAATCCTTCATGTCCTATTATTCTTGGTAGACCTTTCCTTAGAACGATTGGTGCAATTATTGATATGAAGGAAGGGAATATAAAATTCCAATTTTCATTAAGGAAAGGCATGGAACACTTCCCTAGAAATAAAATTAAATTACCATATGAATCTATTATGAGAGCCACTTATGGATTGCCTACCAAAGATGGCAATACCTAGATCTATCTTCGCTTTTATGCCTAGCTAGGGGCGTTAAACGATAGCACTTGTTGGGAGGCAACCCAATTTTATTTTTATTCCTTGCTTTTTGCTCATGTTTAGTAATAAATAATTTATCTAGCCTCTGTTTTGGTTGTGTTTTTTGTGTTTAATTAGAGTTTGTGCCAAGTAGAACCGTTGGGAAGACTTGGGGAAAGTCTTTTTGATCTTGCTGTAGAAAACAGAAACTTTAGCGCTCACGAGAATCGCTGCCATTTTTATTTGGAAGGTGATATTTAGTTAAATTTTTTTGAAGATTATTAATAGATAAATTACTCACATCCAGAAATTTATTTTAGAATTTTTGGGGTTCCAGAATTTGCGTTAGCTACAGATTACTACAGACTGTTCTATTTTTGACAGATTCTATTTTTCTTGTGTTGTTTGCTTATTTTGATGAATCTATGGCTAGTAAAAGAGTTTATAAACCATAGAGAAGTTAGAATAAAGTAGTTTTAACACAAATATAAATAAATAATGAGTTCATTACAGTACCTTGAAGTGGTGTTTTGTTTTCTTTCGCTAACGGAGCTCACGAGATTTTCTATCTTGAGTTTTGTGTTGTGAAGTTTTCAAGTTTTGGGTAAAGATTTGATGGATTATGGAACAAAGAGTGGCAAGAGCCTAAGCTTTGGGATCCCATGGCACCCCAAGGTAAAATTCAAGGACACCAAAAAGCCTAAGCTTGGGGATGCCCCGGAAGGCATCCCCTCTTTCGTCTTCGTTTATCGGTAACTTTACTTGGAGCTATATTTTTATTCACCACATGATATGTGTTTTGCTTGGAGCGTCTTGTATGATTTGAGGCTTTTCTTTTTAGTTTACCACAATCATCCTTGCTGTACACACCTTTTGAGAGAGACTCACATGATTTGAAACTTATTAGAATACTCTATGTGCTTCATATATCTTTTGAGCTATATAGTTTTCACTCTAGTGCTTCACTTATATCTTTTAGAGCACGGTGGTGGTTTTGTTTTATAGAAACTATTGTTCTCTCACGCTTCACTTATATTATTTTGAGAGTACTTTAGAACAACATGGAAATTTTATATAATAATAAAAACTTTCATATAAGTGCATTGAATACTATGAGAAGTTTGATACTTGATAATTGTTTTGAGATATGGAGATGGTGATATGAGAGTCATTCTAGTTAAGTAGTTTTGAATTTGAGAAATACTTGTGTTAAAGTTTGTGATTCCCGTAGCATGCACGTATGGTGAACCGTTATGTGATGAAGTCCGAGCATGATTTATTTATTGATTGTCTTCCTTATGAGTGGCGGTCGGGGACGAGCGATGGTCTTTTCCTACCAATCTATCCCCCTAGGAGCATGCGTGTAATACTTTGTTTCAATAAATAATAGATTTTTGCAATAAGTATGTGAGTTCTTTATGACTAATGTTGAGTCCATGGATTATACGCACTCTCACCCTTCCACCATTGCTAGCCTCTCTAGTATTGCGCAACTTTCGCCGGTACCATACACCCACCATATACCTTCCTCAAAACAGACACCATACCTACCTATTATGGCATTTCCATAGCCATTCCGAGATATATTGCCATGCAACTTTCCACCGTTCTGTTATTATGACACGCTTCATCATTGTCATATTTCTTGCATGATCATGTAGTTGACATCGTATTTGTGGCAAAGCCACCGTTCATAATTCTTCATACATGTCACTCATGCATCATTGCACATCTCGGTACACCGCCGGAGGCATTCACATAGAGTCATATTTTGTTCTAAGTATTGAGTTGTAATTCTTGAGTTGTAAGTAAATAAAATGTGATGATCATCATTATTAGATCATTGTCCCAAGTGAGGAAAGGATGATGGAGACTATGATTCCCCCACAAGTCGGGATGAGACTCCGGACGAAAAAAAGAGAGAAAGGCCATAAAAAAGAAGAAGGCCCAAAAAATGAGAGACAAAGAGAGAAGGGACAATGCTACTATCCTTTTTCCACACTTGTGCTTTAGAGTAGCACCATGTTCTTCATATAGAGAGTCTCCAATGATATCACTTTCATATACTAGTGGGAATTTTTCATTATAGAACTTGGCTTGTATATTGCAATGATGGGCTTCCTCAAAATGCCCTAGGTCTTTGTGAGCAAGCAAGTTGGATGCACACCCACTTAGTTTCTTTTCTTGAGCTTTCATACACTTATAGCTCTAGTGCATCCGTTGCATGGCAATTCCTACTCACTCACATTGATATCTATTTATGGGCATCTCCATAGCCCGTTGATATGCCTAGTTGATGTGAGACTATCTTCTCCCTTTTTGTCTTCTCCACAACCACCATTCTATTCCACCATAGTTCTATATCCATGGCTCACGCTCATATATTGCGTGAAGATTGAAAAAGTTTGAGAACATCAAAAGTATGAAACAATTGCTTGGCCTGTCATCGGGGTTGTGCATGATTTAAATATTTTGTGTGGTGAAGATAGAGCATAGCCAGACTATATGATTTTGTAGGTATAACTTTCTTTGACCATGTTATTTTGAGAAGACATAATTGCTTAGTTAGTATGCTTGAAGTATTATTATTTTTATGTCAATATTAAACTTTTATCTTGAATCTTTCGGATCTAAACATTCATGCCACAATAAAGAAAAATTACATTGAGAAATATGTTAGAAAGCATTCCACATCAAAAATTCTTCTTTTATCATTTACCTACTCGAGGACGAGCAGGAATTAAGCTTGGGGATGCTTGATACGTCTCCAACGTATCTATAATTTTTGATTGCTCCATGCTATTATATTATCTATTTTGGATGTTAATGGGCTTTATTTTACACTTTTATATCATTTTTGGGACTAACCTACTAACCGGAGGCCCAGCCCAAATTGCTATTTTTTGGCCTATTTTAGGGTTTTGAAGAAAAGGAATATCAAACGGAGTCCAAATGGAATGAAACCTTGGGGAACATGATTTTATCAACAAACGTGATCTAGGAGACTTGGAGTGGCCGTCAGGAAACAAGGGAGGAAGGCACGAGGCAGGGGGGCGCCTACCCCCCTGGGTGCGCCCTCCACCCTCGTGGGCCCTAGTTGCTCCACCGACATACTTCTTCCTCCTATATATATCCACGTACCCCCAAACATCCAGGAGCACCACGAAAACCTAATGCCACCGCCGCAACCTTCTGTACTCGAGAGATCCCACCCCAGTGTTGGAAATATGCCCTAGAGGCAATAATAAATTGGTTATTATTATATTTCCTTGTTCATGATAATCGTTTATTATCCATGCTAGAATTGTATTGATAGGAAACTCAGATACATGTGTGGATACATAGACAACACCATGTCCCTAGTAAGCCTCTAGTTGACTAGCTCGTTGATCAATAGATGGTTACGGTTTCCTGACCATGGACATTGGATGTCGTTGATAACGGGATCACATCATTAGGAGAATGATGTGATGGACGAGACCCAATCCTAAGCCTAGCACAAAGATCGTGTAGTTCGTATGCTAAAGCTTTTCTAATGTCAAGTATCATTTCCTTAAACCATGAGATTGTGCAACTCCCAGATACCGTAGAAGTGCTTTGGGTGTGCCAAAGGTCACAACGTAACTGGGTGGCTATAAAGGTACACTACAGGTATCTCCGAAAGTGTCTGTTGGGTTGGCACGAATCGAGACTGGGATTTGTCACTCCGTGTAAACGGAGAGGTATCTCTGGGCCCACTCGGTAGGACATCATCATAATATGCACAATGTGATCAAGGAGTTGATCACGGGATGATGTGTTACGGAACGAGTAAAGAGACTTGCCTGTAACGATATTGAACAAGGTATCGGGATACCGACGATCGAATCTCGGGCAAGTATCGTACCGATGGACAAAGGGATTTGTATACGGGATTGATTAAATCCTTGAAATCGTGGTTCATCCGATGAGATCATCGTGGAACATGTGGGAGCCAACATGGGTATCCAGATCCCGCTGTTGGTTATTGACCGGAGAGTTGTCTCGGCCATGTCTGCATGACTCCCGAACCCGTAGGGTCTACACACTTAAGGTTCAATGACGCTAGGGTTATAGGGAATAGATATACGTGGTTACCGAATGTTGTTCGGAGTCCCGGATGAGTTCCCGGACATCACGAGGAGTTCCGGAATGGTCCGGAGGTACTGATTTATATATGGGAAGTCCTGTTTTGGTCACCAGAAAAGTTTCGGGTGCAATCGGTAACGTATTGGGACCACCGGGAGGGTCCCGGGGTCCACCAGGTGGGGCTACCTGCCCCAGAGGGTTGCGTGGGCCAAGTGTGAGAGGGGACCAGCCCCAAGTGGGCTGGTGCGCCCCCCACCAGGGCCCAAGGCAAAGAGAGAAGGGAAAAGGGGGAAACCCTAGGCTCAGATGGGCCTAAGGCCCACCTAGTGGTGCGCCCCCCTCTCTCCCCCCTTGGCCGCCCCCTAGATGGGATCTAGGGCTGGCCGCCACCCCTAGGGGTGGAAACCTAGGTGGGGGCACAGCCCCTCCCTTTCCCCTATATATAGTGGGGGTTTTGGGCTGCCGTACACACGAGAACATCTCCTTCTTGGTGCAGCCCTACCCCTCTCCCTCCTCATCTCTTGCGGTGTTTGGCGAAGCCCTGCTGGAGTACCACGCTCCTCCACCACCACCACATCGTCATGCTGCTGCTGGATGGAGTCTTCCCCAACCTCTCCTTCTCCCCTTGCTGGATCAAGGCGTAGGAGACGTCACCGGGCTGTACGTGTGTTGAACGCGGAGGTGCCGTCCGTTCGGCACTAGGATCATCGGTGATTTGGATCACGACGAGTACGACTCCATCAACCCCATTCACTTGAACGCTTCCGCTTAGCGATTTACAAGGGTATGTAGATGCACTCTCCTTCCCCTCGTTGCTAGATTACTCCATAGATTGATCTTGGTGATGCGTAGAAAATTTTGAATTTCTGCTACGTTCCCCAACAGTGGCATCATGAGCTAGGTCTATGCGTAGTTTCTATGCACGAGTAGAACACAAAGCAGTTGTGGGCGTTGATTTTGTCAATTTACTTGCCGTTACTAGTCTTATCTTGATTCGGCGGCATCGTGAGATGAAGCGGCCCGGACCGACCTTACACGTACTCTTACGTGAGACTGGTTCCACCGACTGACATGCACTAGTTGCATAAGGTGGCTAGCGGGTGTCTGTCTCTCCCACTTTAGTCGGATCGGATTCGATGAAAAGGGTCCTTATGAAGGGTAAATAGAAATTGGCATATCACGTTGTGGTTTTGGCATAGGTAAGAAACGTTCTTGCTAGAAACCTATAGCAGCCACGTAAAAACTTGCAACAACAATTAGAGGACGTCTAACTTGTTTTTGCAGCATATGCCTTGTGATGTGATATGGCCAAAAGGATGTGATGAATGATATATGTGATGTATGAGATTGATCATGTTCTTGTAATAGGAATCACGACTTGCATGTCGATGAGTATGACAACCGGCAGGAGCCATAGGAGTTGTCTTAATTTATTTATGACCCGCGTGTCAACATAAACGTCATGTAATTACTTTACTTTATTGCTAAAGCGTTAGCCATAGTAGTAGAAGTAATAGATGACGAGACAACTTCAAGAAGACACGATGATGGAGATCATGATGATGGAGATCATGGTGTCATGCCGGTGACAATGATGATCATGGAGCCCCGAAGATGGAGATCAAAAAGGAGCAAAATGATATTGGCCATATCATGTCACTATTTGATTGCATGTGATGTTTATCATGTTTTACATCTTATTTGCTTAGAACGACGGTAGCTTAAATAAGATGATCCCTCACTAAAATTTCAACAAAGGTGTTCCCCCTAACTGTGCACCGTTGCAAAGGTTCGTTGTTTCGAAGCACCACGTGATGATCGGGTGTGATAGATTCTAATGTTCGAATACAACGGGTGTAAGCCAGATTTACACAGCAAAAACACTTAGGTTGACTTGACGAGCCTAGCATGTACATACATGGCCTCGGAACACGGAAGACCGAAAGGTCGAGCATGAGTCGTATAGAAGATACGATCAACATGAAGATGTTCACCGATGTTGACTAGTCCGTCTCACGTGATGACCGGACACGGCCTGGTTGACTCAGATCATGTTTCACTTAGATGACTAGAGGGATGTCTATCTGAGTGGGAGTTCATTAAATGAACTCAATTATCATGAACATAGTCTAAATTGTCTTTGCAAATATGTTGTAGATAAATAGCTCACGTTGTAGCTCCCTGTTTCAATACGTTCCTAGAGAAAGATTAAGTTGAAAGATATTGTAAGCAATGACGCGGACTGGGTCCGTAGTCCGAGGAGTGTCCTCACTGCTACACAGAAGGCTTACGTCTTTGATGCACCGCTCGATGTGCAAACCCCTACAACGTCGTCTGTGGATGTTGTGAACACCTGATAGACACGTCCTGATGACTACCTGATAGTTTAGTGCACCATAATTTACGGCTTAGAATCGGGATTCCAATGACGTTTTAAACGCCATAGAACATATGAGATGTTCCAAGAGCTGAAATTGGGATTTTAGGCTCATGCCCGTGTTGAGAGGTGTGAGACCTCTGACAAGTTCTTTAGCCAACAAGATGGAGGAGAATAGCTCAGCTAGTGAGCATGTGCTCAGAATGTCTGGGTGCTACAATCACTTAAATCAAGTGGGAGTTAAACTTCCAGATAAGATAGTGATTGATAGAGTTCTCTAGACACTATCACTAAGCTACTAGATCTTCGTGATGAACTATGACATGCAAGGGATGGAGTTGATCCTGGAGCTGTTCGTGGTGCTTAAGACCGCAAAAGGTAGAAATCAAGAAGGAGCATCAAGTGTTGATGGTTTAACAAGACCACTGGTTTCAAGAAGGGCAAGGGCTAGAAGGGAAACTTCAAGGATGGCAAACCAGTTGCCGCTCCAGTGATGGAACCCAAGGTTGAACCCAAACCCGAGACTAAGTGCTTCTATTGTAAGGGGAACAGTCACTGGTAGCGGAATTACCCCAAATGCATGGTAGATAAGAAGGCTGGCAACTTCAACAAAATTTATACGTGTTATTAATGTGTACCTCACTAGTACTCCTGGTAGCACCTGGGTATTGGATACCGGTTCAGTTACTATTATTGGTGACTTGAAGCAAAAAGCTACGGACTAAATGGAGACTGGCCGAGGGCGAGGTGACGATGTGTGCTGGAAGTGTTTCCAAAGTTGATGAGTTCACCATCGCACACTCCTTCTGCCTTCTGGATTAGTATTGAACCTAGATAAATGTTATCAGGTGTCTATGTTGAGCATGAATATGATTAGATCATGTTCATTGCAATACGGTTATTCATTTAAGTTAGGGAATAATGGTTATTCTGATTACATGAATAATACCTTTCATGGTCATGCACCCTATGTGAATGGTTCATTGAATCTCGGTCATGGTAATACACATGTTCACGCCAAAAGATGTAGAGTTAATAATGATAGTACCACTTTCTTGTGGCACTGCCGCTTAGGTCATATTGGCGTAAGATGCATGAAGAAACTCCATATCGATGGATGTTTGGAGTCACTTGATTTTGAATCACTTGACACATGCGAGCCATGCCTCATGGGCAGGATGACTAGGTACAATGAAACGGGCAAGTGACTTGTTGGAAATCATGCATGCTGATGTGTGTGATCCAATGAGAATTAGAGCGTGTGGTGGATATCGCTATTTTCTCATCTTCACTGACGATTTGAGTAGATATAGGTATATTTACTTAATGAAGCACAAGTCTGAAACGTTTGAAAAGTTCAAGCGATTTCAGAGTGAAGTTAAGAATCATCATAACAAGAAGATAAAATTCCTACGATCTGATCAATGAGAATATCTGAGTTATGAGTTTAGCAAACACTTAAGACATTGTGGAATTGTTTCACAGTTGAAGCCACCTGGAACACCACTGGGTTATGGTGTGTCCGGACATCGTAATCGAACCTTATGAGATATGGTGCGATCTATGATGTCTCTTACCAATCTAACGTTTTCATTTTGAGGTTATGCGTTAGAGACAGCTGCATTTACTTTAGATAGGACACCATCTAAGTCTGTTGAGACGACATCATAAGAACATTGGTTTGGCAAGAAACCAAAGTTGTTGTTTCTTAATGTTTGGGGCTGCGATGCTTAAGGCTTCAGCCGGAGAAGCTCGAACCCAAAGCGGACAAACACATCTTCATAGGATACCCAAAGGTGACAGTAGGGTATACCTTCTATCTCAGATCCGAGGGCAAATTGTTTGTCGCTAAGAACGGGTCCTTTCTCGAGAAGGAGTTTCTCTCGAAAGAATTGAGTGGGAGGAAGATAGAACTTGATGAGGTTGTCGAACCTTTGTTTCAACCAGAGAGTGATGCGACACAGAAAGATGTTTTCTATGGCGCCTACGTCTGATGAAGAGGAAGTTAATGATAGTGATCATGAAGCTTCGGATCAAGTTGCTATCGAACCTCGTAGGTCAACAAGAATATGTACTACTCCTGAGTGGTACGGTAATCCTGTCTTAAATATCATGTTGTTGGACAACAATGAACCTACAAACTATGCAGAAGCGATGGTGGGCCCGTATTCCGACAAATGGTTAGAAGCCATGAAATCCGAGATACGATCCATGTATCAGAACAAAGTATGGACTTTGGTGGACTTGCCCGATGATCGGCAACCATTGAGATAAATGGATCTTTAAGAAGAAGATGGACGTGAGCGGTAATGTTACCGTCTATGAAGCTCGACTTGTGGGAAAGAGTCTTTTCACAAGTTCAAGGAGTTGACTACGATGAGAATTTCTCACCCGTAGCGATGCTTAAGTCCGTCAGAATCATGATAGCATTAGCTGTATTTTTCGATTATGAAATCTTACAGATGGATGTCAAAACAAGTTTTCTTACCAGTTTTCGTAAGAAAAGTTGTATGTGATACAATAAAAGGTTTTGACGATCCTAAGGATGCTAAAAGGTATGCTGGCTCCAGCGATCCTTCTATGGACTAGAGCAAGCATCTCGGAATCGGAATATATGCTTTGATGGAGTGATCAAAGCTTTTAGGTTTATACAATGTTTGCTAGAAACTTGTATTTACAAGAAAGTGAGTGGGAGCACTACAACATTTCTGATAAGTATATGTGGATGACATATTGTTGATCCGAAATAATGTAGAATTTCTGGAAAGCATAAATGGTTGTTTGAAGAGTATTTTTTCAAAGGAAGACCTGGGTAAAGCTGCTTACATACTGGGCATCAAGATCTATAGAGATAGATCAAGATGCCTAATGATACTTTCAAAGAACGCACACCTTGACATGTTTTTGAAGGAGTTCAAAATAGATCAGTCAAAGAAGGGGTTCTTACCTGAGTTGTAAGGTGTGAAGTTGAGTAAGACTCAAAGCTTGACCACGACAGAAGAAAGAGGAAGGACGAAGGTCGTCCCCTATGCTCTTGTCATAGGCTCTATACGGTATGCCATGCTGAGTACCGCACCTGATGTGTGCCTTGCCACATGTCTGGCAAGAGGGTACAAAGGTGATCTAGGAGTAGATCACCAGATAGCGGTCAAAATTATCCTTAGAGGAATAAGGAAATGTTTCTCGGTTATGGAGGTGATAAAGAGTTCAACATAAAGGGTTACGTCGATGCAAGCTTAACACCTATCCGGATAGCTCTGAGTAGAGATACCGGATACGTATCATGGAGCAACAATTTGGAATAGCTCCAAGTGGAACGTGGTAGCAACACATACGATATAAAGTTTTGCGAAATACATAGGGATCTGAATATGGCAAGACCCGTTGACTACAACCTCTCTCACAAGCATAACATGATCAAACCCAGAACTCTTTGAGTGTTTATCACATAGTGATGTGAACTAGATCATTGAGTCTAGTAGACTCTTGGATATTGGTCACATGGTGATGTGACCTGTGAGTGTTAATCACATGGTGATGTGAACTAGATTATTGACTCTAGTGCAAGTGGGAGACTGTTGGAAATATGCCCTAGAGGCAATAATAAATTGGTTATTATCATATTTCCTTGTTCATGATAATCGTTTATTATCCATGCTAGAATTGTATTGATAGGAAACTCAGATACATGTGTGGATACATAGACAACACCATGTCCCTAGTAAGCCTCTAGTTGACTAGCTCGTTGATCAATAGATGGTTACGGTTTCCTGACCATGGACATTGGATGTCGTTGATAACGGGATCACATCATTAGGAGAATGATGTGATGGACGAGACCCAATCCTAAGCCTAGCACAAAGATCATGTAGTTCGTATGCTAAAGCTTTTCTAATGTCAAGTATCATTTCCTTAAACCATGAGATTGTGCAACTCCCGGATACCGTAGAAGTGCTTTGGGTGTGCCAAACGTCACAATGTAACTGGGTGGCTATAAGGGTACACTACAGGTATCTCCGGAAGTGTCTATTGGGTTGGCACGAATCGAGACTGGGATTTGTCACTCCGTGTAAACAGAGAGGTATCTCTGGGCCCACTCGGTAGGACATCATCATAATGTGCACAATGTGATCAAGGAGTTGATCACGGGATGATGTGTTACGGAACGAGTAAAGAGACTTGCCGGTAACGAGATTGAACAAGGTATCAGGATACCGAGGATCGAATCTCGGGCAAGTATCGTACCGATGGACAAAGGGAATTGTATACGGGATTGATTAAATCCTTGACATCGTGGTTCATCCGATGAGATCATCATGGAACATGTGGGAGCCAACATGGGTATCCAGATCCCGCTGTTGGTTATTGACCGGAGAGTTGTCTCGGCCATGTCTGCATGACTCCCGAACCCGTAGGGTCTACACACTTAAGGTTCGATGACGCTAGGGTTATAGGGAATAGATATACGTGGTTACCGAATGTTGTTCGGAGTCCCGGATGAGATCCCGGAAATCACGAGGAGTTCCGGAATGGTCCGGAGGTAAAGATTTATATATGGGAAGTCCTGTTTTGGTCACCAGAAAAGTTTCGGGTGCTATCGGTAACGTACCGGGACCACCGGGAGGGTCCCGAGGGTCCACCAGGTGGGGCTACCTGCCCCAGAGGGTTGCGTGGGCAAAGTGTGAGAGGGGGCCAGCCCCAGGTGGGCTGGTGCGCCCCCCACCAGGGCCCAAGGTGAAGAGAGAAGGGAAAAGGGGGAAACCCTAGGCTCAGATGGGCCTAAGGCCCACCTAGTGGTGCGCCCCCCCCCCTCTCTCCCCCCTTGGCCGCCCCCTAGATGGGATCTAGGGCTGGCCGCCACCCCTAGGGGTGGAAACCTAGGTGGGGGCGCAGCCCTTCCCTTTCCCCTATATATAGTGGGGGTTTTGGGCTGCCATACACACGAGAACATCTTCTTCTTGGCGCAGCCCTACCCCTCTCCCTCCTCGTCTCTTGTGGTGCTTGGCGAAGCCCTGCAGGAGTACCACGCTCCTCCACCACCACCACGCCGTCGTGCTGCTACTGGATGGAGTCTTCCCCAACCTCTCCTTCTCCCCTTGCTGGATCAAGGCGTAGGAGACGTCACCGGGCTGTATGTGTGTTGAACGCGGAGGTGCCGTCCGTTCGGCACTAGGATCATCGGTGATTTGGATCACGACGAGTACGACTCCATCAACCCCGTTCACTTGAACGCTTCCGCTTAGCGATCTACAAGGGTATGTAGATGCACTCTCCTTCCCCTGGTTGCTAGATTACTCCATAGATTGATCTTGGTGATGCGTAGAAAATTTTGAATTTCTGCTATGTTCCCCAACACTCGGGGCCTTTTCCGGAGCTCCGCCGGAGGGGGCATTGATCATGGAGGGCCTCTACATCAAATCCATGGCCTCTCCGGTGATGTGTGAGTAGTTTACTTCAGACCTACGGGTCCATAGTTATTAGCTAGGTGGCTTCTTCTCTATCTTTGTATCTCAATACAAAGTTCTCCTCGATTCTCTTGGAGATCTATTCGATGTAATCTTCTTTTGCGGTGTGTTTGTCGAGATCCGATGAATTGTGGGTTTATGATCCAGATTATCCACGAACAATATTTGATTCTCATCTGAATTCTTTTATGTATGATTGGTTTATCTTTGCAAGTCTCTTCGAATTATCAGTTTAGTTTGGCCTACTAGATTGATCTTTCTTGCAATGGGAGAAGTGCTTAGCTTTGGGTTCAATCTTGAGGTGCTCGATCCCAGTGACAGAAAGGGAACCAACACGTATTGTATTGTTGCCATCGAGGATAAAAAGATGGGGTTTATATCATATTGCATGAGTTTTTCCCTCTACATCATGTCAACTTCCTTAAAGCATTACTCTGTTCTTATGAACTTAATACTCTAGATGCATGGTGGATAGCGGTCGATGTGTGGAGTAATAGTAGTAGATGCAGGCGAGAGTCAGTCTACTTGTCTCGGACATGATGCGTATATACATGATCATACCTAGATATTCTCATAACTATGCTCAATTCTATCAATTGCTCGACAGAAATTCGTTTACCCACCGTAATACTTATGCTCTTGAGAGAAGCCACTAGTGAAACCTATGGCCCCCGGGTCTATCTTCCATCATATTAATCTTCCAATACTTACTTATTTACTTTGCCATTTATTTTCCTTTGCATCTTTATCATAAAAATACCAAAAATATTATCTTATCATATCTATCAGATCTCACTCTCGTATGAGACCGTGAAGGGCTTGACAACCCCTTTATCGTGTTGGTTGCGAGGTTCTTATTTGTTTGTGTAGGTGCGTGGGACTTGAGCGTGATCTCCTACTGGATTGATACCTTGGTTCTCAAAAACTGAGGGAAATACTTATGCTACTTTGCTGCATCACCCTTTTCTCTTCAAGGGAGAACCAACGCAGTGCTTAAGAGGTAGCAGCCGACCGATTACATCTTCATGAAATCTATCAACAAATGTGTCGTGATCATCATCGGGATTCTGAGCTCTTCTAGGATATCAATTGAGTTCGTGATGAGAAATACCATCCTTGCCCTCGATGATTTGTGTTATCATCGACCACTTTATTGACTTCCTTTCAACACAAACTTGTTCATGTTTTGTGTTGTAACTTGATTTCCTTGCTTTCCAGCATCTGTTCTTCTTCTACCTCGGAGTGTTACCTTCCTTTATGTCAAGAATGTTGTTAGAATTTCACCACCTCTTAAGAATTCTTGATATAGTAATACTTCTTGCCATCTCTGTTCATATCTTGGTCCCCGTGTTGTTTCTAACCGGAAAACCGACAATTGAACTATGACATGCGAATTCAAAACTCCTAGTGACCCTATTGCTTTGAAGTTAATGGTTGATAGTTCATTTTTAGACTATTGGTTACTGAATCACCATTCTAACATTGATCATGCTACCTAAGCTCATATTTCGGGTGCACCTTTCAACCAATGTTTGCTCGTGGATGTTCTCCTCGAGCATACATCACTATATCATTTGATTTGACAAATTTTATCTCCTTGTTCACATAATTGTGGAAATCCATCCTTTTGGAAATCTCAATGAATTGTCGCTAAGTCCATCAGCCACCTCCTCACCCTCTCCTTGATTTAATGATGAACTCTTGTTTCAGAACTCGCTTCCATAGTTCACTTTCTGAGAATCTTACAATGTCATCTCATCAATTTGTGTCACACCTTTTTCTTCTCAGGCATCCTGAGTCTGAGGTATCCTGACACCTATTAGATCTGACTCTCGGTCAGATATGATGGTTGGAACATATTTCCAAGAGTTATAACATTGGTCTTTGACCCGATAAGGTGATATCATGCCTAGCACACCTGGCCGGAGGACCTATTGTTATATTTCATCCTTTTTAGCAAGGTTAGCCATTCTTTCATGAGGAAATTGTAAGACTTATTCCATGAGTTGTTCCTGATGGATCCTTTCTGTATCCAAAGTCTGATCTTTGCTTAAAGACCATGCCAATGCTATCTCGAAGCATGTCTATGGTACTTCGATTTTCAATAAGAACATTTGAAGCACAATGCTAAATTTTCTTTATTAATTATTCAAACACTGTTGTTTGGGTAATGTCATGAAATTCCTCTCCCCTTACCTAAATGGTTATCTATTTCTATCATGTCATGGATATCACGCTCTGTTTGTTGTTGGGAAGGATATACCCCAGAAATATGTGTTTAAGCACATTTTCCTTTCCATTATTTTGTTTAATTTGATAATCATATTATCCCTTCCATTGTTTGGTTTAACCTTTCTTGAGGTCTATATGATCTAAGCAGTAATATTCTCCTACTTATGTAAACACCTCGATGTACAATTCTGTTAGCGAGACCTTGTTAGTATTGTTGAAAACATTCTGGTGACCACCGATGGACGAGAACCTTGCCTACTGGTCCGCCTCGTTCAACGAGCAGGAAAATGGTTCTCTTCGTCCCTCGCCCTTGGTACCGACGTTGTTGCCGACATAACTGATAGACTACCCTCTAACATATCTTGTTATCATGATCGAGCAAGATGTCACCGCTCCTTCTACCTTTAACCCGTATGGAGGGCCCATAACCCACAGTTCCATAGGAACGAAACCTGACTCTCATGTACACCCCCGGTTTCCAAAGTTATTCCTCACGCGTGGCCTCATATATTATTCACGGGCCACCTTCCTAGTGATCTATTCTGGTAACAGACGCAATACTCAATCTCGTTGCTTTGGCCCCTTTTCGCACGTTGCTTCAGACATCGAACGATTGCCTATCCGTTTGAAACTACTCATGGTACCTTCTTACTGTGCTCTCGATATCTTCTTAAGTTTCAATTCGAGAGATACTTATGCTTCTTCCCATGAGTTAACCTTCTGATGCTCAATCTTGTTAGAACCCGTCCTTATAGAGTTTTCCCCCTCTTACCATTTTGTAACTACGGTGAAGATCCTGGAGGAAGAACGACAACTTCATCATGATGCATTGATGCAGAGAAATGAAGACATGAACATAGTGGATCAACCTCTTTGAGAAGAGCAACCAAGACCGAGAAGGATCCGTTAGAATTACGTGATCACAACTTTCCCCCTTACTTCCCCTCTTAAATCTCGGGACGAGATTGCTTGTAGTGGAGGAGATTTCTAACACCCTGGTACTCATCTACAGTAGTCACACTCTAATGGTGCCACGTCATTGTAATTAATTTTGCTAAACCTCACTTTGATCCAATCCGAGTTCAAATCCAAAGTTTAAATTAAAGTCATACATAATATTTCTTCAAACATGGAAACTAAAATGTTCGTAGGTTGCAAATATTCGCTAACTAAATTACATGCATTAACCAACATATTTGGAAGTATTAAAATACATTAAAATATCAAAACAGTACCAACAACATTTAAATTAACCATTTGAAAATAAACAAATATATTTAAACTAATTAAAAATATTTGGAACTGGTTGTACTAGCCCATTACAAAGTTTAGTATTTATGTAACAAGTCCTATATTTTACAAAAGTCATTTGCTGGCTCTACTTAACGGAAAACAAAAAATAATTTGAAGAAACAGAAAAATAAAGCCATAAAAAGAAAAGGAACCTATTCTACTATGAACTTTGGTCCATCTAGTAAAAGTAACCGGCCTAGCCCACCTCCACCTCTCCTTCCACCTTCTGCTACAGGAGGCACGGGAGCCGTGGCGGCCATCCCGCCGGCCATCGGTGCCCCCACTGCCGCCTATATGAGCACGCCACTCCTTCCCAAACCCTAGGCCCGTTTC
>NC_041392.1:302796080-302803570 GCF_002162155.2 Triticum dicoccoides | reverse complement strand
TGGACGCGCCGCCGTCGCTCACACGGCCATCGCCTCCCCCGCGCTGCACCACCGTGTCCCGGGGGACCAACGTCATCTCCTACGCCGTCTACAACACCGACTCGACGCCGAGGAGCCTCACAACGACGGGATCGAGATCGTCTTCAACCTTGGTGCCGCCACTGTCCGTTGTTCGATCCGCGACCGATGATGCATCCCCGGCCTCCACGAGACCTCCTCGAGCTCCGCAGTGAGCTTCCGGTCCTATATGACCTCCTTCCTCTCTTCCTCGCATCCCCTAGCTTCGATTCCGGTTAGCACCGGCTGTCACCGCCGCGGCAAGTCATCGTAGCCGTCGTTTTGGTTCGCCTCAACTCACACCCGTGGCGTGGTTGGATGCAGCGCATCACACTGGTTCTATAGGACCTCGTGCCGCTCCGTTTAGCCGCCCGTAGCTCACTCCGGCACCCGCTGCAGCCGTCGCGCCCTACTCCCCTCGAACGCGTGCGCCCCCAGCCGCCTGCTGCCGTCGCTAGTTGCGCTGCTGTTGTGCCGCTGGTACTCTGTACTGCTGTTGCTTTGCTGGTACTCTTGCCACTGCTGTTGCTTCGTGCTGGGCACTGGCCGCCGTTCCTGCCGCTTGCCGTCGGTGCCACTGGCGCCTGCTGCCGATGCTCCACTGCTGCTCTACACTTCTGCTATCGCTGTTTGCTGCTGCTTACTACCAGTGCTGCCACTGGTCTGATGCTGCTCCCTCCCGGTGTTGATGCTGGCCATGGCATGGCCGTGAGCTAGATGTGTGTGTTGTGTGTGTATGTGTGGTAGGTGTGCGTTCTGTGTGTGTGTGATAGGTGTGCGTGTTGGGTATGTGAGTGTAGGGTCGGCCCCTTTTAGTTAGGCACTAACTAAAACTAGTGCTAACAACCCCACCCACGCAAACAAGTAATTAGTTTGTTTTAAACAATCTGCCAAACAAATGGCCCTATGACACAGGGCCCCACTGTCTAGTTTTGACCAGTCAACCCAGTCAATGTTGACTGTTGAGCTTGCTGACTCTGCACCCATCTGGCCTACTGTCATACACTCTGGCTGGACAGACTCTAGGTGACAGAGGAATATTCTGTTTTAATTTGAATTTATAACAATTTCAGAAATTGTTTAGAACTTTGAGAAATTATATAAAAAAATCTATAACTCGGATGAAAATAATTTATATGTGAAAAATGATCAGAAAAATATGACGAATTCGAATATGTGATCCGTTCATCTGCCACGTGCCTCTAGCATAGCAACAATCCACCTCCGGTTTGTTTGTCCGAAAACGCAAACACCGGGGATACTTTCCCGGATGTATCCCCCCTTCACTGGTATCACCTGTCCCTATGTTAGGTCACCCCTAACACAACGTATTGCCGCATCTTGCTTTGTGTTACATTTGATTGCTCTATTATTTATTATGTTCCCCCTCCATTACTTATTTCCGGTAGACTCCGAGACTACTACCCGTACCTCTATGATCAACTACATCGATGACGACCCCTCCTTGCCAGAGCAACCAGGCAAGCCCCCCCTTGATCACCAGATATCGCCTACTCTTCTCTCTACTGCTTGCATTAGAGTAGTGTAGCATGTTACTGCTTTCCGTTAATCCTATTCTGATGCATAGCCTGTCCTTGCTACTACTGTTGTTACCTTAACTTGCAATCATAAATGCTTAGTATAGGATGCTAGTATTCCATCAATGGCCCTACATTCTTGTCCGTCTGCTGTGCTATATTATCGGGCCGTGATCACTCGAGAGGTGATCACGGATATATACTTATATACATAATATATGATACCTGTGGTGACTAAAGTCGGGTCGGCTCGTAGAGTACCCGCAAGTGATTCTGATGAGGGGGCTGAAAGGACAGGTGGTTCCATCTTGGTAGAGGTGGGCCTGGGTTCCCGACGGCCCCCGACTGTTACTTTGTGGCAGAGCGACAGGGCAGGTTGAGACCACCTAGGAGAGAGGTGGGCCTGGCCCTGGTCGGTGTCCGCGGTTACTTCAAAATAACACGCTTAACGAGATCTTGGTATTTGATCTGAGTCTGGCCACTGGCCTATACGCACTAACCAACTACGCGGGAATAGTTATGGGCACTCGACGTCGTGGTATCAGCCGAAGCCTTCGTGACATCAGCGACTGAGCAGCATGCGCCGGATTGGACCGTAAGCCTGCTCTTGTATTAAGGGGACTAGGTCTGCTTCCGGTCGCCCTCGCAACGTGCAGGTGTGCAATGGGCGATGGGCCCAAACCCCTGCGCCATAGGATTTAGACCGGCGTGCTGACCTCTTTGTTGTGCCTAGGTGGGGCTGCGACGTGTTGATCTTCTGAGGCCGGGCATGAACTAGGAAAGTGTGTCCGGCCAGAGGGGATCGAGCATGTTGGGAAATGTGGTGCACCCCTGCAGGAAAGTTTATCTATTCGAATAGCCGTGTCCCTCGGTAAAAGGACGACCTGGAGTTGTACCTTGACCTTATGCCAACTAGAACCGAATACTTAATAAAAGACACCCTTCCAAGTGCCAGATACAACCCGGTGACCGCTCTCTCACAGGGCGAAGAGGAGAGGATAATCATAGGATTATGCTATGCGATGATACTTGGTGAACTTACCGTCTACTCTCTTGTACATGCTTCAAGATGGAGGCGAGCAGAAGCGTAGTCTTCGATAGGACTAGCTATCCCCCTCTTATTCTGCATTCTGCAGTTCAGTCCACATATACCACCCCTTTCATTGATACCAATGCATATGTAGTATAGATCCTTGCTTGCGAGTACTTTGGATGAGTACTCACGGTTGCTTTGTACTTCTTTTCGCCCTTCCCCGGTTATTGCGATCATACGATGGAGTCCAGGAGCCAGAGGATCCCGAGAATGATTCTACATGGAGTTCGGCTTCGAGGAGTAGTTAGGAGGTCCCAGGCAGGAGGCCTCGCCTTTTTGATCATTGCTACTTTTGTGCTAGCCTTCTTAAGGCAAACTTGTTTAACTTATGTATGTACTCAGATATTGTTACTTCCGTTGGCTCGTTTGTATTCGAGCTGATGTATTCGAGCCCTCGAGGCCCCTGGCTTGTAATATAAAGCTTGTATTATTTTAATTGGTGTCTAGAGTTTTGTTGTGATATCTTCCCATGAGTCCTTGATCTTGATCGTATACATTTGCGTGTATGATTAGTGTACAGTCAAATCGGGGGCGTCACAAAAATGGTGGATTCATCACTAAATAAAGTCATGACCTCTCCAAATCCACTTTCATCATTATAATCATCATAAATAGGAGGCACGCAATCATTATAACAAATTTTCACATCAAATCTCGGGAGACTAAAAATATCATCTTCATCAAACATAGCATCCCCAAGCATATGGCTTTGCATATCATTAGCATCATGGATATTCAAAGAATTCGTACTAACAACATTGCAATCATGCTCATCATTTATACCAAACATTCCATTGAATTCTTCTTGTATCAATTGAGCACAATTTTCCTTTCCATCATTTTCACGAAAGAACTTATAAAGATGAATAATATGATGCAACCTAAATTACATTTTTTGTAATTCTCTTTTACGAACCAAACTTGTGATAAAACAGGAAACAAAAAGATTCAGTTGCAAGATCTAAATATATACCTTCAAGCACTCACCTCCCCGGCAACGGCGCCAGAAAAGAGCTTGATGTCTACTACACAACTCTATTCTTGTAGACTCGTGTTGGGCCTCCAAGCGCGGAGTTTTATAGGCTAGTAGCAATTTTCCCTCACGTGGATGACCTAAGGTTTATCAATCTGTGGGAGGCGTAGGATGAAGATGGTCTCTCTCAAACAATCCTACAACCAAATACAAGAAATCTCTTGTGTCCCCAACACACCTAATACAATGGCAAATTGTATATGTGCATTAGTTCGGCGAAGTGATGGTGATAAAAAATGTAATACGGATGGTATAAATATATTTTATAATCTGAATAAATAAAAATAGCAAGGTAGCAAATAGTAAACGGGCACAAAAACAGTATTGGAATGCTTGAAAATGAGGCCTAGGGTCCGTCCTTTCGCTAGTGCAATCTCTCAACAATGCTAATATAATTGGATCATATAACCATCCCTTAACATGTAACGAAGAATCACTTCAAAGTTCCGATCTAGCCGAGAACATAAGAAGAAACCATTTGTAGGGTACTAAACCACCTCGAAGCTATTCTTTCCGATCAATCTATCCAAGAGTTCATACTAAAATAACACCAAATAATTTTAGATTCATAATACTCAATCCAACACAAAGAACCTCAAAGAGTGCCCCAAGATTTCTACCGGAGAAACAAAAGACGAGAACGTGCATCAACCCCTATGCATAGATTACCCCAATGTCACCGCGGGAATCCGCGAGTTGAGTGCCAAAACACATATCAAGTGAATCAATATGATACACCATTGTCACCACGAGTATTCATATGGAAGACATATATCAAGTGCTCTCAAATCCATAAAAGTATTCAACCCGATAACAATGAAATCTCAAAGGGAAAAACTCAATTCATCACAACAAGATAGAGTGGGGAAAACGCCATATGATCCGACTATATTAACAAAGCTCGCGATACATCAAGATCGTGACATCTCAAGAACACGAGAGAGAGAGAGAGAGAGAGAGAGAGAGAGAGAGAGAGAGATTAAACACATAGCTACTAGTACAAACCCTCAGCCCCAAGGGTGGACTACTCCCTCCTCATCGTGGTGGCCGTCGGGATGATGAAGATGGCCACCGGTGATGATTTCTCCCTCCGGCGGAGTGCTGGAATGAAGAGGCTTGCGGTGGTGGAACTTCTAATCTAGGGTTACCCCGAGGGTTTTTGGAATATTTGACTATTTATAGGGGAAAGAGGTCGTGCGGGAGGCCACCGAGGTGGGCACAACCCATCTGTGCGTGCATGGGCCTCCAGGCGTGCCCTGGTGGGTTGTGCCCCCCTCGGGGCACCCCCCAGGTGCTGCTCTAGCCCACTGGTGGTCTTCTCATCCATAAAAAATCCACAAAAAGTTTCGCGGTGTTTGGACTCCGTTTGATATTGATTTCATGTGATGTAAAAAACAAGCAAAAAACAACAACTGGCACTGGGCGTTGGGTCAATAGATTAGTCCCAAAAAATGATATAAAGGTACTATAAAATGATTGTAAAACATCCAAGAATGATAATATAACAGCATGAATACTTCATAAATTATAGATACGTTGAAGACGTTTCATGTGGCTATGTCATTCAATTTAGTAAGATGCGCCACAACAGTTTCAGATTCATAACCATGGAAAGGGTCAGACTCAACCAAAGTGATTAACTCATGATCGACAGAGAAATCATAATCCTTATCAATAACAAAGATAGGTGAAGTAGCAAACTTAGGATCATATAGCATTCTAGCGTTCATAGATTTTTTTTCAACTTGATAGGCAGCTTCTTAAGACCCTCTCTATCTTTACAAGCAGGAAAGCCCCTAGCTACCTCTCCATCCATAACATAACCCTCAGGTATAACAAGAAGTTCATATCTAGGAGAGCTAGGTCTAATAGGTGTTTCAAAGTGTTCAGTTTTAATAATTTCATCAGTTTCAGAAATATCATCAGTTTCAGCATTCTCAATATCTTTAGCTCTAGTAAGTTGTTCATCAAGAAATTCACCTAGTGGCACAGTCTTACCAAGAAAAGTAGTAGTATCATCATAAGCATCATGCATAACAGAAGTAGCATCATCTATAACTTGCGACATATCAGAATTAATAGCAGGTGTAGGTGTCGCAAGCTTAGTCAAAACAGAAGATGAACCAAGTGCAGGGCTAGATGGCAGTTCCTTACCTCCCCCTCCTAGTAGATGGAAAAATCTTGGTTCTGGTATCATAAATCCCAAGTGACTCGGCAAATAGATCTATGATCCCCGGCAACGGCGCTAGAAAAAGGTCTTGATAACCCACAAGTATAGGGGATCGCAATAGTTTTTGAGGGTAGAGTATTCAACCCAAATTTATTGATTCGACACAAGGGGAGCCAAAGAATATTCGCGAGTATTAGTAGTTGAGTTGTCAATTCAATCACACCCAAAAGACTTAATATCTGAAGCAAAGTATTTAGTAGCAAAGTGGTATGGAAGTAACGGTAACGGTGGAAAAAGTAACAGTAGGAGTTTGTAGTGATTGTAACAGCAGTAGCAACGAAAGTAACTTAGCAAAGTTCGATATGTGAAAAGCTCGTAGGCATTGGATCAACAATGATAATTGTGTTGGATGATATTCATCGTGTAGCAGTCATAACCTAGTGTCACACAGAACTAGCTCCAATTCATCAATATAATGTAGGCATGTATTCCATATATAGTGATACGTGCTTATGGACAAGAATTTGCATGACATCTTTTGTCCTACCCTCCCGTGGCAGCGGGGTCCTAATGGAAACTAAGGGATAGTAAGACCTCCTTTTAATAGAGAACCGGAACAAAGCATTAGCACTTAGTGAATACATCAACTCCTCAAACTACGATAATCACCGGAAAAAATCCCGATTATTGTCACCTTGGGGTATGCGGATCATAACTCGTAATAGGTTCTACAACTTGCAAAATAGGATCAAGAATACAAATATATTCATGAAAACAGAGTAGGTTCAGATCTGAAATCATGACACTCGGGCCCTAGTGACAAGCATTAAGCATAGCAAAGTCATAGCAACATCAATCTCAGAACATAGTGGATACTAGGGATCAAACCCTAACAAAACTAACTTGGTTACATGATAAATCTCATCAAACCCATCACCATCCAACAAGCCTACAATGGCATTACTCACTCCCGAAAGTGAGCATCATGAAATTGGTGATAGAGGAAGGTTGGTGATAATGATGGCGACGAATCCTCCTCTCTGGAGCCCCGAACGGACTCCAGATCAGCCCTCCCGATGAAGAACATGTTGGGGAACATAGCATGCAATTTCAAAAAAAATCCTACGATCACGCATATTCTCCTACCCCAATTTTTAAACTTTCAAAAACATGTTTAAGTTGATTATCTGAACAGAGGGGATCGTAACAAAGAATTTGGCATTGGTTTCGTTGGATTTGGATAAATGAGCAAAAAGATGTGATCGTTTAAAGATCAGGGACTAATCTGTGAAGAAAATAATTACAGATAGGTCCTTGGCCAAAAATAAACAGAAAAAGAAAAATCTAACGAACGAATGTTCGCTACAGAAACCTAACGAACGAAAACTGTTCGCTACCGTAGACTAACGAACGAACTTCCGCTAAATAGACTAACCTAATAATAAACCGGGTTAAAAAGAAAAACAAAAAACAAAAAAAACCTTGATCGGGGATTCGGTTTATACTGGTTCGGCGGTTTCAGCAAGAAAACCGGCGGCGGCGGCGACAAACTCCGACGACGGCGGGACGATGCGGGGCGGCGTTGGCGCGGGGCAGCAT
>NC_041392.1:302735546-302795654 GCF_002162155.2 Triticum dicoccoides | reverse complement strand
CGATGCGGCGCGGGGCGGCGCTAGCGGCGACGCGAGGCAGTGGCAGGCGGCATGGCGAAGGGCGGCTGCGGCTCAAGGTGGCGGGAGGCGGCGGCGGTTTGTGGAGGAGAGGGTCGGGGTCATGCGCCTTATAAAGGTCGGGGGTGCTTGGTGGAGGGGAAAGGCGGTGGGGTGTCCGGCTTGGGCACGGAAGCCGATGGAGGCGTGATGGCGATGTTGGGCAGGACTCCCGTTCGGAGAAGGAGACGGCAGCGCTGCTGGGCCGGCTGGCTTTGGCCTAGTCGGTCCAAAAAAGTTTTTTTTAATATCGCTGTGAAGAAAAATCCAAATTAAATAAAATAAAAAATCCTAAAATTCCACAAACAATTTTCACCACCCCCCCTAATATTTGGGACAATGTGAACATTTTTCTGGACTAAATGCAATTTTTAAAAATGCTACTATTTCCCGAAATTAATAAAAATGCAACCGAATAAAATTGCAAATAAATATATTTTTATTCAAAATTAAATTTCCAATATTTCCTAGCTGTTTTGAGGAATTCATATTATCTTCTCTCATTATTTTATTGGAAAATAATTTCGAAAAAAAATCACTTTGATCTAATTTGCCAATTTTGAAAATTCAAAAATGGATTTTTGTGAAAACCTCCAACTCTCTCAATTGGTCCTTGAGTTGCTTAAGGTTTCTAGGACCAAAAGTCCAAATAAAACAAATTCCAAATGCGCAAATTATGGATGCAAATGATGACCTAATGATTAACATCCAAATTGAAAATTGGGATGTTACAATCATGATATAAGGAAATATAAATAAAAAATTTATTATTGCCTCTAGGGCATATTTCCTTCAGAACAGGAGGCGGGGGCGGCTCCATATCGTAAAACACGATGAATCCTTCTCTTTGATTTTTTTCTCCACGAATAGGTACTTATAGAGTTGGAATTAGGGTCGGAGGAGGTCCAGGGGGCCCACAAGCGTGCATCGCGCGCCCTAGGGGATTGGGAGGGCCCCTAGGGCTTGTGGCCTCTGGGTGGCCTCCCTCTGGTAAATTCTTGCACCAATATTTTTTATATATTTCACAAAAATTCTCCGTAAATTTTCAGGTCAATCCGAGAACTTTGATTTCTGCAAAAAAATAACACCATCGCAATTCTGCTAAAAACAACACCAGCCCGCGTTAGTTCCATTCAAATCATACAAACTAGAGTCCAAAACAAGGGCAACCGAGTTTGGAAAAGTAGATACAATGGAGAAGTATCATTCGTCACATGTTTTATGATGCTCTCTTTGTGTTTCAATTATTATCTTTCATGTGAGCATCAATAAAATCTCAAGCCTATCTTAATGGCTATAAAGAAAGAGCTTGTTGGGAGACAACCCAATATCTTTTATGTTTTTCAATAAATATACAATTATGTTACTATTATGATTATGTTTTAGTGTTTTAATTAGCGCTTGTGCCAAGCAAAGCCTTTGGGATTATTTGGGTGATAATTGATTTAATTTTGTGCATTAACAGAAATTTTTGCGTCCAGTATCAGAATTGGTAAAAATTTCTGGTGCATGATAAAATTCTGAATTTTCACACATGATTTATATACATATTTCCCATGATTTCCTAATTTTTCAGAATTTTTGGAGTTACATAAGTATGGTCAATGTTCATATTACTACAAACTATTCTGTTTTTTGACAGATTCTGTTTTCGTTGCCTTATGTGCTTATTTTGATGAATCTATGGATTGTATAGGGGGGTATAAGCCATGGTAAAGTTAGAATACAGTAGGTATAATGAAAAAAATATGAATGGGTTTGCAACAGTACTTAAAGTAGTGATTTGCTTTATTATACTAACGGATCTCATGAGGTTTTGTTGAGTTTTGTGTTATTGAAGTTTTCAAGTTTTGGGTGAGATCACGATGTATGAAGGAATAAGGAGTGGCAAGAGCCTAAGCTTGGGGATGCCCGAGGCACCCCCAAGGTAATATTCAAGGACTCCCAAGCAACTAGGCTTGGGGATGCCCCTGAAGACATCCCCTCTTTCTTATAACGACCATTGGTAATTTTACTTGGAGCTATATTTTTATTCGTCAAATATCATGAGTTTTGCTTGGAGCGTCTTGTATTATATGAGTCTTTGCTTTGTTTGCTTTTTAGTTTGTTACAATCATCCTTGCTGAACACACTTGTTTGAGAGAGCCACATGCATATCATGATTTGCTAGAATACTATATGTGCTTCACTTAAATCTTTTGAGCTAGGCAGTTGCTCTAGTACTTCACTTATATCTTTTTTAGCACGGCGGTGGTTATATTTTAAAGAAATAAACTCTATTGGTTCACTTATATTATGTTGAGAGTTGATACTTGAATTTTGTTAAAGAAATTTGCTCTCATGCTTCACTTAGATCTTTCTGAGAGTTGATAATAGCAATGGTAATTTGCATAACATATGAATTTGGTACCAAAGTGATAGATATTCAAGAGGGATATAATAAAAACTTTCATGAAGATCATTGGATATTATAAACTTGAGTCTTTGCAATAGTTTTGCGATATGGAGATAGTGATATGTGAGTCATGTTGGTGAGTAGTTATGCTTTAGTGAGAATATTGGTGTTAAGGTTTGTGATTCCCTATGCATGCACGTAAAGCCAATAGTTATGCAATGAAGTTATATCCTACTTACGGTGCATTATTCAGTGTGAGTTATGTTTAATGCGTGTTTATGACCATTTTTGTTTTTTGGTTGGTCACTTCTCAATATATTTGCTAGCCTTCACTTGTACTAAGCGGTAATGCTGCTTGTGCATCCAACTCCTTAAACCAAAGTTGTGCCAAATGAGTCCACCATACCTACTTATATGCGATATTGCCATGTCGTTCCAAGTAAATTTGCATGTGTCAACTCTAATTTTCAAAATGAATTTTTGTTTTGTGTGCCCATACCGCTCATGAAGCGGCAGGGGATGGCCAATATTTTCCATGCTAGGTATTTAATTCTCACAATCATTATTTATTCACTTGTCATTGCACGAGAGTGTGGCTGGTAATAGGGATGCCCAATCCCGAAATGAAAAAAAATACTATGATAATAAATTCCTTGGAAAGTATTGGTATGGAAGGCACCCATGGACACGGCTAGCCATGGATTGTGAATGAACAATGGAAAGGAAATAAACTTTACTTTCTATTTGGGAACCACCTATGATTTATCTAGCATGAGAGATATTGGGAATTCCCGGTCATCTTCGTTGACAGGAAAAGCATGCCTCTCAACATAATTCTATCTCTCAATTTAAGCTATGAGCTCTGGCACCTCTACAAATCCCCACTTCCCTTTGCAAAGGGCCTATCTATTTACTTTTATGCAATTTTAATTTTAATTTTGAGTCTCCATCTTCTCTTATAAAGCACCAACTAGGGAACACTATTGTCATACCTGTGCATTGGATGTAGCTAATATTTGAGTGTGTTTCATGAATGGATCAATGACTGAGCATAATAGGCCAGGGATAACTTTCTTTAGCGTTGATATTTTGAAGGACATGGTTGCTTATTGATATGCTTGAGTATTGATGTCTTCATGTCAAATTATAGACTATTGCTTTGAATCATTCAAGTCCAAAAGTCCATGATACAAAGAAAATAATATATGATGAATATGTTAGGTAGCATTCCACATAAAAAATTCCATTTTTATCATTTACCTACTCGAGGATGAGCATGAATTAAGCTTGGGGATGCTTGATATGTATCCAACGCATCTATAATTTTTTATCATTCCATGCTATTATATTATCAATCTTGGATGTTTTAAATACAATTACAAGCAACTTTATATCATTTTTTGGGACTAACCTATTAACTTAGTGCCCAGTGCTAGTTGATGTATTTTTGCTTGTTTTTGACTTTGCAGAATATCAGTACCAAATGAAGTCCAAATTCCATGAAACTTTTTGGAGAATTTTTTTTGGCGATAAGAGACCTTGGAAGCTTTGGGAGGGAACAAGAAGACGAAGGAGTGGCCCACTAGGCACCAGTGCGCATCAAGGGCCTCTGGTGCACCCTAGTACCTAGTGGGGCACACAAGCCTCCGTCTGACCTAACTCCGCATCTATAAATACTCTAAAATCATAAAACCTACTGGGGAGTCCACGAAATACTTTTTCTGCCACCGCAAGTTCCAGAACCACGAGATCCCATCTAGAGGCCTTTTCTGGCACTCTGTTGGAGGAGGAAACAATCACGGAGGGATTTGCTACTTGTAATTTGCGTTAGTATTTCCCCCAAGAGGAGAGGATGATGCAGCACACCAGAGGTAAGTATTTCCCTCGGTTATGAAACCAAGGTTATCAATCTAGTAGGAGAACCAAGCAACACTATGTAAACAACACGTGCACACAAACAACAAATACTTGCGACCCAACATGTAAAGGGGTTGTCAATCCCTCAACGGTATTGCGATAGATTAAATTGTATAGGTTTTGATAAATAGATCTAAATAAAACACAAAATAAAAGAAATGAAAGAAAATTGCAGCAAGGTATTTTTGCTTTTAATATATGATAGGAAATGGACCCCGGGGCCATAATTTTCACTAGAGGCTTCTCTCAAGAAAATAGCATACGGTGGGTAGACAAATTACTGTTGGGAATTGACAAAAGAGTAAATAATTATGACAATATCCAAGGCAATGATGATGCATATAGGCATCACGTCCAAGATTACTAAACCGAAACGATTCTGCATCTACTACTATTACTCCACACATCGACTGCTATCCAGCATGCATCTAGTGTATTATGTTCATGGGAAAACATTGTAATACATTAGGGAAGATGACATGATGTAGACAAGATAAACTCATGTATGAATAAACCCCATCTTGTTACCCTTAATAGCAACGATCCATGCGTGTCATGTCTCCTTCTGTCAGTGAGATTGAGTACCGCAAGATCGAACTCGTCACAAAGCACCTCTTCCCATGGCAAGATAAATCAATCTAGTTGGCCAAACCAAACAAATAAATCAGAAAAGAAATATGAGGCTATAACAATCATGTATAAAAGAGTTCAGAGAAGACTCAAATAATATTCATGGATAGATCTGATCATAAACTCACTTCCCAACAAACACACCGCAAAAAGAGTTACATCAAATAGATCTCCACGAACATCCAGGAGAACATTGTATTAAAGATCAAAAAGAGAGAGGAAGCCATCTAGCTACTAACTACCCGTAGGTCTGTGGTAAACTACTCACGCATCATCGGAGGGGTAGCAAGGATGATGAAGAACCCCTCCATGATCGTTGCCCCCTCCGAAAAAAGGCCTCTAGATTGGATCTCGTGGTTCTAGAACTTGCAGCGGCGGAAAAAGTATTTCGTGGACAAAAGAAAAAGGAAATTTCAGAAGAAACAGATCGAAAGACGACCTTTTAAGCGACTATGGCGGTCATATGGGCGGTTGTATGACCTGCTGGAGGTTCCAACGCAAAACAACCAGAGACGTTAGAGTGACCGATGGTGTTTCAAATGGGCGCAAGCGCTTGTTTGAAATCTATAAAGAAACGAGAGATATTCCAGAGCATTTAACACCGTTCCAAACGGGCGAACGTGCCTGTCTGAGCGGTCATTTGACATCCTCAACCAGAAGAAGAAAAGAACAGGACAAAAGACGATGTTCAAAACAGTCGTCACAACCTATTTCAGCAGTCGTTTCATCTATGCATAGGCACAAGTAAGTCATTAGGGTGAATGGCGGCGTTCCATAAAAATGCTTACGCCCGTATGAGCAGTTGTTTTGACCCCTGGCAACCCCAATAAGCTCGAGGAAGAAGGTAAATCTCCCCGTCTCTCTCTCTCTCTCTTCTTCTTCTTCTTCTTCCCCCAAATCTCTCCAAACCCTAGCAAAACTTCGCCCGATCTCTCTACTTGTTCGATTTCAATCCAAATCCTTCGCTTTGATCGGTCTATGGTATGTTTCTCCTCCGATCCCCAATTTATTTTTCGCGAATCCATGTTCTACATGCCTAGCATTGCCATGACTAGGAGATGCATATTTTTATCCAAATTTGAGTTTGGCGTGGATTCGTTGATGTTTTTAGAGTAGTGTGATGTTGTGACTACCATAGGATCAATATTGTTTAATTGTATTGGACTAGAAAAAATGGTTTATAGATGTTTACAAGGAGGTCTACTCACATACATGGCGCTTCGAGCTCATCCACCGCATCGCCACAACAAGTTTTCACTCAGGGGATCATCTTCACCAACCGTGAAGCAAGGAAGAAATTCCAAATGATCAATACAAGGAAGATCAAAGCAACCAAATGGGCTTGCGCGACAACACTCGCCAAGCCAGGTATTACTAATGATTTCAATTTGCTTTGTCATAATGCCGGGTTGCATCATTTTGTTTATCAGGGATGTGAGACATATGAACACATGACGCTTGAGTTTCTTAGCACCCTCTTGCACAACGTTGGTTTGGTGCCAAATGCATATGAGGAGGAGAGGATCACTTTCCATCTCCTGGACCAAGACTTCAACATAACTCTTGATGAGTGATGTAATTACTTTGGCCTCACTAATAATGATGATGATCTTAGATATGTTTATGATTTCACTGACCCGCACCCAAGGCAATCCTTCAATTTGATGAGCACATGTGGCTCGAGAGCCAGTAGCATTGAAAGTCCTACTATACATCATTTCTATTATGTTATCACTAACTCATTGTAGGAACAAGGAGAAGTTCCTAAGGTGAATGATAAGAACATGCTAGTTCTCGGTAAAGCAACAAACCTTGACGCCGGTTATTCGCCCAGCCTAGGGGCAATGCTGTTGCTACACCTTGCACATCAAACAAATCATGCACAAGGATATATCGTGTGTGGAGGAGTGATCACCATGTTGGCGAACTCCCTTGGTCTCAACTACAACCACCTTCGCCCCATTGTCGATAACACCCTTGTTAATATTCATGTTCTCACTGGCGCTGGAATTGTAGCATTTCATAATGGTCGTCATTGCATCAGAATTTCAGGAGTGGCACACTTGTTGCCAACTCTTATGCCTAACTGTTTTTTCCATAGAACATGGACAATTGCATTATGTTGCGTAGGAAGGAGATGCAACTTTTGACCAAGAAGGGTGAGAACCAGAATAGGTAGATGAAGAAGAACTCGGCACCGACGAAGAAGAGGAGTAGCCCCAAGAGCAGCCACGACAAGGAGACTAAACCACCTATACATGTAGCAGGAGCAACAGTAGTAGTAGTAGGAGGAGGAGGAGGAGTAGCAGAAGCAGGATTGCAGTAGCAGCAGCAACAGTAGCAGCAGCAACAGTAGCAGCAGCAACAGTAGCAGTAGCAGCAGTAGTAGCAGCAGCAGTTGTAGTAGTAGTAGTTGGCATAATTCCTTCACATGTCAACCAAAATTCCAGTAAACAATGATTGAAATGAAGTGCTTAAGAGCCTCGAGGAGGAAATAATTGTGGGTGTGCTTATGAGCACTAGAACATCATATTTCTCTACATGCTTTTCACTCCCTAACTTATGTTCCTATGGCTCTATCAAAAGAAAGCTCTTCCGTGCTTTCTCGACAAGCAAGTGTTGTCTATAATAAATAAAATAGAGTGTCGCAAAGTTGTTTTATATCATAGATTAAGAACTTTGTGTTGATTATCTTTGCTTCACTAACACTTGCATAATAACCATGCCACTGCTACAACTATGGTAAGTTTTCAGGTCAAGAAGCGGAGGGCTATCTAGGCGTACCAATCGTAAGTAAACCAAAACCTTCTTTTTATTTCGGTTTAAACAACTGAGTTCCTTATGATTCGAATTTCTCTTTATGTTTCTCGAGGTCGATCAAGTTTAAGCTCGGGGGAGTTGATGAGTGATATTTTTACACTCATTCACCTTGTTTAAACTGAGATATTTCATTTGAAAAGAGATATTCGCTTAGACATTTCTACTAATGAGTAATGAATTCAAAGGATTCCACAAATCCTCTCTTTGTTGTGTTTCCATAGGAAATGGGCTAAAAAGGAGGAAATCACTTGTGGGAATGGAATGGAAGGAGAATGGAAGGAGAAGGAATCAACATGAGGTGTCTGTGCAAAGACAATGCAAAAGACGGCGTTCCATATGGGAGCACGCACCCGTATGAGCGCCCATTTGGCATGGATTTCGAGTCAGATCGTCCACTTGTACAACTTTTATAAAGGGGGCCCCATCAAAATGTCAACAGACAAACGAGCACAGGAGCAGCCAGAACCTCTTCATCATCATCTTCATCCACAATCCCTAGCCGCCGCCATTTCCATCTCCATAGCCATCACCACCACATAGTGCTTCCTCATATAGTTCATACTTGTAATTGTGCATCGCACAAGGCATCCATTGTAAGACATATTTGCAATTAGTCAATGTCCAAGACGTGTTGTTTAATGTTTTCTTCTCGCGATCTGATCTTCATATGTGAGTAGTTTGGTAAGGTATGGGTTGAGGCATGAGCCTGGCAACTTGAGGTATTTGTTGAGGGGGTCAATGGAAGGCCTTTGACATAACGTCTTGTATGTGTGAAATAAAATTGTTTTGTAAGATGTCTCTTGTATTTTCTGCGATCTTCATCCTTGTAGGTACCCAAGATCATAGAGATCGAGCACCGGTGAGGCTAGGAGTAAGGAAACCGTGAAGTGTTATACCGAAGATGACAGTAAGCTTCAGTAGGGTAACATGGATCATATCCTTGGAATAAATGAGGTGTAATCATTAAACGCCCAAAGCTCTTATCTCATTTCATTCTCTTAATTGTCGAGGCAACCCTGCGCGACGGATAGGGACTGTAGTAGGACAACTGATTCTTAATGTAGGACTTGTGCCCGTGAAGATGTTATTTGGACACATCCCCCACTTCGATTCGTAACAAGCACATCTCGATGGGTCACTTCCAGCGCACAAATTAATATCATATTTGATCCTAGCGCAAATACAAGGTTGTAAGTATTAAGAATTCACACTCGTACCTCCTTTTATTATAAGTATTTGAATCACTATTTACTTGCTTGATCCGATCAAAAGCAGGATTTGACACTTTGACAAACACTTGCTAGAGACCATTGCTTCAAGGGAATCTTTGTCTCATGGATTCGAAAACCTATGGTCACCTCTGCGGAAATAGGTACAAGATACACTTTTCTATTCCATTAACAAATCAATAAAAGGAGGTATCAACCACCCCTCCCCGCACCGCCCGGATGACGCAACTCCCCTGTGTGAGGGAGGCTCGTCAGGGTGCACCGACCATGCCTGTCACCGCCGGCGACGGCGACGGCTAGGGGAGCTCGGGGTGGGGGTTGGTGTCGGTGTCAAAACCAACGGATCTCGGGTAGGGGGTCCCGAACTGTGCGTCTAGGATCGATGGTAACAGGGGACAGGGGACACAATGTTTACCCAGGTTTGGGTCCTCTCTATGGAGGCAATACCCTACGTCCTGCTTGATTTATATTAATGAGTATGGGTGTTACAAGACCTGATCTACCACGAGATCGTGATGGCTAAACCATAGGAGTCTAACCTGTATGACTATGGTAATGAATGTGTCCTTTCCGGACTAACCCCTCCGGTTTATATAGACACCGGGGGGGGGGATCTAGGGTTTACATAGAGTCGGTTACATAAGAAGGAATCTTCATAGTCGGTCGCCAAGCTTTCCTTCCACGCTAAGGAGAGTCCAATCCGAACTCAGGTATAGTCTTCGGCCTTCATGTCTTCACAGCCCATTAGTCCGGCCCATGGATAACAGGTCGGACGCCCAAGGACCCCTTAGTCCAAGACTCCCTCAGTAGCCCTGAACCTGGCTTCAATGACGGGGAGTTCGGCGCGCAGATTTCCTTCGGCATTGCAAGGCGGGTTCCCTTTTATCCGAACTTCAAGATAGTCTTCGGATGCGATGATAGTATCCGGACCTGTCACACACACCATACATAACCGTAGAGAGAATATATATTACACGAGTCTAGTCCGCTGACAACTTTTACAACATGACATCACGTCTGTCCGGTCATAATTTCGGACCGTTTTTCGTCTGCCGCTCCACGTTTTGAGATGCGGTTGCCATTGGCACGTTTTGTCGAAGCAGAGATCATGCCCCCTTATTATGGGATTCTCATCAATACGGGCGTGGGTGACCCAACCGTGCCATTTTGCACGACCCTTGGGAATAGGCGAGTTCAAGGCGAGTGGGGAGACGCTTGATATTTGCGGCCTTCATAAGGGGATAAGGATTCCCTACCTTCACTCACATCTCAGCCCCTCCTCAGTCCTTCCATCCGTGAGCTCCAGCTCCCAAGCTTCTAGCCTTTCCCTCAACCAAGAAAGCACTCCAAAAATGTCCGGATCCAGAGCTGGGGGTAAGTGGATGGCCTCCTCCGTCAAGAAGAACGATATCAAGGCGCTCCAGGAGGCCAGATATCTGGCCAAGGAGATCGCTCACCGACTCCGGGATAAGGGACAGATCGTCCCTACTCCAGAGCCCCACGAGAGGGTTGTTTTTCTCACGCATTTCATCCGCGGGCTTGGTTTCCCTCTCCACCCCTTCATTTGTGGACTGATGTTTTACTACGGGCTAGACTTCCATGACCTAGCCCCCAACTTCATCCTCAACATCACGGCATTCATTGTCGTGTGCGAGGCCTTCCTCCGCATCCCGCCTCATTTCGACCTATGGTTGAAGACCTTCAACGTGAAGCCGAAAGTGGTGAGCGGCCAACAAGCAGAGTGCGGAGGCGCCATGGTGGGCAAGATGCCCAATGTTATCTGGCCCGAAGGCTCGTTCACGGAGACGGTGAAAGGGTGGCAATCGGGGTGGTTCTATATCATCGAGCCACACGACGCCAACTGGGTGGCAGCCCCCGAATTCAGATCTGGATCCCCGATGCGGCTCACCTCCTGGCAAGAGAGGGGCCTAACCTGGGGTCCCTCGGACGAACTAACTAGGCTCCAGACGTGTGTCTAGAATATGATGGATAGGAAGATCAAGCTCGTCAATGTGGTACAGGTCATGCTCATTCGGCAGGTTCTTCCGTGGCAACGCCGGACTTGCTATCTGTGGGAGTATGATCCGGCCAAGCACCAGACGCTACAAGAGCTCTTCGGCACAACACACGAAGAAATCTGGAAAGTGCTCTTCAAGGCCAGCGAGACGCCACCGCCTATGACCGAATATCGCGGGCTTAGCTTAAAACGCCAGGCTAACCTGGTAAGCTCTTCTAATGTTTTCAAGGCGTACCCTTTACTAGAATATTTTGATAAAAATCCTAAGCCTTCCTACCTATGTTTTCAGGCCTGGATCAAGATAGTGGAGGGGATTAACAGTCCGGCTCCGCTGCCCGAAGACCAAGAATTCCCATTGTTGACGAAAATGCTTTTTCCAGCACCTTATGAGGTGCCAGAGAAGACGGCCAAGAAAGCGGCCAAAGGGGCCAAGAAGGGCCTTCGTCGAAAAGGCGCTCCGGACATGATGTCCAAAGACGAGACTTCCTCTTCGTCCTCTGACGAAAACCATGAAGAGGAAGAAGAAAGTGACTCCCCACCTGAAGTGGGGAGGAAGAAGAGAGCGGCCTCCACAAATCCGGAGGCGAAAGCGCCTAAAAGGGTTAGAGGTTCCCACGCGGATAACTCCGTGTGGGATGTTGACAGCAGTCCGAAGCGACCTCGCCAGACCAAGCCTGAGGCTGCCTCGTAAGTACCAGGATCTGAAAACATCTAGCTTTCCCGGTTTGTAATATTGATATACCTTAAACCTTGTTATTGCAGTCCAGCACGCGATGGCTCCCCGCAATCTTCGTCAGAGGGATCACTAGATTCAAAGGAGATGGCTAGCATGTCTCCGCCACCTTCTCATTCCATCTCTCCCAAGGGTGATGACGAGGTGGTGTCACAAAAAACCTTCCCTGACCGAGGGCGGCTTCCGGAGATCGTTGGGGCGGTGCCCCAGGACGATTCCTCGATTGCCAGACGCATGGGGAAAAATCCCCTGTGAGTCAGGCGACGGGGGCCGGTTCCCTTCGGACATGAGTCGGAAACCATTCCGGAGACCTATGCGGCTCCAGAGTCCAGCGAACGGCATGCTCCGAAAGGAGGGAGTGTGCCTGTTCCACCGGTGACCTCTATCCAACTAGAGGCACTGGATAACCTGCTGGAGGCGCTACGAGGCGCCTCTATTATGGATGCACACCGCGCCCTTATGGGCACGGTAATAGAGAAGGTCCAGTTCATGAAAAGCGGACTGACTGAAGCCTGCACTAGCCTTCTATCAGGCTTTGAGGTAAGTAATGCATTTGTAGGAACAATATCACAGTATAGACAGTAGCCCCTGATGATCTATTTGGTGTTCAGAAAGAAGAAGCCGAATAGAGGATCGAGAAGAAATATCGCAGGAGTCTAACATAAGTTGTCATTGTGAATAAGCAGGTGTCGCTGCAGGCTGCCACCGCTCATGCTGCGGAGGTCTCCGGACTAAAGTGGAAACTGGAGCAGGCCAAGGAAGAGCTCGGCCTCGTAAAGAAGCAGCTAGAGGACAACCAAGGTATGTCTTGCTCTGCTGGTACCTTTTAGAAAAAAATAAAAAGTCCGTCCAGACTGAGTTGTCGTGGACTTTATTAGGGGCCACGACCAAGGTGGCAGCTCTCAAGAAGGTGTTGGCCGAGGCCGAGGACAAAGCGGCCAAGGAACGTGGCACGCGCGAGAAGCATGAGTCCTAGGTCGGCGAGGCGCAGCAACAGCTCCAGGACGTGATCGATAGATTTGAGTCATTCGAGCGCGATTGTAAGGCGCAAGAGTCCGAGCTGGCGAAGGCCCGCCGGAGCACACAAGATGCACGAGCCGAAGCCCAGAACGCCCTCCGGGAAATTTAGGCGGCCAAGGAGATTGCGGCGAGTAATTCTTTCACCATGCAAAGCAAGTATGTAAAAGAAATGTTCCATGTACTTATCCGAATTCGGGTTTTCCAGGGGCGTTTGCGGATCTGCCGTGTAGTATATCGGATGTTGCCGAGCATTACAAAGCCGAAGAAGGGATGTCTATGGAGAAGCTATTCTGGTCCCAGTATCTTGGACCCAAACATCCGTTGCCCTTCATCGACCAGCTGAAGCAGTTGGTCGAGCTGCACAAGTCGGCAGAGCTAGCCATGAAGGACCTGATAGTCCGGTTGTGGCCTGCCGAGCCTATACCTAGCAGCTATTTCGGACTTGTTAAACGGCTTGTAAAGCCTGTCTGCGGCTCAAAACCGTGAAGCAGACGGTCTGCATTGAAGGTGCGTGTATGGCCTTTGCCCGCGTCAAGACGCATTGGGCAAAGCTGGATGCTAAGAAGCTGATGACCGAGGGGCCACCAGAGGGCAAGGAGCATCATCGACCCGAGCTCTATTTTGATGGCGTCCTGGAGAGGTCCCGCCTTGTGGCGGAACAATGTTCGAAGGATATCATTTTCCCATGAGAACATTTGTATTATCCCGTCCTGTAATATGGAACAATGATGTTATGTATTATAATGGTTGTGATTTACATTTTACCTCCTGTGCGACCGTTTATGAAATCTGAGGGTTGACCAGTCGTCGGCTTCTGCCCCCATGTAGATAGTACGGGGGTGTTCGGGATAAATGTAAACACTCTTTACTCCACATTCTGGTCCTTAAAGGAGGTGTTTAGCGCAATGAACAAGGCAATCAGACTATGCGGCCTTTACCGCCCTCACTTAGCCATAGGACTTTGACAACTAAAAAAGTTGGCGAAGCCCCTGGTATTCGGAAGGCCGAACTAGGGGCACTATACACGCCTAATCGGAGGGACCGATTCTTTGCACGAAGCGGAAAAAATCTCTAATGATTTGGAACCTCTCGAATAGCTGACCGGCTCTCGCCGCATCATGACAGTCAATTTTCGGCTTTCTCTACTAAGGTGCTCGTCCGGAAGAACCGGGACACAATCATAGTAGTTCTCCCTTTACTACCCTAGCCGATATAGCGGAACGTAAGGTAGTAAGCACAGGAGCCGGGCAACCCAACTATTGACCAAAGACATGATTCGGAGCCGATGCATATAATTTTATAAGTTCGGGGTGCCGAACTATACTAAAAAAAGTGTTCGGACTTTTATTGCCGTAGAACGGGGTGTAATGAAGCCCCTGGCGTAGTAATACGTACCATAGTGTACGCGTGTAATATATAATATACACAAAGGTGAGCAAACAGGTAAAATTAAGTAATAAGATGACCTCACCATTTATTCACCATTGTGATGTAATTAGTATGTCAAGGCGTACTTTGTGCGAGTAATGTGATAAGTAAGTAAAGCTAGTTAACATGTCACAACCAAGGGCGAGCTATGTGCGGGTATATAAAACAAGTATGGCAATCATTTAATAGAGACCACCTGGGGATTCCCCGTACGCCCGAGCTTCTTGCCTCCTTGGTGTGTTTTGTAAGCGGGTCGTCCATATAGACCTCAAAAAGAGAAAAGACCCGTGATAAAGAAAAAATAAAGGCGTGTGAATCCCAGGGTCGGTCAAGACGCACTGTGGATCGCGAGCGATTTATGCCTCTGTCAGTACCCATGAGGTTTTGAGTGCGTAATTATGTACACGCGGCATGGATGCCCCTTTCCTCCTAGGGGCTGGGACGGAGGTCGAATTTACTAATTCAGCTCTTGACGAACCAAGATGCCCTTTTGCAGTGTAGTCCGGACCTTCTTAACAATGTCCAGGGGTTCGGCGGCCGGATTATGGTGCCGCTTGAGAAGGCCGCTCTGTACTTCTGCTGCTAGGGCTGCGGTATGTTCCTCTGTGCGGAGGGAACGTTCCGTGTTTCCATTTACTGTAATGACGCCACGTGGACCGGGCATCTTGAGCTTGAGATAAGCATAATGCAGCACCACGTTGAATTTAGCGAACGCGGTTCGTCCGAGCAGTGTGTGATAACCGCTGCGGAAGGGGACGATATCGAAGATTAGCTCTTCGCTTCGGAAGTTATCCGGGGAACCGAAGACCACCTCCAGCGTGATCAAGCCCGTACAGCGGGCTTCTATGCCTGGTATAACTCCTTTAAAGGTAGTTATCATGGGCTTGATTCGTGAGGGATTAATGCCCATTTTGCATACTGCATCCTGATAGAGCAGGTTGAGGCTGCTACCACAGTCCATTAAGACTCGTGTCATGTGAAATCCGTCGATGATTGGGTCCAGTACCAATGCTGCCGAACCACCATGAAGGATGCTAGTTGGATGATCACTACGATCGAAGGTGACCGGGAATGGCCACCATGGGTTGAACTTTGGGGCGACTGGCTCTACCGCGTAAACGTCCCTAAGTGCGCGCTTGCGCTCCCTTTTGGGGATGTGTGTAGCGTATATCATGTTCACCGTTTTGACTTGAGGCGAGAATTTCTTCTGCCCCCTAGTGTTCGGCTGCTGAGGCTCCTCGTCTTCATCCTCGCTCTGCGATTCCCCTTCTTTGTTTTCGCTATTTACCTTGCTGGCTTGCTTAAGGACCCGACAAACTCTGTTAGCATGGTTGGCCGGTTTGTCTGGGGTGTCATGTATCCGGCAAGGACGATCATGTATGCAGTCCAAGCTGGATGGTCCTCCGTCGTTCCTTTTATAGGGCTTCTTTCGCTGGCCGGATTTGGAGCCGCTGAATCCAGCATGAACTGTGGTGTCATCGGTGTTATCGTCATTGCTTCAGTGTTTGTGTCTGTTGCGCTGGAGCTTGCTGGTGCTATTTTTGGCCTCCGAGGGGCCTGCTTCACTGGCTGTGTTTGTACTACGAGCCAGCCAACTATCTTCTCCCGTGGAAAAGCGGGTCATAAGTGCCGTGAGGGCTGCCATGGATCTTGGCTTTTCTTGGCCGAGGTGGTGGGCTAGCCATTCGTCACGGATGCTGTGTTTAAAGGCCGCTAGGGCTTCGGCATCCGGACAGTCAACGATTTGGTCCTTTTTAGTTAGGAACCTAGTCCAGAATTTTCTGGCTGGTTCTCCGGGTTGTTGAACTATGTGGCTTAGGTCATCGGCATCGGGTGGCCGGACATATGTACCTTGGAAGTTGTCAAGGAAGGCTTCTTCCAAGTCCTCCCAGCTGCCAATGGAATTTTTAGGCAGGCCGTTCAGCCAGTGGCAAGCTGGTCCTTTGAGCTTTAATGGGAGGTATTTGATAGCGTGGAGGTCATCTCCTCAGGCCATGTGGATGTGGAGAATAAAATCTTCGACCCACACTGCGGGGTCGGTTGTTCCGTCGTATGATTCGATATTACGGGATTTAACCCCTCGGGGAATTCGTGATCCAACACCTCATCTGTGTAGCAGAGAGGGTGTGAGGCGCCTCTATATCAGGTCGCATCACGGCGCACCTCTGATGGAGTGCATCTGCGCTTATCGGCCCGGGTGTGACTAGGTTTGTCACGCCCGAATAGGTAGCCGTCATCCTGAGTGGAGAAGCGTCCTCCCGATCCGTATATTGATCTGGTATGTCCGGCTCTGCTGTCCAGCTCCTGCCGAAGGTCGTATGTATGGTCCCGAGCTGTTATGTCCCTGTTTTGCGAGGTGGTGGGGCAGGCTGTTGTTCGGACTGAGTTGCCGCTTTATCCCGACTGCGGGGTAGTCGGTCCGCCGCACTATCCCGACCGTGTGGTGGTCGGTCCGCATTGCATGAGGGAGGTATGTGATTTGGTGCCTCCTCATCGAACTGAGGTAGCAGTCTATGCTTTGGGTAACTCTTGACTTGGCACTCCAGGCCGTATTCTTTGGCTGCCAGGACATCAATCCACCTGTCAATGAGCAAGTTTTGATCAGACTGGAGCTGATGTTGTTTCTTTTTCAAGCTTCTGGCGGTAGCTATTAGCTGGCACTTGAAGCGTTCCTGCTCTAGGGGTGCCTCAGGCATGATGAAAAATCCTCGCTGCCGAGGCTCTCCTCATCTTCAGAGACTGGACGATAACTATCATCATCCGAGTCATTGGGCGCGGCCTGTTTATCAGGGTCATCTTGCCTGTTGTCTTGTTCCTCCTGTTCGGATGCGGCTCCAATAGGGTCTTCATTGTTTTCGGCGTCTCCCGGAGTACCATTTTCTTCGGTGCCAGTGTTGTCATTTTTTGAGCGATGAGGCTTAGAGCGGTGTTTGGGGCGCCGACGCTTGGACTGTGTCTCAGAAGGTTTATCTGCGACTGGATCCCCTTTGTCATCATCGTTGGCTTCTTTAGGTGTGTCGACCATGTACACATCGTATGAAGAGGTGGTTCTCCAACGTCCAGTAAATGGCGGGTTTTGGCCTTGTTCCTGGTCGGCATCGTCGTTCATACCGTCGATGTCTTCGGAGCCATAATCGAGCACGTCGGTTAAATCATGGACAGTGGCTACGAAGTGGGTGGCGGGCGGGAAACAAAATTTCCCATCATCAGCCTCTGGCTTGAACCGAACATAGTTCGGCTGTGAGTCCTTCTCCAAGGACAAGTTTTTTAAAGAGTTTAGCACATCACCCAAGGCTGAGTGCTGGAAGATGTCTGTGATGCTAAATTCGAAAATTGATAACCAATCCAACTTGGTGTCCGTAGGCGTACATGGTCCGAAACTTATAGCCGGAGACGAATCCGGAGTTCCATTGACGCAGATATTGCGAGGCGCCGAGTCTGTGTGCGGCTCCAACGCCGCGGACTCTATGGCTTCGGATGGCACGATCTGCTCCGGTTCTAAGGCCGTTGCAGCAACAGGGGCCATCTCTTGGATGTGATCTGATGACAGATTTAAGTCATGTTCTTCGGAGCGAGGGGGAGCGACCGCTGCGGTCTCAAATCCATTGAAGATCAAGTCTCCACAGATATCCGCCACGTAGTTCAAGTTTCCAAATCTGGCCTGGTGGCCAGGGGCGTAGCTATCGATCTGCTCCAGACGGCCAAACAAGTTGGCCCGTAGTACGAAGCCGCCGAACACGAAAATATGTCCGGGGAGGAAGGTTTCTCCTTGGACGGCATCGCTATAGACGATTGAAGGGGCCATCGAACCTTTCGTCGATGGCACAGTGGAACTCTCAATGAAAGCACCAATGTTGGTGTCAAAACCGGCGGATCTCGGGTAGGGGGTCCTGAACTGTGCGTCTAGGATCGATGGTAACAGGAGACAGGGGACACAATGTTTACCCAGGTTCGGGCCCTCTCTATGGTGGTAATGCCCTATGTCCTGCTTGATTGATATTAATGAGTATGGGTGTTACAAGACCTGATCTACCACGAGATCGTGATTGCTAAACCCTAGGAGTCTAACCTGTATGACTATGATAATGAATGTGTCCTTTCCGGACTAACCCCTCCGGTTTATATAGACACCGGGGGGGATCTAGGGTTTACATAGAGTCGGTTACATAAGAAGGAATCTTCATAGTCGGTCGCCAAGCTAGCCTTCCACGCCAAGGAGAGTCCAATCCGGACTCAGGTATAGTCTTCGGCCTTCATGTCTTCACAGCCCATCAGTCCGGCCCATGGATAACAAGCTAGACGCCCGAGGACCCCTTAGTCCAGGACTCCCTTAGTTGGTTTCTAGGGTTTCGGCCCCTCGGGGTCGCCCACGCGTGCAGCCTGAGAGAGAAGGGAACTTTTTTGACGAAAAGGCCTTCATGGCCGCTTTATTACTTGTAACATGCATACATCGTCTACTAAAAAGTTATAGATAAAGTCAAGGGTGTGTTCAACCACAATGCAGGAGGATCAACACGTCCTCGCTGAGCTAAAACATGAGCAACCATATTAGACTCTCTATTACAATGTTCAAAAGGAGCCTTCCAAAAATCTTCCCTCATAAGACACATTCTTTAAGGATAGGGGCAGCCACCATGGATTGCCCAGTATTCATATTTAGTGCTTCAACAACTACCAAGTTATCCATGTGTATCTGCAGTGAATTTATTCAAGTCTAAGAACCAACTTTAGACCTTCAAGCAGGGTCGCTGCTTCTGCTGAAACGACATCGACAACATGTTCCAGTTTAGCATTAGAGGCTCCAACGAAAGCACATACGTGATCTCAGACGACATCGCCGCATGATCCTGAATATTCCTCCTCAGAAAAAGATGCATCCACATTTAGAAACAGTTGACCCTTCAATGGCCTCCTCCATCGGTTACTCCGTGGGAGCACTGAAGGTTTGCCAACTGCTGCACATAATTTTATGCTAGTGCTCGAATCGCCGGTCCCGTTCGTACTGGTTGTTGCACCTCCCCATTCTTAGCAATCTGCCTTCTCTACCACCAAAGGCACCAGCTAGTGGCCATGATCATCTTTGGAATTTGAACCACATCCATGTATTGTTTCTGGTTGGCAAAATCGCATAGAAGTACCTTCAAAATCTTAGCTCTGGATTGTTGTGGCGTGCATGCAAGTGTTATGATTTAATTGTTGGGGAACGTAGCATGCAATTTCAAAAAAATTCCTACGATCACGCAAGATCTATCTAGGAGATGCATAGCAACGAGAGGGGGAGAGTGTGTCCACGTACCCTCGTAGACCGAAAGCAGAAGCATTAGATTAATGCGGGTGACATAGTCGAACGTCTTCACGATCCAACCGATCAAGTACAGAACGTACGACACCTCCCAGTTTAGCACACGTTCAGCTCGATGACGTCCCTCAAACTCTTGTTCCAGCAGAGGGTCGAGGGAGAGTTTCATCAGCATGACGACATGGTGATGGTGATGGTGATGTGATCCATGCAGGGCTTCGCCTAAGCACTACGACGCTATGACCGGAGGAGTAAACTGTGGAGGGGGGCACCACACACGGCTAAGAGAACAATTGATATGCTATGGGGTGCCCCCTGTGTAACGTCCCGGATGTAACATTCCATAATTGTAACTCCAACTCTTGCCATTTCCGGCAATGTTATATGCTATATCCTCCATGGTTGGGTTTTGTCCTCGTTTTTGCACTTTGTTCATGTCATGCATTTCATCTCATGTCATCATGTGCATCTAATTTGCATTCGTGTTCGTCTCATGCATCTGGTCTTTTTCCCCGTTGTCCATTTCGGAATCCGACACTCGCACATGCACCCGTTGCACCTCTCAGATCTCGTTTCATGAGCGGGAGAAAAACCATCTGGGAATGGGCCGAGATTTGTCGAGTGGCCTTGGTACACCACCGGTAGGCCGCCTTTCCAATTTCATTCCATTTGGAGGTCGTTTGATGCCCCAACGGTTAACCGTGTAACCACCGAAACCCCTCTCTCATTGCAGCCCAACACCCCTCCACAACAGCCCACTAGCCCATCTAAACCCCATCCATGCTATCCGTCATTGGATCACGATCGTGTGGGCGAAAACCGCACCTCATTTGGACTCTCCTAACTCCCTCTACCTATAAATTAGCCCCCCTCCGAAATTTCAGTCAAAAACCCTAGATCCACCTTCCCCCTCCGCGTCGGACACGTCCGCCGCCGGGCAGACGCGTCCGCCGCCGCCCGCGCCCAATCGGCGCTCGCCATGTCAACGTCGCCACTCCCTCCATCAGGCGACCCGTCGAGGCCCAGGCGCGGCCCTCCTGGCCCGGTTCGGCCGCTGCCGCCTCCCACCCCCCGCCGCCCGACCACGCCTCGCACTCGCGCGCCGCTCGTCGGCCCCCGCTGTCGCATCCACGTCGCTTCGCCGACGACCGTCGCGCCGCCCACATCCCATGCCCGCTGCCCTGCGCGCCATCCAATGCCGCCGACCTCCGCCGCCCCGACCGGAGCACATCGCCGGCGCCCTCCCCCGCGGCCTTCGTCGCCGGATCTGCCGCCCCCCCCGACCTCTCCGGCCACCACCACGCCCATCTCCGGCGACCTCGATTTGCGCGCCGGTCAAACCCTAGATCTGCGAGGAGGTTGATTTTTTTCTAAGTCCCCGAATATCTATCTCGTGTGTGCCCCTTTGTCATGTCATATCTCCGTGCTCATAGCTCGTTTTGCATGCATGATATACCGAAATGTACATCTCGTGATTCTCTACATGCTAGTGTCATTTGCATGCATATTAGTTGCCATATTGATGCCCTAATATTCATTGCAAAAGTGGTAAATGATGTTGTCTGCTGGAAACTATCATAACTTGCTGATTTTTCTTTTTCATAGCATTTTGTGTGTATGTCGAGTATCATGTCTACATGTTTTAGGAGCATCTTCATGCCATCTTTACAGTGTTGCAAGCCTTGTATTTTATGTTCCTTGTGGTGACTAGCACAAGCATGCCAAGTATGCCACTTGATGTTGCTGATTTCAGCCACTTAGTTTTTTTGCTAAGTCTTTCCTGTCACATTAGGTTGCTATATTTTGATGAAGTTCGGTAAGGGTGTTTTGAAGATATGGTTATGCTCTATCCATTCATGCCTTTGGTTGTAATTATGGGTACTATAGCTTGTCATTACCATGCTCTCCTTCTGCTAAATATTGTTGTTGTCACTCTGTTAACAGGAAGTGCATTTTTGCCATGTGTTTTGCTAGTGATCCATGCACCCTATGACCATGCTATTGCTATGTTTAGCTTCATAAATGTGTCCTCTTACTGTAGTTGCTTTGTTATGGCATGAAATGCTTTGTGGTGAGTGGCACAAGCTGGCAAAGTTGCTATCATGAATCTGTTTCTGCCATGTATGATTTCCTCTAAGTCTGAAACCTGTTTCATATCACTTGCCATGTTTGCATTGATGCTACAATATATTTTGTGCATCTTTGGCTCAAGTTTAGTAAGGGAGTTTTGTTCATTGCCTTTAGTACTAGCATGTCATGCCCTTGTTTGCCATGATATGTTCCTTTAGCATGTAGTTTACTAGCTCTAAACATTGCTACCTATGTTGTTTCTGCCATGATCAGTGAAAATTGCCAAGTCTGTAAACTGTTATCATTTGCATTTTGCCATGTTGTTTTAGACTTGTTCTAGTGAGTTCTAGCAGGAGATCAGTGTTCATGATTTGTAGAGGTTCACCTGTACTTCACTACCATGTGCTTTGTTTTTATGTTGGAGTGTTGTAGCATATTTTCATGATGCATCTTAAGTGCTATGATGTTGATAAGCGCAGTGTTGCATTGTTCTTGTTTTGCTCATCATTTCCAACCCATGCATCTGTTTCTGGTGATCTTTATATCGATTTTAACCGAAATCTCCTAACCTTTCCAGTGCCATGCTTGGTTTGCCAAGTTGATGCCATGATCATCTTTTCCCTTCTGGAGTACCCATATGCATTGCACATCATATCTTGCATCCCATGCCATGTCTTGCATCATGTTGCTTGTGCATTGCACCGTGATTGATTGTTTTCGTTGCTTGTGTTCTTGCTTTGGGTAGAGCTGGGAGACGAGTTCGTGAACGAGGATCCTGTCGAGTACGTTTATGAGGAGCAAGCTTTCGACAACCCTGAGAACTTTGCAGGCAAGATGAACATTACCCCCCATATCACTTCTATCTTTGCTTGTTAGTTGTTCGTTCTATCACTATGTCGCGCTATCTACCACTTTTTTTATCATGCCTGCCATATTGCCATGTCAAGCCTCTAACCCACCTTCCTAGCAAACCGTTGTTTGGCTATGTTACCACTTTTGCTCAGCCCCTCTTATAGTGTTGCTAGTTCCGGGTGCCTTGCAGGTTGTTCCATGTTGGAACATGGATATGTTGGGATATCACAATATCTCTTATATTTAATTAATGCATCTATATACTAGGTAAAGGGTGGAAGGCTTGGCCTTTTGCTCGGTGTTTTGTTCCACTCTTGCCACCCTAGTTTCCGTCATACCGGTGTTATGTTCCTTGATTTTGCATCCCTAACACGGTGAGGGTTTATGGGCCCCTCTTGATAGTTCGCTTTGAATAAAACTCCTCCAGCAAGGCCCAACGTTGGTTTTACCATTTGCCTAATTACAACTAAAACTTGCATAGGGACTTTCCGGACCCCGTGGACTTAATCAACCCCCCGGGCCAGTGCTCCCCATGAGTGTTGGTCCAAACATGTCAACCGCCGGTGGCCGCCAGGGGCAACTCTAGATTGGCCTATCGGAAGTTTGGACAATCCAATTGTGGCCTGAGACGAGATACACGCGGCTACTATCAGGGTGTCGGCACGTCGGGAGGTCTTGCTGGACTAGTTTTACCATTGTCGAAACATCTTGTGCACCAGGATTCCGAGTCTGATCGAAGGGTCCCACGATTGAGGATTGTCTCCGCGGATCGTGAGCTTATCATGGGCTAAGTTGGGACACCCCTGCGGGGTTTAAACTTCCGAGAGTCGTGCCCGCGGTTATGTGGTAGATGGGAATTTGTTAATATCCAGTTGTAGAGAACTTGACACTTGACTTAACTAAAATACACCAACCGCGTGTGTAACCATGATGGTCTCTTTTCGACGACGTTCGTGAACAGAACACGGTGGGGTTATGTTTGAACGTAAGTAGTTCAGGATCACTTCTTGATCATTTCTAGTTATGACTGTTGCGTAGTTTCTCATCTTACTCTTGTACTCATATGTTAGCCACTATATATGCTTAGTGCTTGCTGCAACTCCACCTCATAATCACATCGTACCTATAAGCTTAAATAGTCTTGATCTCATGGGTTTTGAGATTGCTGAGTCCTCGTGACTCACAGATACAACCAAAACAGTTGCAGGTGCCGATGATACCAATGCAGGTGATGCCACCGAGCTCAAGTGGGAGTTCGACGAAGACCTTGGTTGTTACTATGTTTCCTTTCCCGATGATCAGTAGTGATGCCTAGTAGGGACGCAATCGGGATTTAACATTTGGGGTTGTCCTCTTTTCATTTGGTTTTGTCCATAGTCGGACCTTGTGTGTACTCTGATTAATGTATGAATTATTTGATCATTGTGTGACGTGGCGATTGTAAGCCAACTATTTACTTCCTTGTTCTTGTACATGGGATTGTGTGAAGATGACCCTTCTTGCAACAATACCAAAATGCGGTTATGCCTCTAAGTCGTGTCTCAACACATGGGAGATATAGCCGCATCTTGGGCGTTACACCCTGCCCCCGTATATAAAGGAGGGGAGGAGGAGGCCGGCCACCAAGGGGCGCGCCATGGGGGGAGTCCTACTAGGACTCCACTCCTAGTAGGATTCACCCCCCCCCCCTATTTTCCTTTCTCATCAGAGGGGAAAAGGAAGGAGAAGGAGAGGGAGAGGGAAAGGGGGCGCCGCCCCCTCCCCTAGTCCAATTCGAACTCCCATGGGGGGCAGCCACCCCTTACGGGCTCCCCTCTCTCTCCACTAAGCATGCGGACCCTATGGGTTCAAGAACTATGTAGACATGACCGAGACACATCTCCGGTCAATAGCCAATAGCGGAACCTGGATGCTCATATTGGTTCCTACATATTCTATGAAGATCTTTATCGATTAGGAACTAGGGTTCTGCCGGTTCTAGGGCGGAGATTGTAGGGGAAAGATGGAGGAAGACGAGGTCGAGGGCGCGGAGGCCGACTGCTGGGCGCCATCCTTGCGTGGTGGAGAAGAGGCGGCGGCGGAAGAGGCAGCGGCGGCGCAAGAGGCGGCTAGTCCCCCGGCTCCCTAAGGGAAGCCGAGCAAATACTGATTGCTTCTTGCTTAATTAGATTGTACATCTCCTCTCCCTATATAGATAGCTTTACTTGACTCCTAAGCAAACGACCCTAATAATGATAAGATAATTGGGCTAATCCCCTAATAACGATAAGATAACTTGGGCCACAGCCCACTGGGCTAAGCCCCTAATGTGCTAGTCATAACACTTCTCCCCCCTGCACAAATAGCTCGTCCTCGAGCTGTAAGGCGGGGAAGCGCTTGCTGAACTCCTCGAGGTGATCAACCAGCGTCAAACACCTCCGCGACAGCTGGGGCGGCCAGGTCGCCGAGCTCGGCGGCGACGTCATCCTCCTCAATGTAGTCTGCAGCCTCCAGGTAGAAGAGTCGGGGGCAGACGTGGCCGGGCATGTAGGTCTCGTCGCAGTTGAAGCACAGCCCTTGGAGGCGACACTCAAGTAGCTCGGCCGAGGTGAGCCGGCGGAATGGGTGCACCGCGGTCGTGGCAAGGGGTGCCGCGGAAGCCTGAGCAGGCCGACCCTACACGGGAACATCCGACCAGGGTGGCGGCCCATCCGCCCAGGACGGTGATGCGTGTCGGATGGCCACCGTGTGGCGCTTGAACATGCGGGCGTAGTACATGGCCGTCTGGAGGTCCTGGGGCCCCTGCAGCTCAATGTCCATGTGACTATGATCTGGCAGACCGCCGATGAAGAGTTCGGCCCGCTGGTGAGCCGTCACACCGAACGCGTGGCACGCCAGGGCCTGAAAGCTGTCGGTGTAGTCCTGCACCATAGAGGTGAAGGGAAGGCGGCCCAACTCCGCTAGCCGGCTCCCACGTATCGGCAGTCTGAATTGAAGGAGGCAGAACTCGTGAAAACGCTCCCATGGGGGCATGCCGCCCTCGTCTTTCTCGAGGGCGTAGTACCACGTCTGTGCGGCACCGCAGAGGTGATAAGAGGCGAGCCAGGTGCGGTCTGACGCGAGCGTCCATTGCCCCCGGAAGAACTGCTCGCACTGGTTGAGCCAGTTGAGGGGGTCCTCGGCACCATCGTAGGTGGCGAAGGCGAGCTTGGCGAAGCGCGGCGGTGTTTGAGCATGACCGCCGTGAGTGTACGGCTCGGCGGTACGGAGCAGCGAAGAGGATGGCATTGGTCCGGTGTGCATAGGTGGTCCGCAGGAAAGTGGTGGCCCGTCGAAGCCAGCGTAGAAACCCGCGGAGCCAGAGGGCCCGTCGTACGGCAGGAAGGGCGCCGGCTGGTCCTCGGCCATGGTGTAGAATGGCGGCGGTGACGTCCTGGCCAACCAGGCCGGAAGCTGGGACGGCGAGGGCGGGAACCGCACTTGCTGAATCGGCACGCCCGTCGGTGCGGTTGTAGTCAACCCGGTGCTGGGCGGCGGAGGCGCCGGCAGCGGCAGCTGCTGCTGCCTGGAAATGGCGGAGGCGCCGGGCGCGGCGATGGCCACGGCCGGCCATTGTGGCTAGAACGGGGCAGTGGCGGGGGCTAGCTGTAGCTGCAGCGAGGGCTGCAGCGGCCCGACCAGCATCGTGGTGGCCCCGGGGTGCGTCAGCTGCCAGGGCGGTGGCAGCGAGGACCTGGGTAGCGTGGGTGACGCGGCCTGGGCCTGCGCTGGCCACTGCGGCCATTGGGGCGCGGCGGTGGGCAGCGGCTGAAGCGTCCAGTGGTGGTGTATAGGCCTGGTCAGCACCGCGGGTGCCGAATACCACGACAGGACGGCTGGCCTGGTCGCGGCGGCGGGCGTCCCATAGGGACCGGCTAGGTATAGCTGTATCCCCTAGACGGTGGTGACGAGATCATTGAGGACCCCGGTGATCTCCGCCGGGGAGTAGACGGCGGCCGATGGCGCGGTGGAGGGCGCCGTCATCTAGGTGGTGGCAGTGCTAGAGGATGCGACTAGTGGCGCGAACGGGGAGGGCAGCGGCACGGTGAAGAAGGCCAGCGGCGCGGTGGTGACTGATGGCAGCGGAAGTGATGGGATGGGCGGCGGCAAAGACATGATCGGAACTAGGGTTCTGCCGGTTCTAGGGCGGAGATTGTAGGGGAAAGATGGAGGAAGACGAGGTCGAGGGCGCGGCGGCTAGCGGCTAGGTGTCGTCCTTGCATGGTGGAGCAGAGGCAGCGGCGGCGCAAGAAGAGGCTAGGGTTAGGTCTCCCGGCTCCCTAAGGGAAGCCAAGAAAATACTGATTTCTTCTTGCTTGATTAGATTGATACATCTCTTCTCCTTATATAGAGAGGTTTACTTGACTCCTAAGCAAACGACCCTAATAACGATAAGATAATTGGACCAAGCCCCTAATAACGATAAGATAACTTGGGCCACAACCCACTGGGCTAAGCCCCTAATATGCCGGTCATAACATTATCGGTCAAACCGCAATAACAACATACATTATTCACCTTGTCATCGGTATGTTACTTGCCCAAGATTCGATCGCCAGTATCATCATACCTAGTTCAATCTCGTTACCGGCAAGTCTCTTTACTCGTTCCGTAATGCATTATCCCGCAACTAACTCATTGGTCGCATTGCTTGCAAGGCTTATAGTGATGTGCATTACCAAGAGGGCCCAGAGATACCTCTCCGATACTCGGAGTGACAAATCCTAATCTTGATCTATGCCAACCCAACAAACACCTTCGGAGACACCTGTAGAGCATCTTTATAATCACCTAGTTACGTTGTGACATTTGATAGCACACAAGGTGTTCCTCCGGTATTCGGGAGTTGCATAATCTCATAGTCAGAGGAATATGTATAAGTCATGAAGAAAGCAATAGCAATAAAACTTAACGATCATTATGCTAAGCTAATGGATGGGTCTTGTCCATCACATCATTCTCCTAATGATGTGATCATGTTCATCAAATGACAACACATGTCTATGGTCAGGAAACTTAACCATCTTTGATTAACGAGCTAGTCAAGTAGAGGCATACTAGGGACACTTTGTTTTGTCTATGTATTCATACATGTACTAAGTTTCCGGTTAATACAATTCTAGCATGAATAATAAACATTTATCATGATATAAGAAAATATAAATAACAACATTATTATTGCCTCTAGGGCATATTTCCTTCAGTCTCTCAATTGCACTAGAGTCAATAATCTAGATTACATAGTAATGATTCTAACACCCATGGAGTCTTGGTGTTGATCATGTTTTGCTCGTGGAAGAGGCTTAGTCAACGGGTCTGCAACATTCAGATCCATATGTATCTTGCAAATCTCTATGTCTCCCTCCTTCACTTGATCACGGATGGAATTGAAGCGTCTCTTGATGTGTTTGGTTCTCTTGTGAAATCTGGATTCCTTCGCTAAGGCAATTGCTCCAGTATTGTCACAAAATATTTCCATTGGACCCGATGCACTAGGTATTACACCTAGATCAGATATGAATTCCTTCATCCAGACTCCTTCATTTGCTGCTTCTGAAGCAGTTATGTACTCCGCTTCACACGTAGATCCTGCGATGAAGCTCTGCTTGGAACTGCACCAACTGACAGCTCCACCATTCAATATAAATATGTATCCGGTTTCTGACTTAGAGTCATCTGGATCAGTGTCAAAGCTTGCATCGACGTAACCATTTACGACAAGCTCTTTGTCACCTCCATAAACGAGAAACATATCCTTAGTCCTTTTTAGGTATTTCAGGATGTTCTTGACAGCTGTCCAGTGATTCACTCCTGGATTACTTTGGTACCTCCCTGCTAAACTTATAGCAAGGCACACATCAGGTCCGGTACACAACATTGCATACATGATAGAACCTATGGCTGAGGCATAGGGAATGACTTTCATTTTCTTTCTATCTTCTGCAGTGGTCGGGCATTGAGTCTGACTCAACTTCACACCTTGTAACTGATACGTCTCCATCGTATCTATAATTTTTGATTATTCCATGATAGTATTCTACAACTTTCATATACTTTTGGCAACTTTTTATACTATTTTTGGGACTAACATATTGATCCAGTTCCCAGTGCCAGTTCCTGTTTGTTGCATGTTTTTTGTTTCGCAGAATATCCATATCAAACGGAGTCCAAACAGGATAAAAACGGACGGAGATTATTTTTGGAATATATATGATTTTTGGGAAGAAAAATCCACGCGAGACGGTGCCCGAGGGAGGCACGAGGCAGGGGGCGCGCCCCACCCCCTGGGCGCGCCCCTGACCCTTGTGGCCACCCCATAAGGTGGTTGATGCCCTTCTTTCGCAGCAAGAAAGCTAATATCCGGATAGAGATCGTGTTAAAATTTCAGCCCAATCGGAGTTATGGATCTCCGGGAATATAAGAGATGGTGAAAGGGAAGAATCAGAGAACGCAGAAACAGAGAGAGACAGAGAGACATATCCAATCTAGGGAGGAGGTCAAGGAAGAAGAAGAAGGAGGGGGGCTCTCTCCCCCTCGCTTCCGGTGGCGCCGGAGTGCCACCGGGGGCCATCATCATCACCGCAATCTTCACCAACAACTTCACCGCCATCATCACCAACTCTTCCCCCCTCTATGCAGTGGTGTAACCCCTCTCTTACCCGCTGTAATCTCTACTTAAACATGGTACTCAACTCTATATATTATTTCCCAATGATGTATGGCTATCCTATGATGTTTGACTAGATCCGTTTTGTCCTATGGGTTATTTGATGATCAAGATTGGTTTGAGTTGCATGTTTTATTATTGGTGTTGTCCTATGGTTCTCTCTGTGTCGTGCAAGCGTGAGGGATCCCCGCTGTAGGGTGTTGCAATATGTTCATGATTCGCTTATAGTGGGTTGCGTGAGTGACTGAAACACAAACCCGAGTAAGGGGGTTGTTGCGTATGGGATAATGAGGACTTGATGCTTTAATGCTATGGTTGGGTTTTACCTTAATGATCTTTAGTAGTTGCGGATGCTTGCTAGAGTTCCAGTCATAAGTGCATATGATCCAAGTAGAGAAAGTATGTTAGCTTATGCCTCTCCCTCATATAAAATTGCAGTAATGATTACCGGTCTAGTTATCGATTGCCTAGGGACAAATAACTTTCTCGTAACAAAAAGCTCTTTACTAAAACTAACTTTTTTGTGTCTTGATCTAAACAGCCCTAATTTTTATTTACGTAATCTTTGTTATCTTGCAAACCTATCCAACAACACCTACAAAGTACTTCTAGTTTCATACTTGTTCTAGGTAAAGCGAACGTCAAGTGTGCGTAGAGTTATATCGGTGGTCGATAGAACTTGAGGGAATATTTGTTCTACCGTTAGCTCCTCGTTGGGTTCGACACTCTTACTTATCGAAAGAGGCTACAATTGATCCCCTATCCTTGTGGGTTATCAAGACCTTTTTCTGGCGCCGTTGCAGGGGAGCAATAGCGTGGGGTGAATATTCTCGTGTGTGCATTTTTTCTTTATCACTAAGTAATTTTTATTTGTTGTTCTTAGTTGTTCTCTATCTTTAGTTATGGATATGGAACACTAAATACCAAAAAAAATTAGGTTTACCTGCTACTCATGGAGATTGAGAACCTCCTAAAATCCTTGATGCTCATTATGTGAAAGAGATCATGTACTACTTTGATAATCCTGAGAAAACCCCATTCAATTATGTTATGGGAGACACGTTGGATCAACGTGAATACTTTAGGGATTATCGCTTGACTCAAAAAGGGAAACTATTATGGGATCAAATTTATATGTTGAAGTGGTATGCTAGGCAACTATGCTTGAGATATGATTATACTTGTTGCTCTAGGATGAAGGCTCCGCACCTTCCCTTTTCATGCAAATTTAATGATAATGAAATCTTGGCTTCTTATGCTAGACGTATATATGATTACTATGATGTGGAACAAATAGAAGAATTTGTTGCTTTTAAGGGTGCTTATGAAATTGAATCTTTGTTTGAAAAGTATGAAGCTTTTGATGATGATGTTTATAGGCCTGAAAATTTGCTATATTGAAATATTGCTATGAGAATTATGAATACAATTCCTATATTGATGCACTTATTGAGAAAGTCTCCGCTGTCCAAGAAGAGACTAATATTTTGCAGGAGTCTATGGAAGAAGAAATTGATGAAACTATGAGCTCATTGGATGAAAAAGATGATGAGGAGAGGGAAGAACAAAAGGAGGAAGAGCGGATTAGATACCCATGCCCACCCACCTTCTAATGAGAGTAACTCTTCAACTCGTACGTTGTTTAATTTCCCTTCGTGCTTACCGAAGGATGATTGCTATGATGGTTGTTATGATCCTGTTGATTCTCTTGAAATATCCCTTTTTGATGATGCTTGCTATGCTTGTGGCCAAGATGCCAATATGAATTATGCTTATGGAGATGAACTTGCTATAGTTCCTTATGTTAAACATGAAATTGTTGCTATTGCACCCACGCATGATAGTCCTATTATCTTTTTGAATTCTCCCGACTACACTATATCGGAGAAGTTTGCACTTATTAAGGATTATATTGATGGGTTGCCTTTTACTATTACACATGATAATTTTGATAGATATAATATGCATGTGCTTGCTGCTCCTACTTGCAATTATTATGAGAGAGGAACTATATCTCCACCTCTCTATGTTTCCAACATGGTAAAATTGCAAGAAACTGTTTATACTATGCATTAGCCTTTACTATGTGTGCATGAATTGTTCTTTTATGACATGCCGATGCATAGGAAGAGAGTTAGAATTCATTGTTGCATGATATATGTTACTTTGTGCTCACTACTAAATTACAAATCATTGTTAATTAAAATTTGCTTTGATATACCTTGGGATCCGGGTGGATTCATTACTTGAGCACTATATGCCTAGCTTAATGGCTTTAAAGAAAGCGCTGCCAGGGAGACAACCCAGAAGTTTTAGAGAGTCATTTATTTCTATTAAGTGCTTTTATATAGTTTAAAATCAAAAAAAATAAAGAGGGCAACCCAAAACTTTTCAAAAAGAAAAGTGAAAGTGAGATAGACGAGCATTGTGAAAGTGGGGGACGTCCTTGAACTTTGTTCATGCCCATGGAAACTTTGTGAATCTTAATTACAGAAAATTTTCAACAAAAATAATTATCCCCTTGTACAACTTCATTGTATCATAAAAATAATGTGCCAAGATTTGCCTTTAGGATGTTTACTTTGCTTGTTGGTTTGTACGGTGCAGGACAGAAACTTTGGCTGTAGTACGTGATTTTACGTTTTTTACTGGAACGTCAAATGGTTCTCAAACTTTTTGCACTGTATTTCTATACAAATTTTTTATTTTTCCTAATTTTGGTATAATATTTGGAGTACCAGAAGTATGGTGAATGTTTAGATTATTACAGACTGTTCTGTTTTAGACAGATTCTGTTTTTGATGCATAGTTTGCTTGTTTTGATGAAACTATCGATTTATATCACTGGATTAAGCCATGAAAAAGTTATATTACAGTAGATAAAATTAAAAAACAAAATATGAATTGGTTTTCAATAGTACTTCGAGTAGTGATTTGCTTTATTATACTAACGGATCTAACCGAGTTTTCTGTTGAAGTTTTGTGTGGATGAAGTGTCCGATGATCGAGAAGGTCTCGATGTGAGAAGGAAGAGAGGCAAGAGCTCAAGCTTGGGGATGCCCGAGGCACCCCAAGTAAATATTCAAGGAGACTCAAGTTTCTAAGCTTGGGGATGCCCCATAAGGCATCCCCTCTTTCTTCAACAAGTATCAGTATGTTTTCGGATTCGTTTCGTTCATGTGATATGTGCAATCTTGGAGCGTCTTTTGCATTTATTTTTCATTTTTATTTTATGCACCATGCTGGTATGAGGTAGTCCTTGGTTGATTTATAGAATGCTCATTGCACTTCACTTATATCTTTTGAGTATGGCTTTATAGAATGCTTCATGTGCTTCACTTATATCATTTGAAGTTTGGATTGCATGTTTCTCTTTACATAGAAAACCGCCATTTGTAGAATGCTCTTTTGCTTCACTTATATTTGTTAGAGCATGGGCATATCTTTTTTAGAAAAAATTAAACTCTCTTTCTTCACTTATATCTATTTAGAGAGATTACAGGAATTGGTCATTCACATGGTTAGTCATAAAATCCTACATAAAACTTGTAGATCACTTAATATGATATGCTTGATTCCTTGCAATAGTTTCGCGATATAAAGATGGTGATATTAGAGTCATGCTAGTGGGTAGTTGTGGATTAGTAGAAATACTTGTATTGAGGTTTGTGATTCCCGTAGCATGCACATATGGTGAACCGTTATGTAACGAAGTCGGAGCATGAGGTATTTATTGATTGTCTTCCTTATGAGTGGCGTTTGGAGACGAGCGATGGTCTTTTCCTACCAATATACCCCCCTAGGGGCATGCATAGTAGTACTTTGCTTCGAGGGCTAATAAACTTTTGCAATAAGTATGTGAGTTCTTTATGACTAATGTTGAATCCATGGATTATACGCACTCTCACCCTTCCATCATTGCTAGCCTCTCTAGTATCGCGCAACTTTCGATGGTACCATAAACCCACCATATACCTTTCTCAAAACAGCCACCATACCTACCTATCATGGCATGTCCATAGCCATTCCGAGATATATTGCCATGCAACTCCCATCATCATCATATACATGACTTGAGCATTCATTGTCATATTACTTTGCATGATCGTAAGATAGCTAGCATGATGTTTTCATGGCTTTTCCGTTTTTTATGTCATTGCTGCACTAAATCATTGCACATCCCGATACACCGCCGGAGGCATTCATATAGAGTCATATCTTTGTTCTAGATATCGAGTTGTAATATTGAGTTGTAAGTAAATAAAAGTGTGACGATCATCATTATTAGAGCATTGTCCCAGTGAGGAAAGGATGATGGAGACTATGATTCCCCCACAAGTTGGGATGAGACTCCGGACGAAAAAAATAAAAATAATAAAAAAGAAAGGCCAAAAAAGAAAAGGCCCAAAAAAATGAGAGAAAAGGAGAGAAGGGGCAATGTTACTATCCTTTTACCACACTTGTGCTCCAAAGTAGCACCATGTTCTTCATATAGAGTCTCTTGAGTTATCACTTTCATATACTAGTGGGAATTTTCATTATAGAACTTGGCTTGTATATTCCAATGATGGGCTTCCTCAAATGCCCGAGGTCTTCATGAGCAAGCAAGTTGGATGCACACCCACTTAGTTTTCAGTCTGAGCTTTCATACACTTATAGCTCTTAGTGCATCCGTTGCATGGCAATCCCTACTCACTCACATTGATATCTATTGATGGGCATCTCCATAGCCCGTTGATACACCTAGTTGATGTGAGACTATCTTCTCCTTTTTGTCTTCTCCACAACCACCATTCTATTCCACCTAAAGTGCTATATCCATGGCTCACGCTCATGTATTGTGTGAGGGTTGAAAATGCTGAAGCGCGTTAAAAAGTATGAACCAATTGCTCGGCTTGTCATCGGGGTTGTGCATGATGTGAATATTTTGTGTGGTGAAGATGGAGCATAGCCAGACTATATGATTCTGTAGGGATAACTTTCTTTGGCCATGTTATTTTGAAAATACATGATTGCTTTATTAGTAGGCTTGAAGTATTATTGTTTTTATGTCAAATGATAGACTATTGCTTTGAATCACTCGTATCTTAATATTCATGCCATGATTAGATATGTGATCAAGATTATGCTAGATAGCATTCCACATCAAACATTATCTTTTTTATCATTTACCTACTCGAGGATGAGCAGGAATTAAGCTTGAGGATGCTGATACGTCTCCGTCGTATCTATAATTTTTGATTGTTACATGACAATATTCTACAACTTTCATATACTTTTGGCAACTTTTTATACTATTTTTGGGACTAACATATTGATCCAGTGCCCAGTGTCAGTTCCTGTTTGTTACATGTTTTTTGTTACACAGAATGTCCATATCAAACAGAGTCCAAAAGGGATAAAAACTGATGGAGATTTTTTTGGAATATATATGATTTTTGGGAAGAAAAATCCACATGAGACGGTGCCCGAGGGAGCCACGAGGCAGGGGGCGCGCCACCTGACCCTCGTGGCCACCCCATAAGGCAGTTGATGCCCTTCTTTCGCTGCAAGAAAGCTAACATCCGGATAGAGATCGTGTTAATATTTCAGTCCAATCGGAGTTACGGATCTCCGGAAATATAAGAAACGGTGAAAGGGAAGAATCAAAGAACGTAGAAACAGAGAGAGACAGAGAGACAAATCCAATCTCAGAGGGGCTCTCGCCCCTCCCATTCCATGGAGGCTATGGACCAGAGGGGAAACCCTTCTTCCATCTAGGGAGGAGGTCAAGGAAGAAGAAGAAGGAGGGGGGCTCTCTCCCCTCACTTCCAGTGGCGCCGGAGTGCCACCGGGGGCCATCATCATCACCGCAATATTCACCAACAACTTCACCGCCATCATCACCAACTCTTCCCCCCTCTATGCAGCGGTGTAACCCCTCTCTTACCCGATGTAATATCTACTCAAACATGGTGCTCAATGCTATATATTATTTCCCAATGATGTATGGCTATCCTATGATTTTTGAGTAGATCTGTTTTGTCCTATGGGTTATTTGATGATCAAGATTGGTTTGAGTTGCATGTTTTATTATTGGTGTTGTCCTATGGTGCTCTCCGTGTCGCGCAAGCGTGAGGGATCCCCGCTGTAGGGTGTTGTAATACGTTCATGATTCGCTTATAGTGGGTTGCGTGAGTGACTGAAACACAAACCCGAGTAAGGGGGTTGTTGCGTATGGGATAAAGAGGACTTGATGCTTTAATGCTAAGGTTGGGTTTTATCTTAATGATCTTTAGTAGTTGCGGATGCTTGCTAGAGTTCCAATCTAAGTGCATATGATCCAAGTAGAGAAAGTATGTTAGCTTGTGCCTCTCCCTCATATAAAATTGCAATAATGATTACTAGTCTAGTTATCGATTGCCTAGGGACAAATAACTTTCTCATCACAAAAAGCTCTTTACTAAAACTAACTTAGTTGTGTCTTGATCTAAACAGCCCCTACTTTTTATTTGTGTAATCTTTATTATCTTGCAAACCTATCCAACAACACCTACAAAGTACTTCTAGTTTCATACTTGTTCTAGGTAAAGTGAACATCAAGCGTGCGTAGAGTTATATCGGTGGTTGATAGAACTTGAGGGAATATTTGTTCTACCTTTAGCTCCTCGTTGGGTTCGACACTCTTATTTATCGAAAGAGGCTACAATTGATCCCCTATACTTGTGGGTTACCAGTAACACAGGCAAGAACCCTTTCTTTGACTGATCCATTTTGAACTTCTTCAAAACTTTATCATGGTATGTGCTTTGTGAAAGTCCAATTAAGCGTCTTGATCTATCTCTATAGATTTTGATGCCCAATATATAAGCAGCTTCAGTGAGGTCTTTTGTGACAGCCTAGTTTTTGCATTCTCTCTTTTTTCGGACTTCAATTGCTTCTGCTTTGAATTTGGGTTTTTTGTATCAATTCAAATGGACTTAAACACTTGGGCATGTCCTTGATTTTCACCCAAGTGACCTATCCACCTCTCATTCAACATTCTTTCTCTGAAAAATCCCAAAATAACCCAAGGAATATTTTTCATAAAAGAAAAATATTCAATTTCTTCTATGAAATTCAGTTTAGAGACTTGTGCTCCAAAGCAACCCTCATTTTTCTTGCTCCTAAAATCCTGAGAAAATTCCCAAATATTCTTTTGACCCTGGCCCACCTTCCTGAGTAAAAATATTGCATGACTTTTTGGAATATTTTTCCTACAGAAAATCATTTCTATTCTAGCCGTAAAATGCACTTTCCACAGCAAGTACCATTTTCCTTGATCCAATGAGGCTGATTTTTCTTGAGCTTCATTACCCTCCTAAGTAAACCTTAACCCCAGGAGATCAGCCCTGATCACCTTCTAGAAGCCCTCCAAACTTGGCAGCCAAGTTTCTGTCCAGAAACTTGCCAAGAAGCTCAAGTCTCATCTGGTCGGCCTGGCAGTGTGACATGACCCTTCCTAGACCTAACACTGCACGAACAACACCCCGGACATGGTTTGGCATCTAGTGGGTGTCGTCTTGACCATGCTAGTGTGGTGACCGCATGAAGACACGGCTCCGGCAACGCGCCCAACGCGCTCTACGCTGCGCCCGAGTGTTTGTTCATCGCGTGATCGATCCAGAGCTCGCCAGCGACTGCCGCACTGCACCACCTCCTTCGTCTCCTCACCTTTGACCTCTCCCTAGCGCTTGCCGACGTCAGAGACACCGCAGCGGGCATGGGCACGACGCGGCCAAAGCCACAGTGCGTCCCGTGCCCATGTCTTATTCTCCCACCACCTCCTATGCTCGTCCGCACTCTACACAGTCCCCGCGTGTGCACTGAGTCCCTCCACCACTCGCTGACACTGCTCGCCGTTGCTCGCCGGCTTCTAGAGAGCTCCGGCAGAGCCACGTACCCCTCTCCCCCTCCAGCTATAACTTCAGACCCCTCCAGCCTCTCCGAGCACTCCAACCCCACCGCCCAACCTCCACAAGCCGTAGCATAACCGCAGCCCGGCCGGGCAGGCCTCTGGCCACCGTCCCCAACCTGAGCTCACCAGCGATCCCCACAGCCCCTCCTCCTCACTCTAGTGCCCCTCGAGCAAAAGCCACTACTCCGGCGACTCCCTGGTGGTCCACTGGTGCCATCGTGACTAGTTGGAGCCCCTGGAACTACCCCTCTCCATCGTCTTGCTCCTCTCCGGCGAGACCCGGCCACAGTCGCCGCTTGTGAGCTTGGTTCCGAGCTGCTCCGGCCGTCTCTCATCGAACCACGGGTACAGGCAGGTGCGCCTCGACCCCCTCTCTCTTTCTATCCCTCTAGAACCAGCCAAGAACCTTGTTGGGGATCGTAGCACAAATTTCAAATTTTCTACGCATCACCAAGATCAATCTATGGAGTCATCTAGCAACGAGAGGGAGAGGAGTGCATCTACATACCCTTGTAGATCGCGAGCGGAAGCGTTCAAGAGAACGGGGTTGATGGAGTCATACTCGATGTGATCCAAATCAGTGATGATCCTAGCGCCGAACGGACGACACCTCCGCGTTCAACACATGTACGGAGCGGAGACGTCTCCCGCGCCTTAATCCAGCAAGGAGGAGGGAGAGGTTGAGGAAGAGAGCTCCAACAGCAGCACGACGGCGTGGTGGTGGTGGAGCGGCAGTACTCCGGCAGGGCTTCGCAATGCTCTTAACGAAGGAGGAGAGGTGTTGGGAAGGGGCGGGGCTGCGCCTTGGATGTGGTATGCAGCCCTCCCCTTACCCCTCTATTTATGGGCGAAGGAGGAAGGGGGCCGGCCCCCTCTAGATGAGATCTAGAGGGGGGCGGCGGCCAAGGGGGGTAGCTTGCCCCCCAAGCAAGGGGGGCGCCCCCTCTAGGGTTTCCCCCCAAACCCTAGGCGCATGGGCCCAAGGGGGGATGCACCCAGCCCACTTGGGGCTGGTTCCCTTTCCTCTACGGCCCATGAGGCCCTCCGAGAGAGGTGGACCCTCCCGATGGACCCCCGGAACCCCTCCGGTGGCCCCGGTACAATACCGATATGCCCCCAAACCTTTCCGGTGACCGTATGACAACTTCCTATATATAAATCTTCACCTCCGGACCATTTCAGAACTCCTTGTGAAATCCGGGATCTCATCCGGGACTCCGAAAAACATTCGGTAATCACATACAAGTCTTCCTAATAACCCTAGCATCATCGAACCTTAAGTGTGTAGACCCTACGGGTTCGGGAACAATGCAGACATGACCGAGACAACTCTCTGGCCAATAACCAACAGTGGGATCTGGATACCCATGTTGGCTCTCACATGTTCCATGATGATCTCATCGGATGAACCACGATGTCGAGGATTCAAGCAATCCCGTATACAATTCCCTTTGTCAATCGGTACGTTACTTGCCCGAGATTCGATTGTCAGTATCCCAATGCCTCGTTCAATCTCGTTACCAGCAAGTCACTTTACTCGTTCCGTAACACATCATCCCATGACCAACCCTTAGTCACATTGAGCTCATTACGATGATGTCTTACCGAGTGGGCCCAGAGATACCTCTCCACCATACGGAGTGACAAATCCCAGTCTTGATTCGTGCCAACCCAATAGACAGTTTCGGAGATACCCGTAGTGCACCTTTATAGTTACCCAGTTACGTTCTGATGTTTGGCACACCCAAAGTATTCCTATAGTATCCGGGAGTTGCACAATCTCATGGTCTAAGGAAAAGATACTTGACATTAGAAAAGCTTTAGCAGACGAACTACACGATCTTGCGCTATGCTTAGGATTGGGTCTTGTCCATCACATCATTCTCCTAATGATGTGATCCCGTTATCAATGACATCCAATGTCCATGGTCAGGAAACCGTAACCATCTATTGATCAACGAGCTAGTCAACTAGAGGCTCACTAGGGGCATGTTGTGGTCTATGTATTCACACATGTATTACGATTTCCGGATAACACAATTATAGCATGAACAATAGACAATTATCATGAACAAGGAAATATAATAATAACCATTTTATTATTGCCTCTAGGGCATATTTCCAACAGTCTCCCACTTGCACTAGAGTCAATAATCTAGTTACATTGTGATGAATCGAACACCCATAGAGTTTTGGTGTTGATCATGTTTTGCTCGAGGAAGAGGTTTAGTCAACGGATCTGTGACATTCAGGTCCGTATGCACTTTACAAATATCTATGTCTCCATTTTGAACATTTTCACGAATGGAGTTGGAGCGACGCTTGATATGCCTGGTCTTCCTGTGAAACCTGGGCTCCTTGGCAAGGGCAATAGCTCCAATGTTGTCACAAAAGAGAGTCATCGGGCCCGACGCATTGGGAATAACTCCTAGGTCGGTAATGAACTCCTTCACCCAGATTCCTTCTTGTGCTGCCTCCGAGGCTGCCATGTACTCCGCTTCACATGTAGATCCCGCCACGACGCTTTGCTTGCAACTGCACCGGCTGACTGCCCCACCATTGAAAATATACACGTATCCGGTTTGTGACTTAGAGTCATCCAGATCTGTGTCGAAGCTAGCATCGACATAACCCTTTACGACGAGCTCTTTGTCACCTCCATAGACGAGAAACATATCCTTAGTCCTTTTCAGGTACTTCGGGATATTCTTGACCGCTGTCTAGTGTTCCATGCCGGGATTACTTTGGTACCTTCCTACCAAACTTACGGCAAGGTTTACATCAGGTCTGGTACACAGCATGGCATACATGATAGACCCTATGGCCGAGGCATAGGGGACGACACTCATCTTTTCTCTATCTTCTGCTGTGGTCGGGCATTGAGCCGTGCTCAATCTCATACCTTGCAATACAGGCAAGAACCCCTTCTTGGACTGATCCATATTGAACTTCTTCAATATCTTGTCAAGGTACGTACTTTGTGAAAGACCAATGAGGCGTCTCGATCTATCTCTATAGGTCTTGATGCCTAATATATAAGCAACTTCTCCAAGGTCCTTCATTGAAAAACACTTGTTCAAGTAGGCCTTTATGCTTTCCAAGAATTCTATATCATTTCCCATCAATAGTATGTCATCCACATATAATATAAGAAATGCTATAGAGCTCCCACTCACTTTCTTGTAAACACAGGCTTCTCCATAAGTCTGCGTAAACGCAAACGCTTTGATCATCTCATCAAATCGAATGTTCCAACTCCGAGATGCTTGCAACAGCCCATAGATTGAGCGTTGGAGCTTGCACACCTTGTCAGCATTCTTAGGATCGACAAAACCTTCCGGCTGCATCATATACAATTCTTCCTTAAGGAAACCATTAAGGAATGCCGTTTTGACGTCCATTTGCCATATCTCAAAATCATAGAATGCGGCAATTGCTAACATGATTCGGATGGACTTCAGCTTCGCTACGGGTGAGAAAGTCTCATCGTAGTCAACCCCTTGAACTTGTTGATAACCCTTAGCGACAAGCCGAGCCTTATAGATGGTCACATTACCATCCGTGTTTGTCTTCTTCTTAAAGATCCATTTATTTTCTATGGCTCGCCGATCATCGGGCAAGTCAGTCAAAGTCCATACTTCATTTTCATACATGGATCCTATCTCGGATTTCATGGCTTCTAGCCATTTGTCAGAATCTGGGCCCGCCATTGCTTCTTCATAGCTCGAAGGTTCACCATTGTCTAACAACATGATTTCCAGGATAGGGTTGCCGTACCACTCTAGTGCGGAATGTGTCCTTGTGGACCTACGAAGTTCAGTAGCAACTTGATCTGAAGTTTCATGATCATCATCATTAACTTCCTCTCTAGTTGGTGTAGGCACCTCAGAAACATTTTCTTGAGCTGCGCCACTCTCTGGTTCAAGAGGCAATACTTCATCAAGTTCTATTTTCCTCCCACCTACTTCTTTCGAGAGAAACTCTTTCTCTAGAAAGGATCCATTCTTGGCAACAAAGATCTTGCCTTCGGATCTGAGGTAGAAGGTATACCCAATAGTTTCTTTAGGGTATCCTATGAAGACGCATTTTTCCGATTTGGGTTCGAGCTTTTCAGGTTGAAGTTTCTTGACATAAGCATCGCATCCCCAAACTTTCAGAAACGACAGCTTAGGTTTCTTACCAAACCACAATTCATATGGTGTCGTCTCAACGGATTTCGACGGAGCCCTATTTAAAGTGAATGCGGCAGTCTCTATAGCATAACCCCAAAATGATAGCGGTAGATCGGTAAGAGACATCATAGATCGCACCATATCCAATAGGGTGCGATTACGACGTTCGGACACACCATTACGCTGTGGTGTTCCAGGCGGCGTGAGTTATGAAACTATTCCATATTTCCTTAAGTGTGTGCCAAATTCGTGACTCAAATATTCTCCCCCATGATCTGATCGTAAGAACTTGATTTTCCTATCACGTTGATTCTCAACCTCACTCTGAAATTCCTTGAACTTTTCAGAGGTCTCAGACTTGTGTTTCATTAAGTAGACATACCCATATCTACTCAAGTCATCAGTGAGGGTGAGAACATAATGATAGCCACCGCGAGCCTCAACACTCATTGGACCGCACACATCAGTATGTATGATTTCCAATAAGTTGGTTGCTCGCTCCATTGTTCCGGAGAATGGAGTCTTGGTCATTTTGCCCATGAGGCATGGTTCGCACGTGTCAAATGATTCATAATCAAGAGACTCCAAAAGTCCATCTGCATGGAGTTCTTCATGCGTTTGACACCAATGTGACCAAGGCGGCAGTGCCACAAGTATGTGGGACTATCATTATCAACCTTACACCTTTTGGCATTCACACTATGAATATGTGTAACATCACGTTCGAGATTAAATAAGACTAAACCATTGACCAGCGGGGCATGACCATAAAACATGTCTCTCATATAAATAGAACAACCATTTTTCTCAGATTTAAATGAGTAGCCATCTCGCATTAAACGAGATCCAGATACAATGTTCATGCTCAAAGCTGGTACTAAATAACAATTATTGAGGTTTAAAACTAATCCTGTAGGTAAATGTAGAGGTAGCATGCCGACGGCGATCACATCGACCTTGGAACCATTCCCGACGCGCATCGTCACCACGTCCTTCGCCAGTCTCCGTTTATTCCACAGTTCCTGTTTTGAGTTACAAATATGAGCAACTGCACCGGTATCAAATACCCAGGAGCTACTACGAGCGTTGGTTAGGTACACATCAATAACATGTATATCACATATACCTTTAGTATTGTCGGCCTTCTTATCCGCTAAGTACTTGGGGCAGTTCCGCTTCCAGTGACTGTTTCCCTTGCAATAAAAGCACTCAATCTCAGGCTTGGGTCCATTCTTTGGCTTCTTCCCGGCAGCTTGCTTACCGGGCGCGGCAACTCCCTTGTTGTCCTTCTTGAAGTTCTTTTTACCCTTGCCTTTCTTGAACTTAGTGGTTTTAGTCACCATCAACACTTGATGTTCCTTTTTGATTTCCACCTCCACTGATTTCCGCATTGAATATACCTCGGGAATGGTCTTTTCCATCCCCTGCATATTGAAGTTCATCACAAAGCTCTTGTAGCTAGGTGGGAGCGACTGAAGGATTCTGTCAACGACTGCATCATCCGGGAGATTAACTCCCAGCTGAGACAAGCGGTTGTGCAACCCAGACATTTTGAGTATGTGCTCGCTCACGGAACTATTCTCCTCCATCTTACAACTGTAGAATTTGTTGGAGACTTCATATCTCTCGACCCGGGCATGAGCTTGGAAAACCATTTTCAGCTCTTGGAACATCTCATATGCTCCATGTTTCTCAAAATGCTTTTGGAGCCCCGGTTCTAAGATGAAAAGCATGCCGCACTGAACCAGGGAGTAATCATCACTACGCGTCTGCCAAGCATTCATAACGTCTTGTTCTGCAGGGAAAACAGGTGCTTCACCTAGCGGTGCGTCAAGGACATATGCTTTCCTAGCAGCTATGAGGATAATCCTCAGGTTACGGACCCAGTCCGTGTAGTTGCTGACATCGTCTTTCAGCTTGGTTTTCTCTAGGAACATGTTGAAGTTGAGGGCAACATTAACATGGGCCATTTAATCTACAAGACATATTGCAAAGATTTTTAGACTATGTTCATGATAATTAAGTTCATCTAATCAAATTATTAAATGAACTCCCACTCAGATAGACATCCCTCTAGTCATCTGAGTGATACATGATCCGAGTCAACTAGGCCGTATCCAATCATCACGTGAGACGGACTAGTCATCATCGATGAACATTTTCATGTTGATCGTATCTTCTATACGACTCATGTTCGACCTTTCGGTCTTCCGTGTTTCGAGGCCATGTCTGTACATGCTAGGCTCGTCAAGTCAACCTAAGTGTATTGTGTGTGTAAATCTGGCTTACACCCGTTGTATGCGAACGTTAGAAGCTATCACACCCGATCATCATGTGGTGCTCCGGAACAACGGACCTTAGAAACGGTGCACAGTTAGGGGGAACACTTTCTTGAAATTATTGCGAGGGATCATCTTATTTATGCTACCGTTGTTCTATGATGTAAAACATGATAAACATCACATGCAATCAAATAGTGACATGATATGGCCAATATCATTTTGTTCCTTTTGATCTCCATCTTCGTGGCGCCATGATCATCATCGTCACCGGCATGACACCATGACCTCCATCATCATGATCTCCATCATCGTGTCTTCATGAAGTTGTCTCGCGAACTATTACTTCTACTACTATGGCTAATGGTTAGCGATAAAGTAAAGTAATTACATGACGTTTATGTTGACACGCAGGTCATAAATAAATTAAGACAACTCTTATGGCTCCTGCCGGTTGTCATACTCATCGACATGCAAGTCGTGATTCCTATTACAAGAACATGATCAATCTCATACATCACATATATCATTCATCACATCCTTTTGGCTATATCACATCACACGACATATGCTGCAAAAACAAGTTAGAAGTCCTCTAATTGTTGTTGCAAGTTTTACGTGGCTGCTATAGGTTTCTAGAAAGAACATTTCTTACCTACGCCAAAACCTCAACGTGATATGCCAATTTCTATTTACCCTTCATAAGGACCCTTTTCATCGAATCCGATCCGACTAAAGTGGGAGAGACAGACACCCGCTAGCCACCTTATGCAACTAGTGCATGTCAGTCGGTGGAACCAGTCTCACGTAAGCATACGTGTAAGGTCGGTCCGGGCCGCTTCATCCCACGATGCCGCCAAATCAAGATAAGACTAGTAACGGCAAGTAAATTGACAAAATTGACGCCCACAACAACTTGTGTCCTACTCGTGCATAGAAACTACGCATAGACCTAGCTCATGATGCCACTGTTGGGGATCGTAGCACAAATTTAAAATTTTCTACGCATCACCAAAATCAATCTATGCAGTCATCTAGCAATGAGAGGGATAGGAGTGCATCTACATACCCTTGTAGATCGCGAGCGGAAGCGTTCAAGAGAACGGGGTTGATAGAGTCGTACTCGACATGATCCAAATCACTGATGATCCTAGCGCCGAACGGACGCACCTCCACATTCAACACACATACGAAGCGGAGACGTCTCCTGCGCCTTGTTCCATAAAGGAGGAGGGAGAGGTTGAGGAAGAGAGCTCCAACAGCAGCACGACGGCGTGGTGGTGGTGGAGCGGCAGTACTTTGGCAGGGCTTCGCCAAGCTCTTAACGGAGGAGGAGAGGTGTTGGGGAGGGGAGGGGCTGCCCTTGGATGTGGTGTGCAGCCCTCCCCTTGCCCCTCTATTTATAGGGGAAGGAGGAAGGGGGATGGCCCCCTCTAGATGAGATCTAGAGGGGGACGGCGGCCAAGGGGGTGGCTTGTCCCCCAAGCAAGGGGGCGCCCCCTCTAGGGTTTCCCCCCCCAAACCCTAGGCGCATGGGCCCAAGGGGGGATGTGCCCAGCCCACTTGGGGCTGGTTCCCTTTCCTCTACGGCCCATGAGGCCCTCTGAGAGAGGTGGCCCCTCCCGGTGGACCCCCGAAACCCCTCCGGTGGCTCCGGTACAATACCGATATGCCCTCGAACCTTTCCGGTGACCGTATGACAACTTGCTATATATAAATCTTCACCTCCGGACCATTCCAGAACTGCACGTGACATCCGGGATCTCATCCGGGACTCCGAACAACATTCGGTAATCACATACAAGTATTCCTAATAACCCTAGCGTCATTGAACCTTAAGTGTGTAGACCCTACGGGTTCGGGAACAATGCAGACATGACTGAGACAACTCTCCGGCCAATAACCAACAGCGGGATCTGGATACCCATGTTGGCTCCCACATGTTCCATGATGATCTCATCGGATGAACCACGATGTCGAGGATTCAAGCAATCCCGTATACAATTCCCTTTCTTAATCGGTACGTTAATTGCCCGAGATTCGATCGTCGGTATCCCAATACCTTCTTCAATCTCGTTACCGTCAAGTCACTTTACTCATTCCGTAACACATCATCCCGTGACCAAACCTTAGTCACATTGAGCTCATTACGATGATGTCTTACCGAGTGGGCCTAGAGATACCTCTCCGTCATATGGAGTGACAAATCCCAGTCTCGATTCGTGCCAACCCAACAGACACTTTCGGAGATACCCGTAGTGCACCTTTATAGTCACCCAGTTACGTTGTGACGTTTGGCACACCCAAAGTATTCCTGCAGTATCCGGGAGTTGCACAATCTCATGGTCTAAGGAAAAGATACTTGGCATTAGAAAAGCTTTAGCAGACGAACTACATGATCTTGCGCTATGCTTAGGATTGGGTCTTGTCCATCACATCATTCTCCTAATGATGTGATCCCGTTATCAATGACATCCAATGTCCATGGTCAGGAAATCGTAACCATCTATTGATCAACAAGCTAGTCAACTAGAGGCTCACTAGGGACATGTTGTGGTCTATGTATTCACACATGTATTACGATTTCCGGATAACACAATTATAGCATGAACAATAGAAAATTATCATGAACAAGGAAATATAATAATAACCATTTTATTATTGCCTCTAGGGCATATTTCCAACAAACCCCTCCTCACCGGCGTGAGCTCCGACGAAGCGTCGCCTTTGCTCTGTCTTCCTTCCCCTCTCTCCACACCTGACCGGTGGGGCCTGCTGTCAGTCTCTCCACTCGCGCTCGAAGTGATATGAGTGGAGGTGTATTCTGTAAATACGCCATCGACGTCACCCCCTGGTTTTCTTTTAATTCAAATATTTGACCAGGAACTTTGACCAGCCATAACTTCTAAGCTATAAGTCCAAATGAGTTGATTCTTTTTGCATTGTGTTTGTTTTGAAAAGTTCTAGTAGCACACAAAATTTGAGATTTTTCCTTGCTGTCTAGAATTTCTGGTGATTTTCAGAGTGGTTCTTGATATTTTATTTTGCTATTTTTAAATATTTTCAGAGGGATAAGCTTGTCTTGAAGATAACTAGGACGAGTGTGAACCTCCTCTGCACTAAGGCAAGCCACACCAACATTTGTATGGTTTCATTTCAATATCTATGATTTTTTCCAACTTGAATATGAGTTATTTTCATGCATTTAATTATTTAAATGAATAATGCTTAGTGTTAGTTATTTTGTCATGTTTGAAATGCTTGTTTATGGTACTGGTTCAATGCATGAGTTAGTTTAAGGCAGTAGAAGAAATTTTTATTGTATGATTATGCTTTTATGAATAATGGTAGTTTCTTTATGTGATAAATTGATTTTGATATAATATGGTATAACTAAAATGATGAGTGATAAAAACCAGTAAAGTAGAACCAGCAAAGTTTAATGATGAGTAGTGCAAGAAGGAAATTTTGATGATGTTGATCTGTTCACTTTGAGTGGTATGTTTTGCATGTCGAATTGTTGCATGATCATGGCAGATGACTCGAGTTATTTTATTTTCAAGTTAAACCTGATGTTAATTCAACTTGAACATAAAGTTGATCGAGTCATGGTGCCACTAAATCGAGTTTTTCCCAGTGCGACCACATTTGCCTTTATGGGAAGGTCTTGATTCGGCCCATTGTCATGCCTCTGGTCGATACCTCCAACGAGGGAAGGTTATGGGCGTATGGTACCCTGGCCCGGTAAGCATACATAACCTTGTGTGCCCGTTTGTTGTTATGGTACCTTGTCCCTGTTTGGGACCGTTTTTGCCACGATGGTGGTCGTTGATGCCTTTGGTGGGCACGGGGCCACAAATGACTTAGCCCAGTGGGGAGTTAGTCGGAGTGGCCGGGAGAGTGTTATGGCAATGGGAGGGTTTTTTCGGAATGCCATTGGTCCACCTGAATGGGAAAACGAGGCCATGGATTCTGTGGTGCGGGTAAAGTGCGCTACCTCTGCAGAGTGTATTTAATCTATCGATAGCCACGTCCACGGTTACGAACATAGCTCATGAGTAAGTCACACCATGGATCAACATTAATAAGACATCTTGCACACTAAATGTTTGTTGTTTGGCACTATTTATGCGATGGTTTGAGAGATCATGAAGATGATCATCGTTGGAACCAAAGTGTTGGTTTCTTTTGTGATCCAAGTATGATCACCATTCAGTAATGAGGTAACCCGTCTGGTAAGAGAGTCCCAGTGACTCGGTGCACAAGTTAATTTCACAGCATCAATAGTATGGTTTGCATTGCATTAACCTGATTAGTTTTCATGATATTGTTTGCCATTATGCTTATGTTTTTTGTGAGCTTGCAAGTACATTCAATGTACTGACCTGGCGTGTCATGCCGGTTTTAGGAAAGTCATATCGGATCAGGGAGCTTCCCGTGTCTAGACCATGTCCACATCGGTGTCCCTGTGCTATGGAGTTCCACTTCATCGTTGTTCCGATGTCACGTAGTTATCGTGATCGAGGCCCTCTCATGTTCATTAAATAATGTACATATTGTTCAGCCACACGATGTGTGCCGCTTGGCCTCGCTACTTGATGTAATATCAAACCTATGTTTCCGCTAGTATCAATAAAGTGGTTGTTTTCTATACCAAGTTGTTGTGTGTTGCCAGAAGACTTGATCTCTGGGCTGACAATGCAAGGTAAAATGGTTGCTTTGAGCCGGGGTGCCAGATCTTTCATTGAAAAATTCTTATTCAAGTATCCTTTTATGCTACCCAAAAATTATGTATTATTTCCAATCAACAATATGTCATCCACATATAATATTACAAATGCTATAGAGCTCCCACTCACTTTCTTGTAAATACAGGCTTCTCCAAAAGTCTGTATAAAACCATATGCTTTGATCACACTATCAAAGCATATATTCCAACTCCGAGATGCTTGCACCAGTCCATAAATGAATCGCTAGAGCTTGCACACTTTGTTAGCACCTTTAGGGTCGACAAAACCTTCTAGTGGCATCATATACAACTCTTCTTTAAAAAATCCATTAAGGAATGCAGTTTGACATCCATTTGCCAAATTTCATAATCATAAAATGTGGCAATTTCTAACATGATTCGGACAGACTTAAGCATCACTACGGGTGAGAAGGTCTCATCGTAGTCAACTCGTTGAACTTATCGAAAATCTTTCACAACAAGTCAAGCTTTGTAGACAGTAATATTACCGTCAGCGCCAGTCTTCTTCTTGAAGATCCATTTATTCTCTATGGCTTGCCGATCATCGGGCAAGTCAACCAAAGTCCACACTTTGTTTTCATGCATGGATCCCATCTCAGATTTTATGGCCTCATGCCATTTCGCGGAATCTGGGCTCATCATCGCTTCCTCATAGTTCATATTTTTGTCATGGTCTAGTAACATGACTTCCAGAACATGATTACCGTACCACTCTGGTGCAGAACATACTCTGGTTGACCTACGAGGTTCGGTAGTAACTTGATCTGAAGTTCCATGATCATCATCATTAGCTTCCTCACTAATTGGTGTAGGAATCATTGGAACTGATTTCTTTGATGAACTACTTTGCAATTCAAGAGAAGGTATAATTACCTCATCAAGTTCTACTTTCCTCCCACTCACTTCTTTTCAGAGAAACTCCTTCTCTAGAAAGGATCCATTCTTAGCAACGAATACCTTGCCTTCGGATCTATGATAGAAGGTGTACCAACAGTTTCTTTTGGGTATCCTATGAAGACACATTTCTACGATTTGGGTTTGAGCTTATCAGGTTGAAGCTTTTTCACATAAGCATCGCAGCCTCAAACTTTAAGAAACGACAGCTTAGGTTTCTTGCTAAACGATAGCTCATATGGTGGCGTCTCAACGGAATTAGATGGTTCCCTATTTAACGTGAATGTAGCCGTCTCAAGAGCATAACCCCAAATGATAGTGGTAAATCGGTAAGAGACATCATAGATCGCACCATATTTATTAAAGTAAGGTTACGACTTTTGGACACACCATTACGCTGTGGTGTTCCAGGTGGCATGAGTTGCGAAACTATTCCACATTGTTTCAAATGAAGACCAAACTCGTAATTCAAATATTCACCTCCACGATCAGATCGTAGAAACTTTATTTTCTTGTTACAATGATTTTCCACTTCACTCTGAAATTCTTTGAACTTTTCAAATGTTCCAGACTTATGTTTCATTAAGTAGATATACCCATATCTGCTCAAATCATCTGTGAAGATCAGAAAATAACGATACCCGCCGCGAGGCTCAACACTCATCGGACCGCATACATCAGTATGTATTATTTCCAATAAGTCAGTGGCTCGCTCCATTGTTCCGGAGAACGGAGTCTTAGTCATCTTGCTCATGAGGCATGGTTCGCAAGCATCAAGAGATTCATAATCAAGTGATTCGAAAAGCCCATCAGCATGGAGTTTCTTCATGCGCTTTACACCAATATGACCTAAACGGCAGTGCCACAAATAAGTTGCACTATCATTATTAACTTTACATCTTTTGGCTTCAATATTACGAATATGTGTATCACTACGATTGAGATTAAACAAAAATAGACCACTCACCAAGGGTGCATGACCATAAAAGATATTACTCATCTGAATAGAACAACCATTATTCTCTAATTTAAGTGAATAACAGTCTCGCATCAAACAAGATCCAGATATAATGTTCATGCTCAACGCTGGCACCAAATAACAATTATTCAGGTCTAAAATTAACCCTGAAGGTAGATGTAGAGGTAGCGTGCCGACGGCGATCACATCGACCTTGGAAACATTTCCGACGCGCATCGTCACCTCGTCCTTATCCAATTGTAACGACCCGAACCTGATAAGGTTCGATGTCTATGTGCTCACTGTGCTAGTCCCTGGATCAATAGCTAGCACACACAGTACACGATGTAATATCAAAATAAACCACATGTCATAATATTACATCGTAGATCCAGAATTAAAAATATTGCATACCTCCATAGCTCAAGGCTAGCATACAAACAAAATACAACGGAAAAGCAAATAAAATCTTCTTGAAGTCCATCAACACCTCAGGCAAATGTCAAGTATAGACATCGTAACCCTACATCGCATCACTCACTCATCATATAAAATCTGCAACATGAAACGTTGCAGCCACGAAGGGTCAATACTTTGAATGTATTGGCAAGTCACACAGGGAAATAATATAACAGACCTACTTCTATATGCAGGGTATATCAAGAGGATAATGTAGTGGTTGTTTTGCAGAAAGCTAATTTTTCCCTGATAGCTACATAATATAATAGTCAAATTTTAATTTTTCTTGCTACAATTAATACACATGGTTGAATTGGGCAATCCAATTTCAACCTAACCCAACTGTTAAGTTTCCCACTCAATTTTTCTATTAAGGTATCATCTGTCAAGATCATCCAACAACTGTAATGGCATAGTGGCTCAAATTTGTCCATAACTGGGAAAACGACTAATCATGATTAGTTTATACAATCTGTAGAGGTTTGTACACTTTACCCACTGGACTCAACCCGAAGATTGAGACATAGTATTTCAGAAGCAGTCGCCTAGTCCCACGAGAGGCCCATCCCAACTATCATAATTGCATCTACTGGCACATCTGGGTAAGGTCTCCAGAACTGATCAACTAAGCCAGAGCCCATATTAGACAGTGGTTGTACATGGAAGCTACTAGTCACTAAGTCCGTCTGATCTTTTTGAGTCTGGACGACACCCACTTGTATTCAGAGGGTATAAACCATGATGTTCTTGGAACCACCCAGCAATACCGTTCGGGCGCACTTAGCCATGGTTCATGTCCTTAGAAAAGGAACAAGAAACCATGATGCAACCCTGTCCGTCCAGAGGTGAATTATATATATTATGTTTTTACTCAAGTTATATTATATATAGTCCTCACATAAACTCGATGAATACACGAACCAATCCCCGTCTACATAGCATAGCAAGAATACTTACCATGGTCTACAATAAGGCCATACTAGCTGCATCTCAAAAGCAATAGCATACTACCATAATATCCCTACACATGCATAATATAGTAATGTGATATAGAACTACATGCATATAGAAAAATAATAGGTTGAAGGGTATGGAAAAATGCCAAGGGTATATGGAACACAAAATAAATATAGTCTGAATGGTTGCATAGGACATACAAGAATTCACTTGCGAAAAGAATTGATGGAATAGGAACACTACAACGCAAGTTATAGTGGAATGAGGTTTGAATTAAATTTAAATTCAAAGCGGGTCAAAAAGTATTTGAATATGAGTGTTCAACGTATTTTTAGCAAGTATTCGATACAAGTGTTTCATGGGCAAAAGGAATCAATTGGATAGGATACATGGTATGCAGAATATGATTAAATGAAAGAACGAAATCAAATTTGGATTTCTCAAATTTGAAACATTCAAAAGTTGAAAATTATGGTGCTACTGGATAGTCATGATCATCAGTAACACATCGGAAAAAGAATCAATTCATTTGAATATACGGATCACGAGATATAACAAGATGAAGTTTGTATTGAAATGTGGAAAAGAAAATACTTCCATGGCAGCGAATTGAGTTGCTGCTATGTCTGTTGTGGCAGTGCCATGTGGTGTGCTCTAATAGGCTGATACCGGTTCACTAAGAAAAATGACAATAACCGTCAAATATAAGACTGCTTATAGTGGGGAGTAACATAGAGTAGTAACTTGCCGATGTTACTACTCTATGTTACTACCTTCATAGTGGATAGTAATATATGAGTGGTATCATGAAAGAGTTCATTTATTAGGCTATAGACTCATTATGCCTTGAAATGTGTGATGTTACAGTAACTACCTAAGTTACCATAAACCTCTCTCTCCTTATTAATTAGCTGCCACATAAGTAATGTTGTATTGAAATATGTGATGTTACTAGTTAAGTTACTCCCATTGCTCAGCTACAGTTAAATGCAACAGCGAGTTTCACCTGAAGCGAAAAAGAGGGCGGCGGGCCTCTCGGTTGTGATGTTGGCGACGGCCACAACGGGTCCCCAGCAAAAATGAAATGACAGGAGGATGCGGCGCACGTGGGGCGGTGAACTAGGTGACATCATAAGCGACGAGGTGTCTTCGCTTAGCGGCGGTGACAAACGGAAACGAGGTTGTGCTTCGCATGCTCCGGCAAGACCGGGAGTGCGTCGGGAGCTTGCTCTAGTGTCAATCTGCGAGAGGCAAAACGGTTCAGGTGAAATGCGGCGTTGAGAATTCCGATCAAATAAAGAAACGGCCGTTGGATCAAGTGACACGGGACGATGAAGATCAAGCCATGCTGCTAGGGTTCAGTTGAGGGGATGTGCTCACCGGTGAATAGGGGAACTGGGCGTCGAACTTGGAGTAGAACACGATGGCAGTCCGGGAAACAATGATGGCAACGCATATGGGCGCTCCGGTGCCCGGGGTAGATACTCCTGGACACGGAGGGGAACAACCAGCTCGATGGCGTCCTTGGTGGCGACGAGCACGTCCTCCAGTGGCTATGCGGTGCTGCTAGAGCTCGGGCGGCGACGGTGATCTTCGGGACGAGGTCGGGTGGGTGGTCCCCTGGTTTGAACAGAACATGAGGGAGAAAGAGGAGATCAAGGCGAAACGAATCGGGGCAATAGGTGAGGCAGGGAACCTCCGGTGGCGGTGAACTCGTCATCGGAGCGGCTTCAGGCAGAGGAGATCCGTGGGGTCCGTTCGCTCTATTCTGGGGACGAACTCGAGCTTCGTTTTCGGGAATCGGACGAGAAGGTCGAGGGGATTCTCCTGGTCTCCACGGATTGGAGTGAGGGGCTCGGGATCGCGCACATCACGTGGGCCTGGGTCTGGTTCGGTGGAGTTGTCGTGTGCGAGCAGGAGACCAGGCAGCGGTGGGAGACGACTGCGGGTCTCGCAAATCAGTTAAACGGGGGGCGGAGAGAGGCTGGCAGGTGGGCCGTTGTGCGCTGACGTCAGCGCTGACGAGCGTTGGCGGGGTGCTAGGCTGGGCCTGGCGCTGCGCTGCGCGCGAGCTCGCGCGCGAGAGAGGGTTAGCCAGTGGGCCGCACAGGCTGGGTTTAGGTTGGCTTAGGTTTAGAATAGGTTTAGGGATTTCCTATTTACTAAATTACAGAAATGACTGTCACTAAAACAAATTAACCGAATCATTTTATAAATAATACTAGAACATTTGCCAAAGTATATATATACTAATATAGAGAATAGTGAACATTTTTACCGTACAAAACACTTATATAATATACATATGATACTTTATTACTTTATTTGGGCTTTATAAATAATTCCTAAAATATTTTTTAACACCCAAACAAATACTCAAACAACGTTTAAAACATTTCCAACTATTTTATATTGAAGGAGTCATATTACCTTCTCTCTTTTTTTGAGTTGGCATTGTTTCAATATCAAAATCCAAATAAAACAATATTCAATTTTCCTATTTTTTTAAAAAAAATTGAGGAAGTCATGGCATCCTCTCTCGTATCCAAGTTGAAACAATTTTGAATATTCTCAAAGTTCTAAATAAGATCAAAAGGAATATTCGGGAAGTCATTTTACGCCCTCTCATTTGAATATTCAGTAAACCCAAAATAAGAACCAAATGAATAATTGGGGAAGTCCTTTTATTCCCTCTCGTTTATTATTCATTTAAACTTGGAAAGTTTCAAATCCTAGTCAAAACCTACTAACAACAAGCAACACAAGCAAAGTTTTAATTAATCCTATTTAAATAATTAACATTCCAAAATTTAGAATTTTGGGATGTTACACCAATCTTTGTTTAATCCGTAGCCCTTGTTTCGAGTTGCAAATATGAGCAACAGAACCAGTATCAAATACACAGGTGCTACTACGAGCATTAGTAAGGTACACATCAATAACATGTATATCAAATATACCTTTCACTTTGTCATCCTTCTTATCCGCCAAATACTTGCGACAGTTCTGCTTCCAGTGATCAGTCGCTTTGCAGTAGAAGCACTCAATTTCAAGTTTAGGTCCAGACTTGGGCTTCTTCCCTGGAGTAGCAACTTGCTTGCTATTTTTCTTGAAGTTCCCCTTCTTCCCTTTGCTATTTTTCTTGAAACTAGTGGTCTCGTTAACCATCAACACTTGATGCTCTTTCTTGATTTCTACCTCTGCAGCCTTTAGCATCACGAAGAGCTCGATTATTGTCTTTTCCATCCCTTGCATGTTATAGTTCATCATGAAGTCTTTATACCTTGGTGGCAGTGATTGAAAAACTCTGTCAATGAAACTATCATCAGGAAGATTAACTCCCAGTTGAGTCAAGTGGTTATGGTACCCAGACATTCTGAGTATGTGTTCACTGATAGAACTACTCTCCTCCATCTTGCAGCTTAGAACTTGTTGGAGACTTCATATCTCTCAACTCGGGCATTTGCTTGAAATATTAACTTCAACTCTTGGAACATCTCATATTCTCCGTGACATTCAAAACGTCTTTGAAGTCTCGATTCTAATCCATAAAGCATGGCACACTGAACTATCGAGTAGTCATCAGCTTTAGTCTACCAGACGTTCATAACGTCCGGAGTCGTTCCTGCAGTGGGTCTTGCACCTAGCGGTGCTTCCAGGACGTAATTCGTGAGGATAATCCTCAAGTTACGGACCCAGTCCATGTAGTTGCTATCATCATCTTTCAACTTAGCTTTCTCTAGGAACGCATTAAAATTCAAGGGAACGGTAGCACAGGCCATTGATCTATAACAACATAGATATGCAAAAACTATCAAGACTAAGTTCATGATAAATTAAAGTTCAATTAATCATATTACTTAAGAACTCCCACTTAGATAGACATCCCTCTAGTCATCTAAATGATCACGTGATCCATATCAACTAAACCATGTCCGATCATCACGTGAGATGGAATAGTTTTCAATGGTGAACATCTCGATGTTGATTATATCTAATATATGATTCATGTTTGACCTTTCGGTCTTAGTGTTCCGAGGCCATGTCTGCATATGCTAGGCTCGTCAAGTTTAACCCGAGTATTCTATACGTGCAAAAATGGCTTGCACCCGTTGTATGGAACGTAGAGCTTATCACGCCCGACCATCACGTGGTGTCTTGGCACGACGAATTGTCGCAACGGGGCATACTCAGGGAAAACACTTATACCTTGAAATTTAGTGAGGGAACATCTTATAATGCTACCGCCGTACTAAGCGAAATAACATGCATAAAAGATAAGCATCATATGCAGTCAAAATATGTGACATGATATGGCCATCATCATCTTGTGCATTTGATCTCCATCTCCAAAGCATCGTTATGATCTCCATCGTCACCGGCTTGACACCTTGATCTCCATCGTAGCATCGTTGTCGTCTCGCCAACTATTGCTTCTACAATTATCGCTACCGCATAGTGATAAAGTAAAGCAATTACATGGCGATTGCATTTCATACAATAAAGCGACAACCATAAGGTTCCTACCAGTTGTCGATATCTTTTACAAAACATGATCATCTCATACAATAACTTATGTCACATCATGTCTTGACCATATCACATCACAACATGCCTTGCAGAAACAAGTTAGACGTCCTCTACTTTGTGGCTGCTATGGGCTTCTAGCAAGAACCGTTCTTACCTACGCATCAAAACCACAACGATTTTTCATCAAGTGTGATGTTTTAACCTTCAACAAGGACCGGCCGTAGTCAAACTCGATTCAACTAAAGTTGGAGAAATAGACACCCGCCAGCCACCTTTATGCAAAACAAGTTGCATGTCTGTCAGTGGAACCGGTCTCATGAACATGGTCATGTAAGGTTGGTCCGGGCCGCTTCATCCAAAAATACCGCCGAATCAAAATAAGACGTTGGTGGTAAGCAGTATGACTATTATCGCCCACAACTCTTTGTTTTCTACCTGTGCATATCATATACGCATAGACCTGGCTTTGATACCACTGTTGGGGAACGCAGCATGCAATTTTAAAAAAAATCCTACTATGACGCAAGATCTATCTAGGAAATGCATAGAAACGAGAGGGGGAGAGTGTGGCTACGTACCCTCGTAGACCGAAAGCGGAAGCGTTAGATTAACGCGGTTGATGTAGTCGAACGTCTTTGCGATCCAACCGATCAAGCACCAAACGTACGGCACCTCCGAGTTCAGCACACGTTCAGCTCGATGACGTCCCTGAATTCATGATCCAGCAGAGGGTCGAGGGAGAGTTTCTTCATCACGACGGTGTGGTGATGTGATCCGCGCAGGGCTTCGCCTAAGCACTACGACGCTATGTCCGGAGGAGTAAACTGTGGAGGGGGGCACCGCACACGGCTAAGAGAACAATTGATATGCTATGGGGTGCCCCCTGCCCCCGTATATAAAGGAGGGGAGGAGGACGCCGGCCACCAAGGGGCGCGCCATGGGGGGAGTCTTACTATGACTCCACTCCTAGTAGGATCCGCCCCCTCCCTTTTTCCTTTCTCATCGGAGGGGGAAAGGAAGGAGAGGGAGAGGGAGAGGGAAAGGAGGCGCCGCCCCTTCCCCTGGTCCAATTCGGTCTCCCATGGGGGTACCCTTGCGGGCACCCCTCTCTCTCCACTAAGGCCCATGTAGGCCCAATAAATCCCCGGGGGGTTCCGATAACCCGCTGGTACTTCAAAATATACCCGAACCTTTCTGAAACCATTACGGTGTCCGAATATCATCGTCCAATATATCAATCTTTACCTATCGACCATTTCGAGACTCCTCGTCATGTCCGTGATCTCATCTGGGACTCCGAACAAACTTTGGTCACCAAAACACATAACTCATAATACAAATCATCATCGAACATTAAGCGTGCAGACCCTACGGGTTCGAGAACTATGCAGACATGATCGAGACACATCTCCGGTCGATAACCAATAGCGGAACCTGGATGCTCATATTGGTTCCTACATATTCTACGAAGATCTTTATCGGTCAAACCGCAATAACAACATACGTTATTCCCTTCGTCATCGGTATGTTACTTGCCCGAGATTCGATCGTCGGTATCATCATACCTAGTTCAATCTCATTACTATCAAGTCTCTTTACTCGTTCCGTAATGCATCATCCCGCAACTAACTCATTAGTCACATTGCTTGCAAGGCTTATAGTGATGTGCATTACCGAGAGGGCCCACAGATACCTCTCCGATACTCAGAGTGACAAATCCTAATCTTGATCTATGCCAACCCAACAAACACCTTCGGGGACACCTGTAGAGCATCTTTATAATCACCCAGTTACGTTGTGACGTTTGATAGCACACATGGTGTTCCTCCGGTATTCGGGAGTTGCATAATCTCATAGTCAGGGGAATATATATAAGTCATGAACAAAGCAATAGAAATAAAACTTAAAGATCATTATGCTAAGCTAATGGATGGATCTTGTCCATCACATCATTCTCCTAATGATGTGATCCTGTTCATCAAACTACAACACATGTCTATGGTCAGGAAACTTAACCATCTTTGAGTAACGAACTAGTCAAGTAGTGTAGCGATTCCACCTCAAACGGCCAAATCTCTGTGCATAAGTGTCATTCCTGGATCGGTAATGCTGACACACACAATACTTGAAGGATACAGAGTGGCAATCACACACCTATTACATCGAACGTCTCAAAAGAGAACTTATTACAATAAATATGGCTTAAGGCCATCTAAGTAAGATAACAGCGGAAGGCTTGGAAGATAAAGTGAGTCCATCAACTCCAACGGCATAGCTGAGTGCACGACAACGACCTAGCGCACCTTACTCATCGTCTGAAAAGTCTGCAACATGATATGTTGCAGCCCGAAAATGGGTCAACACATGGAATATGCTGGCAAGATAACACAGTAGAGCAATGAAACAAGTAATAGCTATCACTACATGCATATATGGTTGGTGGAGACTCTATGGTTATAATGTTTTTTGTGAAAAGCCAATTTTCCCTACAATAAAGGAATATATTTTATTTAACTATCATGGTAGTTAAAAAAACATTGAGAATGTTAAAACCCCATCTCAATCCCAATTAAAAGTAATTAACATCCCAACAAATTAATTTAGGGTGATGAGATCCACAAGATAATCCAAGAACCAGATACTCAAGATGTTCATAACCGGGGACACGGCTTACCATGATTAGTTTGTACACTCTGCAGAGGTTTGCGCACTTTTCCCCACAAGACTCGATCTCCTCCGTTGGATTTCTCGCACTACATGGTGTTTGAGAAACGGATGATCGAGACACAGTCTTTCAGAAGCATTTACTCTAACCCCGGTTAGACAGTACCAACCTACACCCCCTACATCTGCTAGCCTACCACTGGAAGAGGTCATGCAACTTACTCCACTATGCTAGAGCCCATAATAGCTTGTGGCTGCACACGGAAGTTTCTAGCATGAATAATCTTATGATCCCTTTGAGCCTGGGTGGCGAACCAAAAAGGACATCACTGGTATATCCCCAGGTGCCCGCAACCAATCCACCCAGATGTGTGTTGAAGTAGCCACCTTAAGTAAACCATTAATTGATAATCTCACATCTGTCATGGATACACTCAAACCCAAACCACGTCTACGAGCATAGCATGGCAATAAATATCATAACGTAGAAGTAACTCCCAGGGTTTGATAATAAAAGGGCAATAGGTTCTACCTCATCAACAACTTCCCAAAACCCACATGTTAAGAGATCCTACTCGCGCAATGTTTGAGGGTTGTAACTAATGCATAAAAACTGGGTAATAAAGGGGTATGATCAATGTGTTACTTGCCTTGCTGATGATCCGCAAAACCTAGTGACTCGTAGTAGCATGCTGCGCACTCCAGGAATTCTATCGCAAACAAACAATAGCATACATAAGCACTCAAGCAAATATGCAAGGTAAAACATCAAATAAGAAGATCCAAACTGAAAGTTCAACTGAAGAGGTTCGATTTGCAAAAAGAATCGATCAAATCGGAGGGACGAAACTGAAACTATGGTCAAAAGAACTTCGAATGCAAATCTGCTTCCAACCAAATTTTAATTTTTTTAAAAACCCTGTTCACGTTGATTAAACAGAAAGAGGGGTTCAAGACGAATATTTTGGCGTTGGTTTCACTGGATTTGGACAAACGGTTAGGAATCGGCGAGGGTTTGAAGATCAGGGGCTAATCTGCGATAAAAATAATCGCGGATAGGTCCCTAGCCGAGAATAAAATAAAAAGAAAAGACTAACGAACGACCGAACGTTCGCTGTCTGAACCTAACCAGTGAACAACATTCATTAAGATGAACGGACGAACGAACGTCTACTAAATAAATAAACCGACGAAAACCCAAAAAAACGCATCTAGGGTTTTAAAGAAAAACCAGTGGTTTTACCTAAACCGAAAAAAACCTTGACGAAAACCGACAAATCCGGCGGCGGCTTCCGGCGGAGCTCCGGCGAGGTGCGGGGTGGAGTGGGGCGGCGGCACGGCAGCGGCAGGCGGCGGC
>NC_041392.1:302726680-302734823 GCF_002162155.2 Triticum dicoccoides | reverse complement strand
GGCTGGCGGCTTCGGCGGTGGCAACGCGGGTCGAGGGGAAGAGGGCGGCGGGGGCTCCGATATTTAAGGGGGGGGGGGCGGCTCCGGCTTGCGCGAGGGGCGACGCAGGCGGTGTGGCACGGCCAGACTCCGGCGAGTCCATGTCGCGCCCGACTCGAGGAGGCGGCGGCGCTCGGTGGGCCGGCTGGGCCTTCGGCCCAGTTTGGTCCGAAACTTTTTTTAAATACGGTTCCGTCGAGAAACTCCTAAATAAAAATAAAATAAAAATCTAAAAATGCCAAAACAAATTTTCATCATCTAAATAAAATATTTAGAACAAAGTGAACATTTTGGCCTAAAAATGCAATTTTGAAAAATGTATATTTTTCTAATTCAAATAAAATAGCAATAAAATACAAATAAAATAGTTTATTTGATTTAAACTTTTTTCTTCCAATATTTCATTTATTTTGAAGAAGTCATATTATCTCTTCTCATATATTTTTGATATGAAATATTATTTGGAGAGAAAAATAATAAAACCAAAATGATCCACTTTTCAATATTTGGGAAAATTCAAATATGAAAATAATAAAAATCCCCAACTCTCTCCGTGGGTCCTTGAGTTGCTTAGGATTTTAGGATCGCAAAACCAAAATGCAAATAAAATATGATATGCATATGATGACCTATATATAACATTCCAAATTGGAAATTTGGGATGTTACAAACCTACCCCCCTTAAGGTGAATCTCGCCCTCGAGATTCGGGTTGGCTAGAAAATAGGTTTGGGTGGTCTTTCCGTAGATCATCCTCTCGTTCCCAGGTGGCTTCATCCTCGGTATGGTGGCTCCACTGAACTTTGCAAAACTTGATAACCTTGCTGCGTGTGACTTGGCTCGCAAACTCGAGAATCTTTACTGGTTTCTCCTCATAGGTCAGATCACTATCCAACTGAATTGCTTCTAGGGGCACTGTATCTCTCAGAGGAATATCAGCCATCTCAGCATGACACTTCTTCAACTGGGAAACATGAAACACATCATGAACTCCTGACAGTCCTTCGGATAACTCCAACTTGTAGGCTACTTCTCCCATATGTTCCGAAACTCGGTATGGTCCTACAAATCTTGGGGCTAACTTTCCCTTAACTCCAAAACGTTTAACTCCTCGCAATGGTGACACACAAAGATATGCTCTATCTTCGATTTCATAGACTACCTGAGTCTGCATAACTCTTCTGCCTGGATTGAGCTACCTTCAGTCTGTCTCGAATCAACTTAACCTTCTCTTCTAACTCTTTGATCAAATCTGGTCCAAACAACTGGCGGTCTCCAACTTCATCCCACAACAACGGCGTTCTGCATCTTCTTCCATACAAAGCTTCGAAAGGTGCCATCTTCAGACTAGCTTGATAACTGTTGTTGTATGAGAACTCTGCGTAAGGCAGGTTATCATCCCAACTAGATCCATAATCGAGCGCACAAGCTCTCAACATGTCCTCCAGAATCTGATTGACTCTCTCAGTCTGTCCATCTGTCTGTGGATGAAAGGTTGTACTGAACTCTAGCCTGGTACCCAAAGTCTGGTGCAGCTGGTGCCAAAAATTTGACGTAAATTGTGTTCCTCTATCTGATACGATGGTCCTCGGAACTCCATGCAGACATACGATCCTGGTCATATATATCTTGGCCAACTTCGCACTCGTATAGGTGGTTTTCACTGGGATAAAGTGAGCCACTTTGGTCAAACGATCCACTACTACCCAAATAGAATTGTATCCCGGTCGGGTCCTGGGTAATCCAGTGATGAAATCCATGCCAAGATTGTCCCACTTCCATTCGGGTATCGGCATAGGTTGTCGTAATCCTGTTGGTTTCTGATGTTCTACCTTCACTCTCTGACATACATCACATACGGCTACATAATCGGCAATATCCTTCTTCATACCAGTCCACCAGAAATGCTCCTTCAAATCCAAATACATCTTGGTGTTTCCAGGGTGTATTGAGTATGGCGAGTCATGAGCCTCCTAAAGTATTAACTTCCTGATCTCTGCATTATTGGGTACATAAACACGGTCCTCAAACCACCAGGTGTCATGCTCATCCTCACGAAAACCCTTGGCTTTACCTTTGCTCATTTTCTCCTTTATCTCTGAATTCCCTTATCATCCTTCTGAGCTTCTCGAATTTTTCCCAATAATGTCGACTGAATTTCCAATGCTGCAACAAAACCTCTAGGGACTATCTCCAAACGTAGCTCCCTGAGATCTTCAGCTAACTCTGCTGGTAATCCTCCGCTTACGAGGGTATTGGCGTAACTCTTTCGGCTCAAAGCATCTGCTACGACATTGGCCTTGCCTGGATGATAGTGCAACTTCATATCATAATCCTTTATAAGTTCCAACCATCTCCTCTGCCTAAGATTCAACTCCTTCTGTGTGAAAATGTACTTCAAACTCTTATGATCCGTGTACACATCACAATGATTTCCAATAAGAAAATGTCCCCAGGTCTTGAGTGCATGCACTACAGCTGCTAGCTCCAAATCATGTGTGGCATAATTTAACTCATGCGGTCAAAGTTGACGTGAGTCATATGAAACAACTCTTCTGTCTTGCATAAGCATGCCGCCAAGTCCTAAGCGAGATGCATCGAAATACACCTGGAAATCCTTGCGTATATCCGGCAGAATCAGCACTGGGGCAGTAACCAGACGTTTCTTCAATTCTTGGAAACTTGCCTCACATTCATCTGTCCACTTGAACTTGGTGTCTTCCTTCAACAACTCCGCCATGGGCTTCGCTATCTTAGAGAAATTCTCGATGAATCTCTGATAGTACCCCACGAGTCCAAGAAAACTGCGGGTCTCTCCAACTGAGGTGGGTGCCAACCACTCAGTGACTGACTGAACCTTAGTAGGGTCTACTGCTATACCTTCTCCTGATATAACATGTCCAAGGAATCCAACTTCCTTCATCCAAAACTCACATTTGCTAAATTTGGCGTATAACTGATGTTCCCTGAGCTTCTCAAGAACTAAACGCAAATGCTCCTTGTGTTCCTCTTCATTCTTCGAGTACACCAAAATGTCATCAATGAACACCACGACAAATTTATCCAAGAACTCCATGAACACCTTATTCATCATACTCATGAAATAGGTAGGGGCATTTGTCAGTCCAAATGACATAACGTGTACTCATATAGCCCGTACCTTGTGGTGAAGGATGTCTTGGGTATATCCTGTTCTCGGATCTTCAATTGGTGGTATCCTGATCGAAGATCGATCTTGGAAAATACTTTAGCTCCTTGCAGCTGGTCAAACAAATCATTGATCATCGGCAGTGGGTACTTGTTCTTGATCATCACTTCATTCAATGCACGATAATCAACCACCATTCTCAGAGATTTATCCTTCTTCTCAACCAAGAGCACTGGGGCTCCCCATGGTGACGAGCTTCGTCGAATGTAACCTTTCTCCAATAACTCCTTAATATGTTTCTTAATCTCCTCCAGATCATTCGCGGACATCTGGTATGGTCTCTTCGATACTGGTCCGGTGCCTGGCAACGGCTCTATCAAAAACTCAATGTCTCGATCCGGCGGCATGCCTAGTAGTTCCTCTAGAAATACATCCGGGTAATCCTTCACTACAGGCACTTCCTCCTGAACAACGCCCGTTAGGGAGTTTAGGTGAGTCCTCTTTGGGGTATGCCTGGATACATACTTAATCATTTTTCCCTCCGGGGTGGTGAGTAGAATTGACCTACTAGCACAGTCAATGTTTCCCCCATACTTCTATAGCCAATCCATACCCAATATCACATCCAATCCTTGTGACTCCAGAATTATTAGGTCTGAGGGGAAAATATGGCTGCCGATGTTTAAGGGTATCCGGTCGCACCATCGGCTGGCCATATACTCTGCTCCTGGTGAGCTTACTAACAAGGGTGTCCTAAGGTCTAAGGTGGGTAACTTAAACTTGTCCACAAATCCCCTTGAAATGTATGAATGTGATGCACCAGTATCGAGAAGAACAAGAGCGGTAAATGACTTAACCAAAAACTTATCGATAATTGCGTCTGGCTGCTCTTCAACCTCCTCCACGTTCACGTGGTTCACTCGGCCCTTATTAAAAGGGTTGGGCTTCTTCCCAGAGCTTCCATTGCCATTACCATTCTTGAGTTCAGGACACTCATTGGCATAGTGTCCAGTCTTCCCGCACTTGAAACAAGTAACATGACTTTGGTCCTTCTTGGCGGGTGTGCTTGGGTTAGAGCGGTTCTGACTGCTTGCTCCACTCCCATTTCCATTCCTAGAGCCATTGTGGTTATGCGAGCTTCCTCCATTTTGGTTATGGCCTCCATGGTTATGGGTATATCCTCCAGAGTTCGGGGTGAACCGAGGTTTCTGTTGAGCTCCTGAATTGTACTTCCCTTGTCCATTCTTCCTTTTGCGGCTCTCAATCTGCTGCTGCTTCCCTTCAATCATAAGAGCCTTATCTACCAACTCCTGGTAGTTGTTAAATGTCGCCACCATTAACTGTATACTCATCTCATCATTCAGCCCTTCCATAAACTTCTCTTGCTTCACGGCATCTGTGGCCACATCATCTGGGGCGTAGCGGGCTAACTTACTAAACTCATCCACGTACTGCCCCACAGTACGATTGCCCTGTCGTAAGTTGCGAAACTCACGCTTATTCATACTCATAGCTCCAGTTGAGACATGAGTAGTGTGGAACGCTTGCTGAAACTGCTCCCAAGTAACATTGGCTATAGGGAAGGTGGCTGTGTAATTCTCCCACCATGAGGCTGCAGGTCCATCCAATTGTGTGTGGCAAAACGCACCTTCTCAGCATCTGTGCAACCTACAGTGGTTAACTCCCTTCCAATCCTGTGTAGCCAGTCATCAGCAACTATGGGCTCGGTGCTACTAGAAAACACCGGCGGTTGTAACCTCAGAAAATGGGCTAAGTTGTCAACTGGAGGGGGTGGCGGTGGGTTGTTGTTATTGTTGTTGTTGTTGCCTTGGTTCTGGACTAGCAATTGCATCAGTGTATTCTGCTGTTGAATCAACTGAGTGAGCTCCGGTGGGAAAGCAAATCTAGGGTCACGTCTTGGAGGCATCTGATGGTTTAGAGGGGAGAGATTAGAATAGAATGAGGTCTAGTGCGAAAACACTACCCATATGCACATGAGACAAACACAAACATATCACACCAAAACAATTTCAAGTAAGGGCATACAATCGATCTAACTATCATTACAGTGCTCGGACTACTAATATATACATGGGGGAAATACTACTAATAGTATGGTGGTCTACTAGAAATTTTGATCGGTAGAAGACTCCATGATATCTGCTCCGGCTTCGTCTTCATAATCATCATCACTAGGTTCGGAGTCAGTGTCGTCGATGATGATGTAGTCCTTGGGATGGTCGTCATCTCTTCCTGGCGCAGGGTCTCCCATGAATACTCCTAGCTTCCTTGTCAGGACGCCGTTCATCTCTACCAATACGGTGATTTCCTCCTCGTATTCGTCGTGTGTAGACTTGAGTTCCTCTTCCAGCTCCATGTTCCTAGTCATCAACTTCTTCAGATCTATCATGCTTGCGCACATTTGGTTCTCATGGCGTCGAATGTGCTGGTTTAACTCCTGAATGAAGGCTGCAATGGACCTGTCCTTCCTGGTGCTGATCATCTCCCATTGCTCATCTCGGCACCCACATATCTAGTAAATAGTGTCCTTAAGATCCTTGTGATAAACTTTGTCGATGCGTCCTATGACGATGTGATCTGCCATGCTCTTTCCTAGACTCCAGGTTGGTGCATCGAAGGAAAACTCTATGGGCTCAGTTACTGGCGTGAACGTCCTTCCTGGAACTTGAACTCGAATCATCCAACGCTCTTCTTCTGGTAAAGTGACGGTGTAGGTCCCGGTGAAGCTTGGTATTCCAATGTTCAGGTACCTAGTGACTTCCTTCAAGTGTCGTCCAAAAGGTGTGTCTTCATCTGGCTGTGTAAACTTGTTCCTTGTGTCCGCCATCCTATAGAGTAGAAGATGGAGAGAAGTCAGAAATGAGTAGAGAAGAGTGACCTATGGCTCATCTTAGTTGTCGTGTCCTACATTCAGCGTGTGCTTTGATACCATCTTGTAGCGATCCGACCTCAAACGGCCAAATCTATATGCATAAGTGTCATCCCTAGATCGGTAATGCTGACACACACAGTACTTGAAGGATTTATAACAGAGTGGCAATCACACACCTATTACATCGAATGTCTCAAAAGAGAACTTATTACAATAAGTATGGCTTAAGGCCATCTAAGTAAGATAACAACGGAAGGCTTGGAAGATAAAGTGAGTCCATCAACTCCAACGCATAGGTGAGTGCACGACAACGACCTAGCGCACCTTACTCATCGTCTGAAAAGTCTACAACATGATATGTTGCAGCCCGAAAACGGGTCAGCACATGGGATATGCTAGCAAGATAACACAGTAGAGCAATGAAACAAGTAATAGCTATCACTACATGCATATATGGCTGGTGGAGGCTCTATGGTTATAATGTTTTTTGCGAAAAGCCAACTTTTCCTACAAAAAAGGAATATATTTTATTTAACTATCATGGTAGTTGAAAAAACATTGAGAATGGTAAAACCCCATCTCAATCCCAATTAAAAGTAATTAACATCCTAACAAATTAATTTAGGGTGACGAGATCCACAAGATAATCCAAGAACTAGATACTCAAGATGTACATAACCGGGGCACGGCTAACCATGATTAGTTTGTACACTCTGCAGAGGTTTGCGCACTTTTCCCCACAAGACTGGATCTTCTCCGTTGGATTTCTCGCACTACATGGTGTTTGAGAAATGGATGACCGATACACAGTCTTTCAGAAGCATTTACTCTAACCCCGGTTAGACAGTACCAACCTACACCCCCTACATCTGCTAGCCTACCACTGGAAGAGGTCATGCAACTTACTCCACTATGCTAGAGCCCATAATAGCTTGTGGCTGCACACGGAAGTTTCTAGCATGAATAATCTTATGATCCCTTTGAGCCTGGGTGGCGAACCAAAAAGGACATCACTGGTATATCCCTAGGTGCCCGCAACCAATCCACCCAGATGTGTGTTGAAGTAGCCACCTTAAGTAAACCATTAATTGATAATCTCACATTTGTCATGGATACACTCAAACCCAAACCACGTCTACGAGCATAGCATGGCAATAAATATCATAACGTAGAAGTAACTCCCAGGGTTTGATAATAAAAGGGCAATAGGTTCTACCTCATCAACAACTTCCCAAAACCCACATGTTAAGAAATCCTACTCGTGCAATGTTTGAGGGTTGTAACTAATGCATAAAAATTGGGTAATAAAGGGGTATGATCAATGTGTTACTTGCCTTGCCGATGATCCGCAAAACCTAGTGACTCGTAGTAGCACGCTGCGCACTCCGGAAATTCTATCGCAAACAAACAATAGCATACATAAGCACTCAAGCAAATATGCAAGGTAAAACATCAAATAAGAAGATCCAAACTGAAAGTTGAACTGAAGAGGTTCGATTTGCAAAAAGAATCGATCAAATCGGAGGTACGAAACTGAAACTATGGTCAAAAGAACTTCGAATGCAAATCTGCTTGCAACCAAATTTTAATTTTTCAAAAACCCTGTTCAAGTTGATTAAACAGAAAGAGGGGTTCGAGACGAATATTTTGGCGTTGGTTTCACTGGATTTGGACAAACGGTTAGGAAACGGCGAGGGTTTGAAGATCAGGGGTTAATCTGCGATAAAATTAATAGTGGATAGGTCCCTGGCCGAAAATAAAATAAAAATAAAAGACTAAGGAACGAACGTTCGCTGTCTGAACCTAACCGGCGAACAACGTTCGTTCAAACGAACGAACGGACGAACGTCCGCTAAATAAATAAACCAACGAAAACTGTAAAAAATGCATCTGGGGTTTTAAAGAAAAATTGGCGGTTTTACCTAAACCGAATAAAAACCGTGACGAAAACCGACAAATCCGGCGGTGGCGGCGGATCCGATGGCGGCGGCTTCCAGCGGAGCTCCGGCGAGGCGCGGGGTGGTGTGGGGCGGAGGGGCGGCAGCGGCTGGCGGCGAGAGGGGC
>NC_041392.1:302706557-302726349 GCF_002162155.2 Triticum dicoccoides | reverse complement strand
GGACGAGGGGAAGAGGGCGGCGGGGGCTCCGGTATTTAAGGGGGGCGGCTCCGGCTTGCGCGAGGGGCGACGCGGGCGGCGCGGCGCGGCCGGACTCTGGCGAGTCCGTGTCGCGCCCGACTCGGGTAGCCGGCGGCGCTCGGTTGGGCCGGCTGGGCCTTCGGCCCAGTTCTGTCCGAAACTTTTTTTTAAATACGGTTCTACCGAGAAAAGTCCCAAATAAAAATAAAATAAAAATCTAAAAATGTCAAAACAAATTTTCACAGTCTAAATAAAATATTTAAAACAAATTGAACATTTTCTTGGCCTAAAAATGCAATTTTGAAAATGCATATTTTTCTAATTTAAATAAAATAGCAATAAATCCAAATAAAATACTTTATTTGATTTTAATATTTTTCCTCCAATATTTCATTTATTTTGAAGAAGTCATATTATCTCCTCTCATATATTTTTGATATGAAATATTATTTGGAGAGAAAAAAAATAAAACCAAAATGATCCACTTTTCAATATTTGAGAAAGTTCAAATATGAAAATAATAAAAATCCCGAACTCTCTTCGTGGGTCCTTGAGTTGCTTAGGATTTTAGGATCACAAAACCAAAATGCAAATAAAATATGATATGCATATGATGACCTATGTATAACATTCCAAATTGGAAATTTGGGATGTTACAAGTAGAGTCATACTAGGGACACTTTGTTTTGTCTATGTATTCACACATGTTCTAAGTTTTCAATTAATACAATTTTAGCATGAATAATAAATATTTATCATGACATAAGGAAATATAAATAACAACTTTATTATTGCTTCTACGGTATATTTTCTTCATTAATGCCGCTCAAGGAATCGTCATACTTATTTTGCTTGGGCACATTTAAATAGAGCCTGAGCCACATCCTTCGCATGGGTGTGACACACCAAGCATTAGCCCGAGGTCGAGATGTGACAAGGGAAGGGGATTAATGGTGGCATAATGCTAATCAATAATGGATGGACCTCCACCGTTGATATGTTTTGATATATTTAGAAAGGGTGTATCAAAGCAGAAGTGAAAGGAAAAACACTGCCACTCAATCAATAATGCTACATCTACGAATAAACCACGAAGACCTACGTAACCTTCTAAACAAATCCTATTGGCCCCATGAATTTCAACGGGGGTGGGCCTCAGCTGCTAATCCTGGCCCAATTAATCTTCTTCACATCAGCTTTTAAGTAGAACTCTTGCATTACTTTCTCCGTTTCTTTTTTGTTCGTATATAAGATTTGGGTCAAAGTCAAACTTTGTAAAGTTTGACTATAGAAACAATATCAACATCCACAAAACAAAAGTTATATGTTATGAAAATTAATTTCATCATGCATTTATAATATTGATTTCATAGTGTGAATGTTGATATATTTTCATACAAAGCTAGTCACAAAGTTTGACTTTGACCAAATTTTATATATGCAAACAAAAAAAACAGAGGGAGTACTTTTGGTACGTGTAGCATTGTCCGCTGCTCCAGTGAGAAAGAGCGGCAATTTACAAGTTAGAACACATTTCCAAATGACATTTGCAAATTCTACGCACCATTTCCAATTTGAGTCGAATCAGTTCGAGATGGTGAATCGTTACACATACAACTAAGTAACTGTTGCGAGCTAATGGCTACACAGTACAGCCGAACCCGTGGATCGAGTGGAGCAAGCATCAGCTGCTCGCATGAATACTGAAGCAGCAGCAGCTGCTGCTGCTGCTAGCTAGCTCAGCCGAGGGAGGGTGAGCAGCATGTCGGTGCTCGCCATCCTGCCGGATCCGGCGAGCGACAGCCTGCCGGGGAACACATCGACGTGGCCAAACGCGTCGGTGCCTGGCGGGCACTCGAGCGCGGCCTCCAGGGTGCGGTGGTGCACGCCGCACGCGTCCACGGCGTACCCGCCCTTGTGGTCGTGCCCCGCGAGGCACGCCGCGACGCATCCGTGCCGGTGCACCACTGCCAGCGCCTCCTCGTAGTTCCACATAAGCCCCGCGGGGGACGCCGCACCGGGGTGGAGCGGCAGGTGGCTGCACACCACCACGGTCTCCCCGCGCCGCGACGCGTCCCGCAGGACGCCGTCCAGCCACCGAAGCTGCTCCTCGCCCACGCCGCCGTTGAACATCACGAACCGCCGGTCCTCCCCTGCCAGCCCGGTCGGGCTGTTTTTATCCGAGTTCGGGTTCCTCTCCTCCAGGAACCTCCTGGCCGCCGCCGCCACAGGGTGGTCGCGCGGCCAGCCGACGGCACTGAAGTCGTACGCGTCCAGGACCACGAACCTGTACCCCGGCCACGGCGAGAAGTCGTAGTAGGCGCGCCCAGGCATCCGCAGCACGGACACCAGCTCGCTCCTTGGGAGGTTGTACAGGCAGTGGTTGCCGAGCATGTGGTACGCCGGGCCGCCGTGGAACCGGTCGAACTCTGCCACGACGGCCTGCACGGCTGAAAGCGACCGGTCCTTGGGGCAGAACCCGTCGACGATGTCGCCGAAGTTGACGCAGAACTTGACGCCGGCCTTGTGGCTGTTCCAGCTGCGGACCGCCCTCTGGAGCACGGTGATGCTGTGGCGATAGTACCGAGGCACGCCGAGGAAGGAGCGGCCGTCCGGTATGTCGGCGTACTGGACGTCGGCGATGACGCCGAAGGTGAAGAGGGGCTCCCTGGCCACCGAAGCTCGGACCACCCCGACCCCGCCCGGGTGAGCCAGCATGGATGCGGCTGGCCGGCGCCGTCGAACACGCCGGAATCAATCAATCAATTGCTGCCCAGCGGTGAAAGGGACAGGAAGACGATATCTTAATTAGCTGCAAACTGCTTTTGTTTCAAGTGAAGTTAACACATTAGGTATAAGCAGTTTACCGACGTGGCGGTTGCCGCCGGCAGCAGTTCGTCCTCTCCTCTCCGGCGAACCTCGCGCCTTCTCTTCTCCAGAGCACCGGACTGCGCGGTGGGAGGCGATGGATGATATCATCACGTGGCACAAGCAAGTGGACGGTGGTCCGCTCCACACGTGGCGCCATCTTGTCCAAGGAATCATATTCATATCGCCAGTTAAATTTTGAGAGCTACTGGCCAACCGTATCCCCGCTGTCAATAGGATATATTCCCTCCGTTCCGAATTACTTGTCTTAGAATTGTTTAGATACGGATAATCTAGGACAAATAATTCGAAACGGAGGAAGTAGTAGGTGGCTCATCCATATTTCATTTAAGTTTCCGCCTCCAGTATGCTCGTGGAGTAAACAAAGTAGGCTTCACACACGGTTTAGAGTAAAAGGCAAATCAGAAGAGCTGTTGGGCGTACTAACGTACTACAAATTTCAGCGTCGTGACAGCTCGCGTACGATGAGTCTTAAGGATTTTCGAGAAAAGAACGTCTGATGTAAATGGTCAAGTCCTCGGAGCATTTCTTTTTTTAAAACAAGGCAAAAGTACCATTTTCATTGATTAAGAAAAGAGCAAGAACTGTCTGACGAAAACCGGGCTAAAATCGATACAACTCAACCCACGTAATATGGGCACCGCCGACCAACCTGACCACCAATATGAAACATGATTGCAAAGAAGAAAAGACATCGTCGAGAAGATGGAAGCGTTATTGTCATCACCGGTTATGTCTGAACAAGCGACTCCGACTTACCCAAAGAGCTTCATCATAGACGCCAACCCGCAAACAGTTACACAGAAGCCATGATGGCACATGCCAACTGAAGGCCACACGCGCGAACAACCGACAACCCGACTTTGATGACAAGCTTCACAAGGGAAATATGCAAGACTTCTGGCGACTGTGCTCCGCGCAAACAACCACCGGACATGCCGAGATGATCAGAGTACCGAAGCCTGAGCTGTGACCGAAGCTGCTCATAACATTTCAAAAGGCCAAAAAAAAATTCATAGTTGATTTCAGCGAATAAATTCATTAAGGTTTGAAGTACCCGAGGAGTTATAGCTTGAGTCACAGTTCAATTTGAATTTGTTGTTTAAACTCAAATTGGAGTAAGTTTAAGTTAAGGTATGCATTTGAATTCAACTAAGTTTGAATTTTGTAAATCTAGGTTCAAGTTCAAGTATTTCATAATTGACTAAAGTTGGTTCATGATTTCATTTGTGAAAGTTTGATTTGATTTGGATTAATAAATGACCTTAAGTTCCATTTGAGTTTAAACTATATTCAACTATGTTTGAATTCCTAATGCCAAGTACTCCCTCCATTCCATAATGTAGTGTGCCCGCGTTTCCCAAGATTCAAGTTTGACCGTAAATTTAACCAATGAGACCGAATGCGGCGGGAGCAAAAATTATATCACTGATTTCGTATTTTCGATATAATTCAGTGATATAATTTTTTTCCCGCCACAGTCGGTCTCGTTGGTTAAATTTACGGTCAAACTTAAATCTCGAGAAGCACGGCCGCACTACATTGTGGAATGGAGGGAGTACGACTCCAAAATTATTCGCAAAGGTTCAATTCAGGTGTCCTCAATTGTAATGCTAAATGATTTATTCAAATTGAGTGTATGGTTTTGAAGTTATAGCCAACCTAAGTTTGAACTAAATTCAAATTAAGTTTGTTTTTGAAGGAAATATGCCCTAGAGGCAATAATAAAGTTGTTCTTTATATTTCCTTATATCATTATAAATGTTTATTATTCATGCTAGAATTGTATTAACCGAAAACTTAGTACATGTGTGAATACATAGACAAAACAAAGTGTCCCTAGTATGCCTCTACTTGACTAGCTCGTTGATCAAAGATGATTATGTTTCCTAACCATAGACATGTGTTGTTATTTGATGAACGGGGTCACATCATTAGAGAATGGTGTGATGGACAAGACCCATCCGCTAGCTTAGCATAATGATCGTTAAGTTTTATTGCTATTGATTTCTTCATGACTTATACATATTCCTCTGACTATGAGATTATGCAACTCCCGAATACCGGAGGAACACCTTGTGTGCTATCAAATGTCGCAACGTAACTAGATGATTATAAAGATGCTCTACAGATGTCTCCGAAGGTGTTTGTTGAGTTGGCATAGACCGAGATTAGGATTTATCACTCTGATTATCGGAGAGGTATCTCTGGGCCCTCTCGGTAATTGATACGTCTCCAACGTATCTATAATTTTTTATTGTTCCATGCTGTTATATTATCAATCTTGGATGTTTCATAATCATTTTATAGTCATTTTATATCATTTTTTGGGTACTAACCTATTGACATAGTGCCAAGTGCGGTTCCTGTTTTTTACAGTGTAGAAAATCAATATTAGACGGAGTCCAAATGCCATGAAACTTTACGGATATTTTTTATGGGCCAAAAGGAACACAACGGGCCCTGGATGCGCCTGGGGGTGCCCCGATGGGGGCACAACCCACCAGAGCGCGCCAGGATGCCCAGGCGTGCCCTGGTGGGTTGTGCCCACCTCGGGTGCCCCCGGACCGCCTGTTTGCTCTATAAATACCCCAATATTTCAAGAACCCTAGGGGAGTCGATGAAATATTCATCCAGCCGCCGCAGAGTTCAGAACCACCAGATCCAATCTAGACACCATCTCGGATGGGGTTCACCACCTCAATTGGTGCCTCTCCGATGATGCGTGAGTAGTTTGTTGTAGACCTTTGGGTTCGTAGTTAGTAGCTAGATGGCTTTCTCTCTCTCTCTCTCTCTCTCTCTCTCTCTCTCTCTCTCTCTCTCTCTCTCTCTCTTGATTCTCAATACAATGGTCTCTTAGAGATCCATATGATGTAACTCTTTTGCGGTGTTTTTGTTGGGATCGATGAACTTTGAGTTTATGATCAGATCTATCTTTTTATATCCATGAAAGTATTTGAGTTTCTTTGATCTCTTTTATGCATGATTGCTTATAGCCTCGTATTTCTTCTCCGATATTTGGGTTTTGTTTGGCCAACTTGATCTATTTATATTCCAATGGGAAGAGGTGCTTTGTACTGGGTTCGATCTTACGGTGCTTGATCCTAGTGACAGAAAGGGAACCGACATGTATGTATCGTTGCTACTAAGGATAAAATGATGGGGACTATCTCTACATAGATAGATCTTGTCTACATCCTGTCATCATTCTTATTGCATTACTCTATTTCTCCATGAACTTAATACACTAGATGCATGCTAGATAGCGGTCGATGTATGGAGTAATAGTAGTAGATGTAGGCAGGAGTCGGTCTACTAATCTTGGACGTGATGCCTATATAATGATCATTGCCTGGATATTGTCATGAGTATTTGAAGTTCTATCAATTGCCCAACAATAATTTGTTTACCCACCGTTTCCTATTTTTCTCGAGAGAAGCCACTAGTGAAACCTACGGCCCCAGGTCTTCTTTCTCATATATTTGCCTTTACGATCTACTTTTTCCTTGCGTTTATTTTCAGATCTATTAAACCAAAAACCCAAAAATACCTTGCTGCATTTTATTTCTATTTATTTTATTTGGCGTTCGCTCTATCAATTTATTACACTTTCTCCCGTCCACGCACCGTTTCTGGCGCCGTTACCCGAAAGGGATTGACAACCCCTTTAACACATCGGGTTGCGAGGTGTTGTTATTTGTGTGCAGGGGTTGTTTACGTTGTGTTGCTTGGTTCTCCTACTGGTTCGATATATCTGAGGGAAATACCTACCTCCGCTGTGCTACATCATCCCTTCCTCTTTGGGTAAATACCGACGTAGCTTCAAGTTACATCAAAAGGAATTTCTGGCGCCGTTGCCGGGGAGGATCTTCAACATATACCAGGTTCCTAATCACAAATCTCATCTCCTCGCAATTTACATTATTTGCCATTTGCCTCTCGTTTTCCTCTCCCCCACTTCACAAAATTTGCCGTTTTATTCGTCTCTCTTTTTCCGTTCGCCAGTTTATTGCCAGATCTGTTTTGTGTGCAACCTTGTTTGTTGTTACTATGGATAATTCTTCTTCTATCGTTTGCACTCCTGAGAATGAGGTTCTCAACTTTAAACAAAGGGGAGGAGAGAATTTAAAAGATGCTTGGTATAGAAATTGCAATGCTCATAATAGATCTATTCGTAAGCAATCTACCATTGTTCTTCTTCGCAGTTTTTATGTTGGCATCACCACTTGGTATAGATTCATCCTTGATACGATTACCGGTGGAAATTTCTTGATGTGCCCCTCTCTTGATGCTTTTAATGCTATGGAAATTTAGTGGGATCACCACCCCTCATGATCAATGAAACAATTTTGACTCTTGAGCATGTTATGGAAAGACTAGATGCTATTGAAAAGAAAATTCTCACCGAAGATCATATGGAAACTATAGATGAAAAGATGCATAATTTTGCCACCAATATTGGGTCAAAAGCGGGAGATATTTTTAAGTTGTTAAAAAAGAAGGGTACCACAATCCATGAAAGAATAGAAGAAAGTCCGTCTCGGATTGATAAATTGGAAGAAATCTTTAGTAATCTAAGCACGACTTTTTTCCGCTAGTACTATTGAGAAAACTCCCGTAAAAAGTAGAAGGGATGCCAGGAACAAGGGTGTAACTTCTAGTGATAGCAATAAAGGAGATCTTAAGACGATTAGTATCCACCTGGATTTTGTTGAAATGATAAGAGATCCTTTTTGCAAGAATGAAATCTTTAAATTTACACCTAGAAGTATTGCTATTGAAAGTCTTTATGCTAAATCTTTGAAGGATTCTAAGTGTTTGATTAAAGAGTTAGAAAAATATGACAAAACTTAGATCCTTGCTTTATGCCTAGCTAAGGGCGTAAAACTATAGCGCTTGTTGGGAGGCAACCCAATGAATAAATTTAATTTTTGCTTTTTGTTTTTTGTTTTTGAGTGTTAACACAATTATGCTACTGTTATGATTGTGTTTTTTATGTTTTAGTTAGTGTTTGTGCCAAGTAAAGCCATGAAGATCTTCTTGGATGATAGTTGTTTGATCTTGCTGGAAAAAAACAAAAACTTTTGCGCTCACGAAAATAATTTTATTTTTTACCAGGGAGCGATAAAATACCCATTCCAACTGCAGTAGATCAATATACAAATTGCCCAGGTCTTCCTAATTTTTCAGAATTTTTGGAATTATAAAAGTATTCGAAATAGTTAGATTGCTACGGACTGTTCTGTTTCGACATATTCTGTTTTTTTGTGTTGTGTGCTTATTTTGATGGCTCTATGGTTTTCTTTGATGAGTTTTTGCCATAGAAAAGTTGGAATACAGTAGATATAATACAAAAACAAAATATGAATTGGTTTGATACAATACTTATAGTAGTGATTTATTATTCTTATACTAACGGATCTCACGAAGGTTTTTGTTGAGTTTTGTGTGATTGAAGTTTTCAAGTTTTGGGTTATCTTACGATGGATGGAGAAAGGATGTAAGAGACTAAGCTTGGGGATGCCCCGACATCCCAAGCTATTATCCAAAAAAATGAGCAACCAACAAAGCTTGGGGATGCCCCAAGTGGCATCCCCGCTTTCTTCCAACGACCATCGGTATTTTACTTGAAACTATATTTTTATTCGTCACATGATATGTGTTTTGCTTGGAGCGTCTTGTATGATATGAGTCTTTGCTTGTTTTATTTTGTGTTTTAAGTCATCAATGCTTGCTGGACACACTTATTTGGGAGAGCCAAAATTATGTCATGACTTGTTAGAATTGCTCTCTATGCTTCACGTAATTTTTTATGAGCAATAGGACTTGCTCTAGTGCTTCACCTATATCTTTTTGAGCATGGTGTGTTTTAGTATTTTTAAAAAATGCCCTCTTGATTCACTTAGATTTATTTGTGAGCTAGTAATTGAAGAAATTCTCTCTTGCTTCACTTAAATTAATTTGATAGAAGAAAAAATTATTATGCTCATGATCTTCACTTATATTTGTTGGAGCTTATCAAAAGCAACACACGAAAATTAGTATCAAAGTGATAGATATCCAAGAAGGATATAATAAAAACTTTCATGAAGATCATTGTACAAAATAAACTTGATTCTTAGTAATAGTTTTGAGGTATGATGATGTGATATGTGAGTTATGTTGATGAGTAATTATGCTTTAGTAAGAATATTGGTGTTAAGGTTTGTGATTCCCTATGCAAGTATGAAAGTCAATAGTCATGCAATAAAATTATATCCTACTTATGGTGCATTATTCGGTGTTATTTATGCTTAATGCTTGCTTATGAGATTATCCGTTTCTTGGTTGGTCGCTTCCCAATCTTTTGCTAGCCTTCATTTTGCACCAAGTATGATCACTACTTGTGCATCCAAAAACCTTTAACCCAGTTTTGCCGCATGAGTCCACTATATATACCTATATGCAGCATTCTTTCGCCGTTCTAAGCAAATTTGCATGTGCCATCTCTAATTTTCAAAATAAATTTCTCTTTTGTGTGTTTGTTTCGCTCGCGGAGCGGTGAGGGGTGGCTAATATTTTCCATGCTAGATGTGTTATTCTCAAGATGAGTGTTTATTCACTTGTCATTGCACGTGAGTAAGGCAAAGGTATTAGGAATGCCCAGTCCCGAAATGCAAAAATGAATTTACTTTATGTTGTCAAATAATAAATTCCTTGGGAAGTGTTGGTATGGAGGGCACCCATGGATACAGTTAGCCATGGAAAATGGAAGTATGGTGGAAAAAGGAATAAACTTTATTTTCTATTTGGGAACCGCCTATGATATATCTATGCATGGAAAGTATTGGAAACTCTAAGTCGTTTTCGTTGGTGGGACGGATACACCTCCCAAAATGTTTTTATCTCTAATTTTTCGCCTTGAGCTCTGGCACCTCTACAAATCCCTACTTCCCTCTGTGAAGGGCCTTTCTTTTACTTTATGCAATTTTTATTTTTGAGTCTCCATCTTCTCTCATAAAAAGCACCAACTAGGAGGCAATATGATCGTACTTAAGTATTGGGTATAGCTAATATTCGAGTGCGATTCATGAATGGATTAATGTTTGAGCATGATGGGCTAGGGATAACTTATTTTCTTGTTGATATTTTGAAAGACATGGTTGCTTGTTGATATGCTTGAGTATCTAAATTATCATGTCAAAACTGGACTATTGCTTTGAACAACTAAAAGTCCAATTGTCCATGCTATAAAGAAAAGAATATGATATGACATGATAGGCAGCATTCCATATCGAAAATTCTGTTTCTATCACTTACCTACTCGAGGACGAGTAGGAGTTAAGCTTGGGGATGCTGATACGTCTCCAACATATCTATAATTTTGGATTGTTCCATGCTGTTATATTATCAATCTTGGATGTTTTATAATCATTTTATATCATTTTTTGGTACTAACCTATTGACATAGTGCCAAGTGCCAGTTCCTGTTTTTCCGTGTTTTTTACATCGAAGAAAATCAATATCAGACAGAGTCCAAATGCCACAAAACTTTACGGATAATTTTTATGGGCCAAAAGGAACACAACAGGCCCTGGCTGCGCCTGGGGGGTGCCCCGAGGGGGGCACAACCCACCAGGGTGCACCAGGAGGCCCAGGCACGCCCTGGTGGGTTGTGCCCACCTCGGGTGCCCCCGGACCGCCTCTTTGCTCTATAAATACCCCAACATTTCAATAACCCTAGGAGAGTCGATGAAATATTCATCCAGCCGCCGCAGAGTTCAGAACCACCAAATCCAATCTAGACACCATCTCGGATGGGGTTCACCACCTCCATTGGTGCCTCTCCGATGATGCGTGAGTAGTTCATTGTAGACCTTTGGGTCCATAGTTAGTAGCTAGATGGCTTCCTCTCTCTCTCTCTCTCTCTCTTGATTCTCAATACAATGGTCTCTTGGAGATCCATATGATGTAACTCTTTTGTGGTGTGTTTGTTGGAATCGATGAACTTTGAGTTTTTTATCAGATCTATCTTTTTATATCCATGAAAGTATTTGAGTTTCTTTGGTCTCTGATACATCTCCGTCGTATCTATAATTTTTTATTGTTCCATGCCAATATTCTACAACTTTCATATACTTTTGGCAACTTTTTATACTATTTTTGGGACTAACATATTGATCCAGTGCCCAGTGCCAGTTCCTGTTTGTTGCATGTTTTTTGTTTCGCAGAATATCCATAAACAGAGTCCAAACGGAATAAAAACTGACGGAGATTTTTTTGGAATATATATGATTTTTGGGAAGAAAAATCCATGCGAGACGATGCTCGAGGGGCCCACGAGGCAGGGGGCGCGCCCCTGACCCTCGTGGCCACCCCGTAAGGTAGTTGGTGCCCTTCTTTCGCCGCAAGAAAGCTAATATCCGGATAGAGATCGTGTTAAAATTTCAGCCCAATCGGAGTTACGGATCTCCGGGAATATAAGAAACGGTGAAAGGATCGAATCTGAGAATGCAGAAACAGAGAGAGACAGATCCAATCTCGGAGGGGCTCTCGCCCCTCCCATGCCATGGAGGCCATGGACCAGAGGGGAAACCCTTCTCCCATCTAGGGAGGAGGTCAAGGAAGAAGAAGAAGGAGGGGGGCTCTCTCTCCCTCGCTTCCGGTGGCACCGGAGTGCCACCGGGGGCCATCATCATCACCGCAATCTTCACCAACAACTTCACCGCCATCATCACCAACTCTTCCCCCCTCTATGCAGCGGTGTAACCTCTCTCTTACCCGCTGTAATCTCTACTTAAACATGGTGCTCAACGCTATATATTATTTCCCAATGATGTATGGCTATCCTATGATGTTTGAGTAGATCTGTTTTGTCCTATGGGCTATTTGATGATCAAGATTGGTTTGAGTTTCATGTTTTATTATTGGTGCTGTCCTATGGTGCTCTCCATGCCGCGCAAGCATGAGGGATCCCTGCTATAGGGTTTTGCAATACGTTCATGATTCGCTTATAGTGGGTTGCGTGAGTGACTGAAACACAAACCCGAGTAAGGGGGTTGTTGCGTATGGGATAAAGAGGACTTGATGCCTTAATGCTATGGTTGGGTTTTACCTTAATGATCTTTAGTAGTTGCGGATGCTTGCTAGAGTTCCAATCATAAGTGCATGTGATCCAAGTAGAGAAAGTATGTTAGCTTATGCCTCTCCCTCAAATAAAATTGCAATAATGATTACCGGTCTAGTTATCGATTGCCTAGGGAAAAATAACTTTCTCGTAACAACAAGCTCTCTACTAAAACTAACTTAGTTGTGTCTTTATCTAAACATCCCCTACTTTTTATTTATGCTCTCTTTATATTCTTGCAAACCTATCCAAAAACACCTACAAAGTACTTCTAGTTTCATACTTGTTCTAGGTAAAGCGAACGTCAAGCGTGCGTAGAGTTGTATCGGTGGTCGATAGAACTTGAGGGAATATTTGTTCTACCTTTAGCTCCTAGTTGCGTTTGACACTCTTACTTATCGAAAACTGTTGCGATCCCCTATACTTGTGGGTTATCAAAACCTTTTTCTGGCGCCGTTGCCGGGGAGCAATAGCGTGGGGTGAATATTCTCGTGTGTGCTTGTTTGCTTTATCACTAAGTAATTTTTATTTGCTGTTCTTAGTTGTTCTCTATCTTTAGTTATGGATATGGAACACGAAATACCAAAAAAATTAGGTGTACCTGCTACTCATGGAGATGGGGAACCTCCTAAAACCCTCGATGCTCAATATGTGAAAAATATTATGTACCACTTTGATAATCTTGAGAAAACCTCATTCAATCTGGTAATGGGAGTAACATTGGATCAACGTGAATACTTTAGGGATTATCGCTTGACACAAAAAGGGAAACTATTATGGGATCAAATTTATATATTGTATTGGTATGCTAGGCAACTATGCTTGAGATATGATTATACTTGTTGCTCTAGGATGAAGGCTCCACACCTTCCCTTTTCATATGAATTTAATGATAATGAAACCTTAGCTTCTGATGCTAATGGTATATATGATTACTATGATGTGGAACAAATAGAAGAATTTGTTGCTTTTAAGGGTGCTTATGAAATTGAATCTTTGTTTGAAAAGCATGAAGCTTATGATGATGATGTTTATAGGCCTGAAAATTTAGCTATCTTAAAATATTGCTATGATAATTATGAATATAATTCCTATATTAATGCGCTTATTGAGAAAGTCTCCGCTGTCCAAGAAGAGACTAATATTTTGTAAGAATCTATGGAAGAAGAATTTGATGAAAATGTGAGCTCATTGGATGAAAAAGATGAGGAAGAGAGCAAAGAACAAAAGGAGGAAGAGCGGATTGATCACCCGTGCCCACCTTCTAATGAGAGTAACTCTTCAACTCATACATTGTTTAATTCCCCTTCGTGCTTACCGAAGGATGGATGCTATGATAATTGCTGTGATCCCGTTGATTCTTTTGAAATATCCTTTTTTGATGATGCTTGCTATGCTTGTGGCCAAGATGCCAATATGAATTACGCTTATGGAGATGAACTTGCTATAGTTCCTTATGTTAAACATGAAATTGTTGCTATTGCACCCACTCATGATAGTCCTCCCACTCATGATAGTCCTATTATCCTTTTGAATTCTCCAAACTACACTATATCGGAGAAGTTTGCACTTATTAAGGATTACATTGATGGGTTGCGTTTTACTATTACACATGATGATCTTGATAGATATAATATGCATGTGCTTGCTGCTCCTACTTGCAATTATTATGAGAGAGGAACTACATCTCCGCCTCTTTATGTTTCCAATGCAACAAAATTGCAAGAAACTGTTTATAGTATGCATTGGCCTTTACTTTGTGTGCATGAATTATTCTTTTATGACATGCCGATGCATAGGAAGAGAGTTAGACTTCGTTGTTACATGATATATGTTGCCTTGTGCTCACTACTAAATTACAATTAAAATTGGCTTTGATATACCTTGGGATCCGGGTGGTTTCATTACTTGAGCACTATATGCCTAGCTTAATGGCTTTAAAGAAAGCGCTGCCAGGAAGACAACCCGAAAGTTTTAGAGAGTCATTTATTTCTGTTGAGTGCTTTCATATAGTTTAAAAACAACAAAAATAAATAGGGGAACCCAAAACTTTTTCAAAAAGGAAAGTGAAAGTGAGAGAGACAAGCATTGTTGAAGTGGGAGAGCTCCTTGAACTTTGTTCATGCTCACGGCAACTTTGTGAATCTTGATTACAGAAACTTTTCAATAAAAATAATTATTCCCTTGTACAATTCCATTGTATTATAAAAATAATGTGCCAAGGTTTGCCTTTAGGATGTTTACATTTGCTTGATGGTTTGTACAGTGCAGGACAAAAACTTTGGCTGTAGTGCGCGATTTTATATTTTTAGCTGGAACGTCAAATGGTTCTGATTCTTTTTTCACTGTATTTATATACATTTTGTTTATTTTTTTCTAATTTTTGCATAATTTTTAAATTATCATAAGTATGGTGAATGTTCAGATTATTACAGACTTTTCTGTTTTAGACAGATTCTGTTTTTGATGCATAGTTTGCCCGTTTTGATGAAACTATCAATTTATATTAGTGGATCAAGCCATGAAAAAGTTATATTACAGTAGACACAATGCAAACACAAAATATGAATTGGTTTTCAATAGTACTTAGAGTAGTGATTTGCTTTATTATACTAATGGATCTTACCGAATTTTCTGTTGAAGTTTTGTGTGGATGGAGTGTTCGATGATCGAGAAGGTCTCGATGTGAGAAGAAGGAAGAGAGGAAAGAACTCAAGCTTGGGGATGCCCGAGGCACCTCAAGTAAATATTCAAGGAGACTCAAGCGTCTAAGCTTGGGGATGCCCCGGAAGGCATCCCCTCTTTCTTCAACAAGTATCAGTATGTTTTCGGATTCGTTTCGTTCATGCGATATGTGCAATCTTGGAGTGTCTTTTGCATTTAGTTTTCATTTTTTTCTTTTATGCACCATGCTGGTATGAGGTAGTCCTTGGCTGATTTATAGAATGCTCTTTGCACTTCACTTATATCTTTTGAGTATGGCTTTATAGAATTCTTCATGTGCTTCACTTATATCATTTGAGGTTTGGATTGCCTGTTTCTCTTCACATAGGAAACCGTCATTTGTAGAATGCTCTTTTGCTTCACTTATATTTGTTAGAGCGTGGGCATATCTTTTGTAGAAAGAATTAAACTCTCTTGCTTCACTTATATCTATTTAGAGAGATGACATGAACTGGTCCTTCACATGGTTAGTCATAAAATCCTACATAAAACTTGTAGATCACCGAATATGATATGTTTGATTCCTTGCAATAGTTTTGCGATATAAAGATGGTGATATTAGAGTCATGCTAGTGGGTAGTTGTGGATTAGTAGAAATACTTGTGTTGAGGTTTGTGATTCCCGTAGCATGCACGTATGGTGAACCGTTATGTAACGAAGTCGCAACATGATTTATTTATTGATTGTCTTCCTTATGAGTGGCGGTTGGGGACTAGCGATGGTCTTTTCCTACCAATCTATCCCCCTAGGAGCATGCGCGTAGTACTTTGTTTCGATGACTAATAGATTTTTGCAATAAGTATATGAGTTCTTTATGACTAATGTTGAGTCCATGGATTATACGCACTTTCACCCTTCCACCATTGCTAGCCTCTCTAGTATCGCGCAAATTTCGTTGGTACCTTAAACCCACCACATACCTTCCTCAAAACAGCCACCATACCTACCTATCATGGCATTTCCATAGCCATTCCGAGATATATTGCCATGCAACTTCCATCATCATCATCATATACATGACTTGAGCATTTATTGTCATATTGCTTTGCATGATCGTAAGATAGCTGGCATGATGTTTTCATGGTTTGTCTATTTTTTTGATGTCATTGCTATGCTAGATCACTGCACATCCCGGTACACCGCCGGAGGCATTCATATAGAGTCATATCTTTGTTCTAGTATCGAGTTGTAATATTGAGTTGTAAGTAAATAAAAGTGTGATGATCATCATTATTAGAGCATTGCCCCAGTGAGGAAAGGATGATGGAGACTATGATTCCCCCACAAGTCGGGATGAGACTCCGGATGAAAAAAATAAAAATAAAAAAATAAAAAAATAGAAAGGCCAAAAAAAGAGAAAATATAAAAATATAAAAAATCAGAGAAAAAGAGAGAAGGGGCAATGCTACTATCCTTTTTCCACAATTGTGCTTCAAAATAGCACCTTGTTCTTCATATAGAGAGACTCTTGAGTTATAACTTTCATATACTAGTGGGAATTTTCATTATAGAACTTGGCTTGTATATTCTGATGATGGGTTTCCTCAAACGCCCGAGGTCTTCATGAGAAAGCAAGTTGGATGCACACCCACTTAGTTTTCAGTCTGAGCTTCATACACTTATAGCTCTTAGTGCATCCGTTGCATGGCAATCCCTACTCACTCACATTGATATCTATTGACGGGCATCTCCATAGCCCGTTGATATGCTTAGTTGATGTGAGACTATCTTCTCCTTTTTGTCTTCTCCACAACCACCATTCTATTCCACCTATAGTGCTATGTCCATGGCTCACGCTCATGTATTGCGTGAAAGTTGAAAAGGTTTGAGAACGTCAAAAGTATGAAACAATTGCTTGGCTTGTCATCAGGGTTGTGCATGATGTGAATATTTTGTGTGGTGAAGATGGAGCATAACCAGACTATATGATTTTGTAGGGACAACTTTCTTTGGCCTTGTTATTTTGAAAAGACATGATTGCTTTATTAGTGGGCTTGAAGTATTATTGTTTTTATGTCAAATGATAGACTATTGCTTTGAATCACTCGTATCTTAATATTCATGCCATGATTAGATATGTGATCAAGATTATGCTAGGTAGGATTCCACATCAAAAATTATCTTTCTTATCATTTACCTACTCGAGGACGAGCAGGAATTAAGCTTGGGGATGCTGATACGTCTCCGTCGTATCTATAATTTTTGATTGTTCCATGCCAATATTCTACAACTTTTATATACTTTTGGCAACTTTTTATACTATTTTTGGGACTAACATATTGATCCAGTGCCCAGTGCCAGTTCCTGTTTGTTGCATGTTTTTTTGTTCCGCAGAATATCCATATCAAACGGAGTCCAAACGGAATAAAAACTGACAGAGATTTTTTTTCGAATATATATGATTTTTGGGAATAAAATCCAGGCGAGACGATGCTCGAGGGGCCGACGAGGCAGGGGGGCGCGCCCCTGACCCTCGCGGCCGCCTCGTAAGGCGGTTGGTGCCCTTCTTTCGCCGCAAGAACGCTAATATCCATATAGAGATTGTGTTAAAATTTCAGCCCAATTGGAGTTACGGATCTCCGGGAATATAAGAAACGGTGATAGGGTAGAATCTGAGAACGCAGAAATAGAGAGGGACAGAGATACAGATCCAATCTCGGAGGGGTCTCGCCCCTCCCATGCCATGGAGGCCATGGACCAGAGGGAAACCCTTCTACCATCTAGGGAGGAGGTCAAGGAAGAGGAAGAAGGAGGAGGGGGGCTCTCTCTCCCTCGCTTCCGGTGGCACCGGAGTGCCACCGGGGGCCTTCACCATCACCGCAATCTTCACCAACAACTTCACCGCCATCATCACTAACTCTTCCACCATCTATGCAGCGGTGTAACCTCTCTCTTACCCGCTGTAATCTCTACTTAAACATGGTGCTCAACGCTATATATTATTTCCCAATGATGTATGGCTATCCTATGATGTTTGAGTAGATCCGTTTTGTCCTATAGGCTGTTTGATGATCAAGATTGGTTTGAGTTGCATGTTTTATTATTCGTGCTGTCCTATGGTGCTCTCCGTGTCGCGCAAGCATGAGGGATCCCTGCTGTAGGGTGTTGCAATACGTTGATGATTCGCTTATAGTGGGTTGCGTGAGTGACTGAAACACAAACCCGAGTAAGGGGGTTGTTGCATATGGGATAAAGAGGACTTGATGCTTTAATGCTATGGTTGGGTTTTACCTTAATGATCTTTAGTAGTTGCGGATGCTTGCTAGAGTTCCAATCATAAGTGCATATGATTCAAGTAGAGAAAGTATGTTAGCTTATGCCTCTCCCTCAAATAAAATTGCAATAATGATTACCGGTCTAGTTATCGATTGCCTAGGGACAAATAACTTTCTCGTAACAACAAGCTCTCTACTAAAACTAACTTAGTTGTTTATTTATCTAAACAGCCCCTACTTTTTATTTACGCTCTCTTTATATTCTTGCAAACCTATCCAAAAACACCTACAAAGTACTTCTAGTTTCATACTTGTTCTAGGTAAAGCAAACGTCAAGCGTGCGTAGAGTTGTATCGGTGGTCGATAGAACTTGAGGGAATATTTGTTCTACCTTTAGCTCCTCGTTGGGTTCAACACTCTTACTTATCAAAAACTGTTGCGATCCCCTATACTTGTGGGTTATCAGTCTCTTTTATGCATGATTGCTTATAGCCTCGTATTTCTTCTCCGATATTTGGGTTCTGTTTGGCCAACTTAATCTATTTATCTTGCAATGGGAAGAGGTGCTTTGTAGTGGGTTCGATCTTACGGTGCTTGATCCCAGTGACAGAAAGGGAACCGACACATATGTATCGTTGCTACTAAGGATAAAACGATGGGGTCTATCTCTACATAGATAGATCTTGTCTACATCCTGTCATCGTTCTTATTGCATTACTCCATTTCTCCATGAACTTAATACACTAAATGCATGCTGGATAGCGGTCGATGTGTGGAGTAATAGTAGTATATGCAGGTAGGAGTCAGTCTACTAATCTTGGACGTGATGCCTATATAATGATCATTGCCTGGATATTGTCATGAGTATTTGAAGTTCTATCAATTGCCCAACAGTAATTTTTTTACCCATCGTTTGTTATTTTTTGTCGAGAGAAGCCACTAGTTTAACCTACGGCCCCCGGGTCTCCTTTCTCATATATTTGCCTTTGCGATCTACTTTTTCCTTGCGTTTATTTTCAGATCTATTAAAACAAAAAACCAAAAATACCTTGCTACATTTTATTTCTATTTATTTTATTTGGCGTTCGATCTTTCAATTTATTACAACTTTCTCCCATCCACGCACCGTTTCTGGCGCTGTTACTCGAAAGGGATTGACAACCCCTTTAACACGTCGGGTTGCGATGTATTGTTATTTGTGTGCAGGGGTTGTTTATGTTGTGTTGCTTGGTTCTCCTACTGGTTCGATAACCATGTTTTCATATCTGAGGGAAATACCTACCGCCGTTGTGCTGCATCATCCCTTCCTCTTTGGGGAAATACCAATGTAGCTTCAAGCGACATCAGTAATGCACATCACTATAAGCCTTGCAAGCAATGTGACTAATTAGTTAGTTACGAGATGTTGCATTATGGAACGAGTAAAGAGACTTGCCGGTAACGAGATTGAACTATGTATGATGATACCGACGATTGAATCTCGGGCAAGTAACATACCGATGACAAAGGGAATAATGTATGTTGTTATGCGGTTTGACCGATAAAGATATTCGTAGAATATGTAGGAGCCAATATGAGCATCTAGGTTCCGCTATTGGTTATTGACCGGAGATGTGTCTCGGTCATGTCTACATAGTTCTCGAACCCGTATGGTCCGCACGCTTAATGTTCGATGAGATTTGTATTATGAGTGATTTGATAACCGAAGTTTGTTCGGAGTCCCGGATGAGATCACCGACATTACGGTAAGTCTCGAAATGGTCGAGAGGTAAATATTGATATATTAGAAGGTTATATTCGGACACCGGAATGGTTCCGGTGTGATTAGGGTATTTTC